>NC_086099.1:12757533-13065390 GCF_963921235.1 Mobula hypostoma | reverse complement strand
GCAGGGGAACACTTTGGTTCCAGTGATCATAATGCCATTAGTTTCAACTTGATTATGGATAAAGATAGATCTGGTCCTCGAGTTGCGGTTCTAAACTGGAAAAAGACCAAATTTGAAGAAATGAGAAAGGATCTAAAAAGCGTGGATTGGGTCAGGTTGTTCTCCAGCAAGGATGTGATTGGTAAGTGGGAAGTCTTCAAAGGAGAAATTTTGAGAATGCAGAGTTTGTATGTTCCTCTCAGGATTAAAGGCAAAGTAAATAAGAATAAGGAATCTTGGTTCTCAAGGGATATTGGAACTCTGATAAAGAAGGAGAGAGAGATGTATGACATGTACAGGAAACAGGGAGCAAATAAGGTGCTTAAAGTGCAAAAAAACTTAAGAAAGAAATCAGGAGGGCTAAAAGAAGAAATGGGGTTGCTTTGGCACTCAAGGTGAAGGATAAACCAAAGAGCTTCTACGTGTATATTAAGAGCAAAAGGATAGTAAGTGATAAAATTGGTCCTCTTGAAGATCAGAGTGGTTGGCTATGTATGGAACCAAAAGAAATGGGGGAGATCTTAAATGGGGTTTTTTGCGTCTGTATTTAATAAGGAAACTGGCATGGAGTCTATGGAAATAAGGCAAACAAGTAGTGAGGTCATGGAACCTATACAAATTGAAGAGGAGGAGGTGCTTGCTATCTTGAGGCAAATCAGAGTAGATAAATCCCTAGGACCTGACAGGGTATTCCCTTGAACCTTGAAGGAGACTAGTGTTGAAAGTGCAGGGGCCCTGGCAGGTATATTTAAAATGTCAGTATCTATGGGTGAGGTGCTGGAGGATTGGAGGATAGATCATGTTGTTCCATTATTTAAAAAAGGCTCTAAAAGTAATCCAGGAAATTATAGGCCAGTAAGTTTGACGTCGGTAGTAGGTAAATTATTAGAAGGAGTACTAAGAGATAGGTTCTACAAGTATTTGGATAGACAGGGGCTTATTAGGGAGAGTTAACATGGCTTTGTGCGTGGTAGGTCGTGTTTGACCAATCTGTTGGAGTTTTTCAAGGAAGTTATCAGGAAAGTGGATGAAGGGAAGGTGGTGGATGTTGTCTACATGGACTTCAGTCAGGCCTTTGACAATGTCCCACATGGGAGGTTAGTTAGGAAGATTCAGTCGCTAGGTATACATGGAGAGGTAGTAAATTGGATTAGACATTGACTCAATGGAAGAAGCCAGAGAGTGGTAGTGGAGGATTGCTTCTCTGAGTGGAGGCCTGTGACTAGTGGTGTGCCACAGGGATCAGTGCTGGGTCCATTGTTATTTGTCATCTATATCAATGATCTGGATGATAATGTGGTAAATTGGATCAGCAAATTTGCTGATGATACAAAGATTGGAGATGTAGTGGACAGTGAGGAAGGTTTTCAAAGCTTGCAGAGGGATTTGGACCAGCTGGAAAAATGGGCTGAAAAATGGCAGATGGAGTTTAATACAGACAAGTGTGAGGTATTGCATTTTGGAAGGACAAACCAAGGTAGAACATACAAGGTAAATGGTAAGGCACTGAGGAGTGCAGTAGAACAGGGGGATCTGGGAATACAGATACAAAATTCCCTAAAAGGGGTGTCACAGGTAGATAGGGTCGTAAAGAGAGCCTTTATAAATCAAAGTATTGAGTATAAGAGTTGGAATGTTATGGTGAGGTTGTATAAGGCACTGGTGAGGCCGAATTTGGAGTATTCTGCACAGTTTTGGTCACCAAATTACAGGAAGGATATTAATAAGGTTGAAAGAGTGCAGAGAAGGTTTACAAGGATGTTGCCGGGACTTGAGAAACTGAGTTACAGAGAAAGGTTGAATAGGTTAGGACTTAATTCCCTGGAGCGTAGAAAAATGAGGGGAGATTTGATAGAGGTATATAAAATTATGATGGGTATAGATAAGAGTGAATGCAAGCAGGCTTTTTCTACTGAGGCTAGGGGAGAAAAAAAAACAGAGGACATGGGTTAAGGGTGAAGAGGGAAAAGTTTAAAGGGAACATGGGGGGGTACGGCTTCTTCACACAGAGAGTGGTGGAAGTGTGGAATGAGCTGCCAAATGAAGTGGTAAATGCAGGCTCACTTTTAACATTTAAGAAAAACTTGGACGGGTACATGGATGAGAGGTGTATGGAGGGATATGGTCCAGGTGCAGGTCAGTGGGATTAGGCAGAAAAATGGTTCGGCACAGCCAAGAAGGGCCGAAAGGCCTGTTTCTGTGCTGTAATGTTCTATGGTTCTATGGTCACACACCACCAAGTTCAAGAACAGTTATTGCCCTACAACCATCAGGTTCCTGAACTAGTGTGGATAACTTCACTCACCTCAGTTTTGAACTGATTACCGAACACAACCTATGGACTCATTTTCAAGGACTCAACAATTTATTTATTTATTTATTTTTGCATTTGCACTGTTTGCCTTCATTTACACATTGGTTGCTTGTCAGTCATTGTGTGTAGTTTTTCATTGATTCTATTGTATTCTTTGTCCTACTGTGAATGCCTGCCAGAAAATAAATCTCAGGGTAGTCCTTTGACTTTGAACATTATGTTGCATCTGCTATGTTGTTGCTCAATCCCCTTGCTTTAACGCCCCGTTATATTCTCCTCTCAACTGACTCTGCATAGTCAGTCAATTGGGAGGAGAATATAAAGGGACATTTTCCTCCCTCAGCTAAACTGTTGTTATGGAGGGTGGGTAGAAGGTACAACTTCAGGTACAGCGAGCCAACATTAGATTTGTTTCCCTTTTTTTTCCTATCCATAATCAATTCTTAATCCATATTAGTATATTACCCTAACTCTGTGTACTCTAACCTTGTAATATAGTGGAAAATCACCAAATTGTCACAGAGAAAAAAAATTACCTAATACTACCGAAAGCTTGATGAAGTAGATGGAAAACACATCTCATTATAAGACTATGAGACAAAGATGCATAAATAGGCTATTCGGTCTATCAAGCTTGCTCTTGCCATTCCATTTATTATCCCTCTCAATCCCATTCTCCTGCTTTCTCCCAGCAGTCTTTGACAACCTTACCAATCAAAAACTTATTAACCTCCCCTTTAAATATACCCAATGTCAGTGGCCATAAATTCTTTAGATTCATCACCCTCTCCCTACAGAAATTCCTGCTCATCTCTGTTCTAAAGGAATGTTCTATTCTGAGGCTGTGCCCTCTGGTCCCAGACTCCACCGCTATAGGAAACATCCTCTCCACGTCCACTCTATCTGGGCCTTTCAATACTGAATAGGTTTCAAAGAGATCCCCCTTCATTCTTCTAAACTCCAGTGAGTATAGGCCCAGAGCCATCAATCGCTCCTCGTTCCTAAACCCTTTCATTTCTGGGATTATACAATATTAGAAGCATTCAGTTCTTGAATAATCATTTATTTTCTTCTCTCCACTACTCTTATTGATTGGCGCATTTAATAATTTCAAAGAAAATCAAGTGTTTCCAATGCAGAAGTTCAGTTATTCCTCTGGTCAGTAAATGCATGAGACCAGGATTTTAACAGGAAAAGCTGCAAAAACTGGTGAATTGACTGAGCTAACTGCCAAGTGAAATGCTTGCATTCTGATGTGAAATAATAATGTGGTAATATGCAGTAGAGTGGTTTAAATCTAGAGTTCTGCTGACACTGCTAAACCATTCTTGCTCTGCACAACTGCTTAATTTAATTATACTTGCATAATGTGTCACATTTCCCAATTAGAAAAATTTACACACTTAAAGTATTCTATATATCCACAAAGAAAAAGGCACCAGATATTCCCCACTGTGCATTATTCCCAAGTAACACTCGATAGATGTATTCCACAACAATCTAATGAAAAGTAATTACTTTATTGTTTCCTGATGTGGGATATCCATTTTCATTGATGATACTGCAAACTTCAATTCTGTGCAGTCCTCACCTTCTGGGCAGTAAAGCCAAATTTTAAATAAACAAAACCATCAATGTCATGCAATTTTTGTGATAAGAATTTTTTTCCATAAGAATACAAAGAGTGATAGGGCAACAAAGGATCAAAAGAGGCTCAAAGTGCAAAGTATACTTATTATTAAAGTATGTATATATCACCATATACAACCTTGAGACTCATTTTCTTGTGGGCGTTCACATTAGAACAAAGAAGTACAAGAAAATCAGTGAAAAATTACACACAAAGACCAATGAGCAAAGGAAGACAAACAGTGCTAATAAAAAAAATTAAATAAGTAAATAATATTGAGAACATGAGTCCAAAGGTTGTTGGATCAGTTCAAAGCTCCAGTAAGTGAAGTTATCCACAACTCTGAATGGATATCCCATTCTGACGTGTCAGTCCATGGTCTCCTCTAGTGCCAAAATGAGGTCACCCTCAGGATGGAGGAGCAACACCTTATATTCCATCTGGGTAGCCTCTAATCTCATGGCATGAATATCGATTTTTCCTTTCAGTAAACAAAGCTTCCCACTCCACCCTGCTTCTGTTCTCCACTCTGACCTTTTACCTATTCTCATCTGCCTATTACTTCCCTGTGTTCCCTCCTGCTTCCCCTTTTCCTATGGTCCATTCTCCTCTCCTATCAGATTCCTTCTCCTCTAGCTTTCATCTTTCGCACCTACCTGGCTTCACCTATCGCCTTCCACCTAGCCTCCTTCTCAGCCCTGATGAAAGGTCTCAGCCTGAAACATCACTATCTATTAATTTCCATTGATGCTGCCTGACTTGTTGAGTTCCTCCAGCATTTGCCGTGTGTTACAGAGATGATTATTTCTTCTTTTTCTTGTTGTTTTTTGTATTTGTAGTTTGTTTTTTTTTACACATTGGTTGTTGTCTGCTGTGGTCTTTCATTGATTATATTGTGATTCTTGTATACACTGGGATTGGCTACATGAAAATGAATCTCAGGGGTGTATATATGTACTTTGATAATAAATTTATTTTAAATTTTGAACTTCTGAACACAGTAACTATAGGGTAATTATTTTAACTTCATGACAGGCAATTTTTGTTCTTCATTCATTCAGAGGGTTTGGAATTCCTGGCAAGGCCAGAATCTATGGTGGTGATGACTTGATTTGTCAAATTGCTGCTGTCCTTCTCATAAGGTATTACTTCAGTGCGTCGAAGAGGAATTTCCAGGATTCAGGCCCAGAGACCAGCAATATATTTTCGAGTCAAGATAGTGTGCAGCTTGGAGGGAAGCCTGCAGGTGATGGTGCCTCGTGTCCCTGCTGCCCAGAACTTTCTTTGTGTTAGATGCTATATGTTTAGGAGATGCTGTAGGTATATCCAGGGCAAGTCATTGCAGGGTACTGTAGTTTGTCGATGGAGCATACTGCAGCCACTGTTGTCTGGTAATTGAGATAAATAATGCTTGGGGTATTTAACTGGAATCAATCTTAATTGAGAGCATGAACCTACTGTTGGATTAGACTGTTTAATTGTTATTTTCATTGCAGCTTAACAATAATAAACTGGTTATATTGTTTTTATAACTACTTATATACATGCCATTATTTAGTATGTTTCCTAGTGGCTGCATTATGTATATGCAGTTGTTCAGTATGTCACCTTGTGGTTACAGTTCTTTGTAACATTCTGGAAAGTTCTGGAAGCTTCTCTGATGTTGCATGATTTGAATAGGGGTTATCTGATTGGTTAATTAATCTATGAATTTGAATTGAGTGTTCCTTATCTATGGGGTATAAGAAGGACGACCATCGTTTTGCCTTTAGTCTCTCTGTTCTTAGCTACCATACTTTTGCAGCTCTACATTGCCAACTCCGTTTGTTCTCCTTTAATAAAACGATCATGGAGTAACAAGGTTCCTGAATGAGCCTTGGATTAAAAACATCATAATCCAACATTACATTGGGAAAGACACTAATAACTCAGGGCAGTTGACATGGTTCTGTTACGGGAAGAACCTCTTAGACGAAAGTAAGTACATTTTTGTCCTGTAGCAAGGCGGGGCAATGAGGGCAGTACATTTCTCAGTAGTTATTCAGAGCTCAGCACACTGGGCTTCATAAATCAGGCCATTGAGTTTAGGAGTTGGAATGTTATATTGAAATTCATATTTTAATTTCTCCCTCGGTAGTATTATAGCCATTTTATGCCCCTTTCTATTTTTCCTCATCAATCACGCTTTCTTCCTTCAATGGTATGATTCTTTACATTTAATCTTATAAGATCTTTAACTTGTTTCATTAGCTGAACGTCGATCACTGATCTAAGTGTGTTTTGATTTCTCAATGGAACATTTGTTAAAAATATTTAAATATTTGTTTAAATGTCTTTCATTTCTCCATTATTATACCTTTTGATTTCACATAAACTGTTTATCTTCATACCAACATTACTGCTTTAAGGTTTTTGACTTAGTTCTCTTTTAAGATATTATTTCCAAATTAATTATCTTCAAATTGAATGTAATAGTCTACATTATGATTACTCTTCTCCGGAAGATCCTTTACATCTCATATTTCGTCTAGGTAGCCTCTAACCTGATGGCATGAACATTGATTTTTCCAACTTCTGCTAATTTCTCCTCTCTCCCACTTCTCTCTTTTTCTAGTCCCCATTTTGGTTCCCCTATTATCCCTTCTCTTCTCCTCACCTGCCTTTCACCTTCATCTAGTGCCCCTCCTCCTTCCTTTTCTCCCATGGCCCATTCTCCTCTCCTATCCTATTCCTTCTTCTCCAGCCCTTTACCTTTTCCACCTATCACCTCCAAGCTTCTAATTTCACCTTCCCTCCCATCCATCTGTCTTCACCCATCACCTACCAGCTTGTCTTCCTTCCCCCCTCCCCACACCTAGTTATTCTGGCTTCTTTAGCCCTTCCTTTCCAGTCCTGGTGAAGGGTCACAGCCCAATACTTTGACTGTTTATTCATTTCCATAGACACTACCTGACCTGCAGAGTTCCTCCAGTATTTTGAGCATGTTGGATCCAAAATATGTTGTTCTAGGAATTTACCCTCAAAACAATTTCAGCATTTTGAATTGCCCTGTCTATATGAAGATAAAATTCCTCTATGATCATTACTCTATCTCTGTTAAAATGCCCTTTTACTTTCCAATGTTTCTTTAGCAGTAAGAGGGTACCTAGACTACTTCCTCAAAGTTTTCTGACCATTGTTATTCCCTTGCATTCAAATTGATATGATGTTCTCATATTCCAAGCCAGGACCTTTCTCAACACTATCCTAATGGCACATGCACTATTCGAGATTACCTTTCTTCCTATCCATTCTCTCTATTTTTTTCAGCCTGGATTATTTAGTTTCCAGTCTTAATCACCTTTCACCAACATCCCTGTAATAGCTATCAAATGAAACTCATTAACCTCTATTTGTTCTGCTAATTCAACTGTCTTGTTCTGAAAACTTCTGTATTTAGGTAAAAATGCCTTTAATTGGCTTGCCTAATTCTCTAATTTGATTTTATTCGCTGTTGTACAATTATTGTTGTATTCTTTGCATCTTTCTGTCAAACTCTGCACATCACTAAGTGCATTGTCACCTCCCCTCACTTGAATTCACCCTTCCCTTGTTCAGTTTCAAAATATAGCTATCACCTTAATTATAAAATTTGCCAGGACAGTGCTCTTTCTCTATTTCAAATGAAGCCTGTCCTGATGAAACAAGTCCACAAGCAATAGTCATAGGGTCAAAGAAACAGGGCCTTCAGCCCATCTAGTCCATGACAAACTACTAATCTGCATAGTCTCATCGACCTGCATCTGGTATTATAGCCCTCCATACCCCTCCCATCTATTCAAATCTCTCAAACGAAACTTGCATCCACCACTTCTGCCAGTAGTTTGTTCCATACTCTCACCACTTCTGAGTGAAGTTGTTCTCCCTCATGTTCCCCTTAAACATTTCACCTTTCATCCTTAACCCATGACCTCCAGTTCTAGCCCCACCAAACTTCAGTGGAAAAAGTGTGCTTACATTTAGCCTATCTATACCCCTCATAACTTTGTATCCTTCTACCAAATCTTCCCATATTGCTGGCAGCATCTCACAAATCAAATCAAAAACCTACACCACTCTGAGAAATACTTTTATTCTGGACCTGAAATATCAGGTATTTTCCTTATAGATAAAATGCCTGAGCATCAGAATAAGAAAATTATTTAAAGAATTAAATGTTAGTGTTATGTTTTACACTGTCATCATCACAATGGCTGTCATCTGAGTGGACACAGAGTGGTGATCTGAATGCATTAGCTCTTAGAGGCTTCACTCAGAGAAAGCAAAGATCAAATTTTCCTGCTCTCCTTTATATCTGCTCAACTAGGTAGAGATGATAGGTAGAATTGTGCAATGCTCCACTTGAGGGATGTAGCAGACAGGGGTACCTCCAGTATCCCTGACCACTACAACTGGGATAAGTGCATCCAGCTGCAGCTTCTAACAAACCACGTTGAAGAGTTGGAGCTGGAACTGGATGAACTCCAGATCATTTAGTAGGCTGGAGGGGTGATAGATAAGACACGTAGAGAGGTAGTTACACCCCAAGGTGCAAGACACAGGAAACTGGGTGACAGTCAGGAAAGGGAAAGGGGTTAAGGAGCCATTGCAGAGGCCCCCTGTGACCATCCCCCTCAACTAAAGGTCTATCACTTTGCATACTGTTGTGGGGGGGAGAATGACCTAACAGAGAAAAGTCATAGTGGTCGGGTCTCTGGCATTGTCTGCCTGAATGACTCAGACGAAAAGGGGGAAGAAGAGACACGCTGTGGTGATAGGGGATTCATTAATCAGGGGAACAGATAGAAGGTTCTGTGGGTGAGAACCAGATTCCCAGATGTCCTGGGACTCTGGGAGCCAGAGTCCAGGATATTTCAGAATGAATCCTCAGCATTCTTACGTGGGAGGGTGAACAGCCAGAAGTCATGGTCAATGTAGGTACCAATGACATAGGTAGGATGAGTGATGAGGTTCTGCATTAGAAGTTCAGGGTAAGACCTCAGACAAAGTTAGGAATCAAAAGGTTGAGCATGGTGTGACAAAATCGAAAAGGGTAAATACAGGACTGAAAGTGTTATATCAGAATGTGAGCAGTATACGGAATAAGGCAGATGAACTTGTAGCACAGTTGCAGGTTCAGTGATGTTGTAGGCATCACTGAATTATGGCTGAAAGAAGATTACAGTTGGAGCTTACTGTCCAAGGATACATATTGTATTAAAAGGATAGGCAGGAAGGCAGAGGGGGGCAGCATTGCTCTGTTGATATAAAGTTAAATCAAATCATTAGAAAGAGGTGACATAGGGCCGGAAGGTGTTGAATCATTGTGGATAGAGCTAAGGAACAGTAAGTGTAAAAAGACCCTGCTGGGAGTTGTATACAGATCCCCAAACAGTAGTAAGGATGTTGCCACAAGTCACGAGATAGAAAATGCATGCCTAAAGGGCAATGTTTCAATAGTCTGGGGGGACTTCAATATTCAGGTAGATTGGCAAAATCAGGTTGGTACTGGAATACAGGACTGGAATTTCTGGAGTGCCCACAAGATGGCTTTTTAGAGCAGCTCGTGGTTGAGCCCACTGGAAGATCAACTATTCTGGATTGGGTGTTGTGCAATGAACCAGAATTGATTACAGAGCTTAAGGTAAATGAACCCTTAGGGTCAAATGAACATACTATGATCAAATTCACCCTGAAATTTGATAAGGAGAAGCTAAAGTCAGATATACAGTGGCATGCAAAAGTTTGGGTACCCAGGTCAAAATTTCTGTTACTGTGAATTGCTAAGCAAGTAAAAGATGACCTGATTTCCAAAAGGCATAAAGTTAAAGATGACACATTTCTTTAATATTTTAAGCAAGATTACTTTTTTATTTCCATCTTTTACAGTTTCAAGATTACAAAAAAGGAAAAGGGCCCAAAGCAAAAGTTTGGGCACCCTGCATGGCCGTACTTAGTAACACCCACTTTGGCAAGTATCACAGCTTGTAAACGCTTTCTGTAGCCAGCTAAGAGTCTTCTTTGGGGGAATCTCATCCATTCTTCCTTGCAAAAGGCTTCTAGTTCTGTGAGATTCTTGGGCCGTCTTGCTCTTTTGAGGTCTATTCACAGATTTTCGATGACGTTTAGGTTGGGGAACTGTGAGGGCCATAGCAAAACCTTCAGCTTGTGCCTCTTGAGGTAGTCCATTGTGGATTTTGAGGTGTGATTAGGATCATTATCCTGTTGTAGAAGCCATCCTCTTTCCATCTTCAGCTTTCTTACAGATAGTGTGATGTTTGCTTCCAGAATTTGCTGGTATTTAATTGAATTCATTCTTCTCTCTACCAGTGAAATGTTCCTCATGCCACTGGCTGCAACACAAGCCCAAAGCATGATCAATCCACCCCTGTGCTTAACAGTTGGAGAGGTGTTCTTTTCTTGAAATTCTGCACCCTTTCTTCTCCAAACATATCTTTGCTCATTGTGGCCAGAAAGTTCCACGGGACTTGTTTCCAAAATGTATCAGGCTTGTTTAGGCTTTCCTTTGCAAACTTCTGATGCTGAATTTTGTGGTGAGGACGCAGGAAAGGTTTTCTTCTGATGACTCTTCCATGAAGGTTGTATTTGTCCAAGTGTTGCTGCACAGTAGAACAGTGCACCACCACTCCAGAGTCTGCTAAATCTTCCTGAAGGTCTTCTGCAGTCAAACGGGGGTTTTGATTTGCCTTTCTAGCAATCCTATGAGCAGTTCTCTTGGAAAGTTTTCTTCGTCTTCTAGACCTCACTTGACCTCCACTGTTCCTGTTAGCTGCCATTTTTTAGTTACATTATGAACTGAGGAAACGGCTACCTGAAAACGCTTTGTTACCTTCTTATATCCTTCTCCTGCTTTGTGGGCATCATTTATTTTAATTTTCAGAGTGCTAGGCAGCTGCTTAGAGGAGCCCATGGCTGCTGATTGTTGGGACAAGGTTTGTTGAGTCAGGGTATTTATAAAGCTTTGAAATTTGCATCATCTGGCCTTTTCTAACGATGACTGTGAACAAGCCATAGCCCTAACAAGCTAATTAAGGTCTGAGACCTTGGTATAAGTTATCTGAGAGCTCAAATCTCTTGGGGTGCCCAAACTTTTGCATGGTGCTCCTTTCCTTTTTTGCACTCTAAAATTGTACAAAACAAAAATAATACACTAATCTTGGTTAAAAATGTTGAAAAGAATGTTTCATCTCTAACTCTATGACTTTTGGAGATCAGTTCATCTTCTACTCACTTAACTATTCACAGTAACAGAAATTTTGACCAGGGGTGCTCAAACTTTTGCATGCCACTGTGTCAGTATTACAGTATAGTAAAGGGAATTACAGAGGCATGAGAGAGGAGTTGGCCTGAACTGATTGGAAAAGAACACTGGCTGGTATGATGGCAGAGAAGCAATGGCTGGACTTTCTGGAAGCAATTCAGAAGGCACAGGATATATACATCCCAAAGAGGAAGAAGTATTCTAAATGAAAGATGACACAACCATGGTGAACAAGAGAAGTCAACACCAACATAAAAGCCAAAGGAAGGCATATACTAGAGTAAAAATTAGTGGGCAGTTAGAGTGGGAAGCTTATAAAAACCAACAGAAAGCAACAAAAAAAGTTATTAAGAAGGTAAAGATGGAATACAAAAGTAAGCTAGCCAATAATATTAAAGAGGATACCAAAAGTTTCTTCAAATACATTTAGTGTAAAAGAGGTGCGAGTGGATATTGGACCCCTGGACAACAATGCTGGAGAATATTAATGGTTACAATGAAAAAGCGGACAAACTGAATAAATATTTTGTCTTCACTGTGGAAGACACTAGCAGTATGGTGGAAGTTCTAGGTATCGGGGGCACGAACTGTGTGAAGTTACCATAACTAGAGAGAAGGTTCTTGGGAAACTGAAAGGTCTGAAGGTAGATAAGTAACCTGGACCAGATGGTGTCCGCCTCAAAGTTCGGAAGGAGGTGGCTAAAAAGATCGTGGAGGCATCAGCAATAATCTTTTAAAAATCAGTAGATTCTGGAATGGGTCCAGAAGACTGGAAAATTGAAAATGTCACTCCACTCTTCAAGAAGGGACAGAGGCAGAAGAAAGGAAACTATAGTCCAGTTAGTTTGACCTTAGTGGTTGCGGAGATGTTGGAGTCGATAATTAAGGATGTCGTCTCAGGGTACTTGAAGGCACATGATAAAATAGGCTGTAGTCAGCATGGTATCCTCAAGTGAAGATCTTGTCTGACAAATCTGGTGGAATTCTTTGAAGGACTAACAAGTGGGATAGACAAAGGAGAATTGGTTGATGTTGTGATGCTGATTTTCAAAAGGCCTTTGACAAAGTACCATCATGAGGCTGCTTAACAAGCTATGAACAGCATGGACAAAGCAGTGGCTTATTGGCAGGAGGCAAAGAGTGGGAATAAAGAGAGCGTTTTCTGACTGGCCTCTGATGACTAGTGGTGTTCCACAAGGGTCTGTGTTGGGACTGATTCTTCTTATATTATATGTCAATGATTTGAATGATGGAATTGATAGTTTTGTTGTAAAGTTTGCAGACAATATGAAGAAAGCTGGAGGGGCTGGTAGTTTTGAGGAAGTCGAGAAGCTACAGAAGGACTTGGATTAGGAGAATGGGCAAAGAAATGGCAGATGGAATAGTGTCAGGAAGTGTATGGTCATGCCCTATGGTAGAAGAAATGAAAGTGTTGACTATTTTCTAAATGGAGAAAAAATACAAAAACTAAGATGCAAAGGTACTTGGGAGTCCTTGTGCAGGATTCTGTCAAGATTAATTTGCAGGTTGAGTCTCTGGTGAGGAAGGCAAATGCAATGTTAACATTCATTTCAAGTGGACTAGAATATAAAAGTAAGGATGTAATGTTGAAACTTTATAAAGCATTGGTGAGGCCTCGCTTGGCATATTATGAGCAGTTTTGGGCCCCTTATCTTAGGTAGGATGTGCTGAAACTGGAGCGGGTACAAAGAAGGCTCACAACGATAATTCCATGATTGAAAGGCTTGTCATATGAAGAGCGTCTGATGGCTCTGGGCCTGTATTCAGTAGAATTCAGAAGAATGAAGGGTGACCTCATTGAAACCCATCGATGGTGAAAGGTCTCATTAGAGCGGATGTGGAGAGAATGTTTCCTATGATGGGAAAGTCTAAGACCAGAGGACACAGCCTCAGAATAGAGGGTGTCCTTTTAGAATGGAGATGAGGTGAAATTTCTTTAGCCAGAGGGTGGTGAATCTGTGGAATTCTTTGCCACAGGCAGCTGTGGAGGCCAAGCCTTTAGGCAGAGGTTGGCAGTTTCTTGATTGGTTAGGGCATGAAGGGATATAGGGAGATGATAGGAGATTGGAGCTGAGAGGAAAAATGGATCAGTCATCCATTGATGGAGCAGGCGAAACGAGCCAAATGGTCTAATTCTGCTCCTATAGGTTATGGTCTTATGTACATTGAAACATACAGTGAAATGCGTTGTTTGTGTCAATGATCACCACTACTCGAATATGTGCTGGAGGCATCCTGTCAAGCTTCCGGCGCCAAGGTAGCATGACCACAACTTATGAACCCGTATGTCTTTGGAATGTGTAAGGAAAGGGAAGTACACAGAAGAGACTTACATGGTCAGAGAGACAATGTAAAAACTCATTATAGCCAGTGGTGGGAATTAAACCATTACTACTTTACGACCGCCCTGGCCTTTAATGTTCATGTACACACACGTATTTGCCAAAATGTAGAAAACTATCCTAGCTGGTCCTATTTACCAAAAGCATGCATTTGCACCTATCAAGTTGCAGGTAACCAGCTCTAGTAACAGTAGAATATCACCTATACCTTATATTTAATGTTAATTGCCCACCAAACAACATTTATAGTTATTGCTCACCAGAGCTTGATAAGAACAACCCTGCAAGGTGGTGCTGGCGACCTACAGCGATGTTTTGCGGGCAGCTCACAAAACTACGAAATATACATCTTCTGAAGAGTAATTGCTGCAGTCTACAGCCTATAATTTCATATTAAGGAACGTACGTTGAAACGAATGAATGTACTGGCAATTTTGCGATCTCCTGGCGGATTCAGTGAACTAGACTCTCAAGAATGTAGGCACGGCCGGGGCAGACATTACTGGGGGTGAACAGTGGCCGACAATGGTACATGAACTTGTGCTCAGCTTCATTACTCCGTGCCAATTAAAGCATCGAGGCCAAGAGTGGAAAACGAGCAGGTATTCAACACCGTATGCCTGTGTTTGATCGGTCTCCCTCTCTTCCTGTTACTATGATCAGGTGGGAGGTACGAGAGTCTTGGATCCCACGCTGCCAGGTTTGGAAGCAGTTGTTGCCCTGTAACCATTGGGCTTCTGGACAGGCTTCACTCACCTCCGAATGAATGGGCTCTAGATTTCATTTTGTATGTGTTATTTATTTATCTTGTTTTCACTATTAGTGCAATTTGTCCTCTTTTGCACATTAGATGTGTGGTGGTCGTTTTTGTGTGTGGATTCTCGTGGATTTTATTGTGTTTCTTTGTTTTGTGATTGACTGCAAGAAGGTAATAATACATTTGAGCTTTGAACATATTGTAGAGCTGAACTGCAGCGGACTGAAAAGCTTGAGCAGGTAGATATTAAGGAAGAGGATGTGCTGGAGTTTTTGTAAAGCATCAAGTTGGATATGTCACCGGGACTGGACGAGATGTACCCAGGCTACTGTGGGAAGCGAGGGAGGAGATTGCTGAGCCTCTAGCCATAATCAATCAAATGAACCATCATCAATGAGGATGGGAGAGGTTCTGGAGGATTGGAGGGTTGCAGATGTTGTTCCCTTATTCAAGAAAGAGAGCAGGGATAGCCCAGGAAATTATAGGCCAGTGAGTCTTACTTCAGTAAGCTGATGGAGAAGATCCTGAGAGACAGGATTTATGAACATTTGGAGAGGCATAATATGATTAGGAACAGTCAGTATGGCTTTGTCAAAGGCAGGTTGTGCCTTACGAGCCTGATTGAATTTATTGAGGATGTGACTAAACACATTGATGATGGTAGAGCCGTAGATGTAGTGTATATGGATTTCAGCAAGGCATTTGATAATGTACCCCATGCAAGGCTTATTGAGAAAGTAAGGAGGCATGGGATCCAAGGACTGGCTTGCCCACAGAAGGCAAAGAGTGGTTGTAGATGGGTCATATTCTGCATGGAGGTTGGTGACCAGTGATGTGCCTCAGGGATCTGTTCTGGGACCCTTACCTTTCGTGATTTTTATAAATGACCTGGATGAGGAAGTGGAGGGATGGGCTAGTAAATTTGCTGATGACACAAAGGTTGGGAGTGTTGTGGATAGTGTGGAGGGCTGTCAGAGGTTACAGTGGGACATTGATAGGATGCAAAACTGGGCTAAGAAATGGCAGATGGAGTTTAACACAGCTAAGTGTGAGGTGGTTCATTTTGGTAGGTCAGATATGATGGCAGAATATAGTATTAATGGTAAGACTCTTGGCAGTGTGGAAGATAAGAGGGAACTTGGGGTTCTAGTCCATAAGACACTCAAAGCTGCTGCGCAGGTTGACTCTGTGGTTAAGAAGGCATACAGTGCATTGGCCTTCATCAATCGTGGGATTGACTTTAAGAGCTGAGAGGTAATGTTGCAGACCCCACTTGGAGTACTGTGTTCAGTTTTGGTCGCCTCACTACAGAAAGAACGTGGAAACCATAGAAAGGGTGCAGAGGAGATTTACAAGGCTGTTGCCTGGATTAGGGAGCATGTATTATGAGAATAGGTTGAGTGAACTTTGCCTTTTCTCCTTGAAGTGATGCAGGATGAGAGGTGACCTGATGGAGGTGTTCAAGATAATGAAAGGCATGGATTGTGTGGATAGGATAGTCAGAGGCTTTTCCCCAGGGCTGAAATGGCTAGCATGAGAGGGCATAGTTTTAAGGTGCTTGGAAGTAGGTACAGAGTAGACATCAGGGGAAAGTTTTCACGCAGAGAGTGGTGAGTGCATGGAATGGGCTGCCGGCAACAGTGGTGGAGGCGGAAACTATAGGGTCTTTTAAGAGACTCCTGGATGGCTACATGGAGCTCAGAAAAATAGAGGGCTATGGGTAAAACCTAGGTAGTTCTAAGATAGGGACATGTTCGGCACAGCTTTGTGGGCTGAAGGGCCTGTGTTGTGCTGTAGGTTTTCTATGTTTTGATGTTTCTGTATAGATCATAAGACCATGGGACACAGGAGCAGAATTAGGTCATTCGGTTTATCGAGTCTGCTCCACATCATGGCTGATTTATTATTCCTCTCAACCCCATTCACCTGCCTTCTCCCCATATCCTTTGACACCTTTACTAATCAAGAACCTATCAGCCTTCACTATAAATATACCAAAGGAATATACCCAGTATACCGTGCCTACAAAAGCAGGTCAGACACTGAATAGCATGTACCAAATAATTCACCCTGTGGCAACCCAAAGAAATTCTAACATCTACAATGTGGCAGCATGCTAGAAGGCTGCCCACTTGTTTAGATACAGGTAATGGGACCATACTGAGGAAAAAGTACGCCGTTGTGGACTGGCATCCCATCCTCAATGTAAACATTCAGTCCTTCACCACCTGTGCATCATGGCTGCAGCTTGAATCATGTCCAAGAATCGTTACCTTCTTATGGTGGAGAGGTTTGTGAGTTCCCAAGATTTGGAGAGTGATATTGTCTGGAGTTTATCCATCTGGCATTTAGCACTTGGTAGGGTTACCCATGGTGGTAATGGCAAGGGCGAGGTTCGAGACAAAGAGCGATCCAGCCAAGACCTCAATGGCGGAGCGAGCAGAAGATGTTAACACATCACAATGACAGTGAAGGCAGAGGAAGGCTATAGCACTGAAGGGTCCCCCGTCATCTTACAATCCATACCACTGGACCCTGATCCCTGTCAAGGACTGCCCGATGGCTAACTAAGCATTAGCCTCCCCACGTTGAACAAAGTCACACACAGATGTTCTCCATTAGGGGAATCCTGCTTATGTGGATCCAAGATTAGCCTCAACTGCTACCTAAGGACCATCAATACACAACCTGTCTGGAGAATATCAAACTTGACTTGAGTGATCGCATTACCATAATTACTCACCCAGGATACTCTAAACCTTGTGACCACCACCACCAAGGACAAAACTGAAGATAAGTAGGTTATCCTTTTAAGACATACCTCATTTTAGTGGAAGTATATCATCATTCCGCTATTATCCCTCAAACTAAACCATGAAATCCCTTACTCAGCAGCACCTTTACCAGAAGGATTACAGCAGTTCAAAAAATTGGCTCAACACCAGTTACTCAAGGTCAGTTAGGGTTAGGAATAAACATTTGCACTACCAGCAAAGCCCAAGCTCTGTTAATAAAAGGAAAACAAAAACTTTTCTTTTTATATATTATTCCTGATCTGAAAGAAAGCTGTTTGTGAAGAAATTGGATGTGAAAAATTGTAAAAATTGCGGCTAGTTCTTTGATTCCTCACATTTGTTTTGTGCCAATGAAAGTGACTAGAATATCTACTCTAATTTGTGTTATTGATCGATCTTCGGAGCTTTTTCAACACTTTTGTTTTATCGGTCGATGACCTCCTCTTTTGCCACAATGAAGTCACTCTCAGGGTGGAGGAGCAACACCTTATATTCCATCAGAATAGCCTCCAACCTGATGGCTTGAATATCAATTTCTCCTCCTGGCAATTTTCTTTTCCTTCCTCCTTCCCTCTTCTTCTATACCCCACCCTGGTCTCTTTCCTCTTCTCCTCAACTGTCTATCAACTCTCCCTGGTGTCGTCCACTCTCCTCTCTTATCAGATTCTTTCTTAACCAGCCCTTTACCTTTCCCACCCACCTGGCTTCACCTATCATCTTCTAATTAGTCCTCCTTCCTCTCCCCCCCACCTTTTTTATTCTAGCATCTTCCCCCTTCGTTTCCACTCCTGAAGAAAGATCTCACCTAAACTGTCGACTGTTTATTCGCTTCCACAGATGCTGCCTGACCTGCTGAGTTCCTCCAGCATTTTGTGTGTGTTGCTTTGGATTTCTAGCATCTGCAAAACCTCTTTTATTTACTTTTGTTTTTATTTGCTGTGATTAGTTAACCTCATTTAAAACAATTTTGCATCAACAGTCTTATTTTGCTGTTATCACAAAGTGGTGCACTGGAATGCACAGATTAGATTAGCTTTATCTGTTGAAACATACAGTGAAATACATCATTTACATCAATGACCCCAACACAGTCTGCCAGTGCCACAGTGCTTGCAGTGCCAACATAATATGCACACAACTTACTAACCCTAGCCTCTATGTCGTTTGGAATATGAGAGGAAACTGGAGCACTTGGAGGAAACTGGTGCAGTCATAGGAAGAACAGGCAGATGGGGCTCATCAGCTGTGTTTGAAGTTCATATAGGAGAAGGAAAACTCTGATCTCAAAGCTCCGCTGCCTTGCGGCTATACCCACTCATAGGGAAGGCTGAGGAAAAATCCAGAGCTGGGGTCTCTAAGGCAGTCCTACTCTGAGTTCAATGCTGATTGGTATCTCCTACAACGCCACTAGTGCCGAACTGTATCGGTGTCTGCCGTTCCTCTGAATTCATCAGCTGCATGGAGAAGATGAGCTTGCTCAACGGACAACAGTATGCTCTCCATATCGTACTGCTCTGGCTTGTGCATACAACGTAGACAGCTAGGAAGCACGGGTGACACCCAGTGGAAGCCCTCATCTCATCATGGAGAGAACGTACAAACTCCTTACAGACAGTGGCTCCGATCTTCTGATCGCTGTGCTGTAAAGTGTTATGCTAACCACTACACTACCGTGCTGCCTCTAATCTTGGTGATTGCTCGGCAATGGCCATGTTGTATGTGGAGCCCAGTACCAAGAGACTCACAAACTCATACTTATGTAGTCTTACAGCAGGGTTCTGACAAAAACTATACAGGTTCTGAATATTCCTCTTATATAAACCAAAAGGTCTCAATATTAATTATTAAAGACAAAACAATACAATTATTTTGAAAAAATCATTAGTATTATATTAAAATAAAACACAAGGTATCTATTACAAATTTAAAGAAAAAAAATGTACAATGTCTATTAAACCAAAAATCAATTTAGCCACAAAGCAATTATTCTAGATCTTTGGCTGCTCTTCACTATTGACAGCATGAACTGCTAATGTCTTGCCAAAGTGAATTACTCACACTGGATTACCAGACAAGAGGACCAAGGGTGGAAATTGGCATTCGAGCATGAAAGCACCTGGGGATTAACACCTGAGCCTTGTTAACTGTGGAAAACCTTTATTGTGGCCAGATTAGAAATAAAAAAAGTGTATTCTATGAAAGCAAGAGATTTTAAGGGTAGGTTAAGTTTTTGTTTGTTTCTTTAGTCTAATTTTATAACAGTTGATGGTGACAGGAGATATGAAAAAATATACAGTTTTTAACGGGAAAAAAATCAATGATCGTTTAAGTTCGGATTTTGGTCAGAGAATTAATATTGCAAATACTCTGATTCTAAATTAGCACCTGTAAACTGGAGTTAATGTGATTCTTCTACCAACCCTTACAAAATGCCATCCATGTCATTTTCTGATGAATATCATAAATTCTTTTTACTGTAACTGAAGATTTTAGAGTAGATCTTAGGGACAATAGGGCAGATGCATTAATACCACCTGCCCAGTGGACCAAAGATTGTGAAAGAAGCATCACTGCCCAAGAGACCTAATGAAGGCATTCTCTCCTCTCCCTCCCTGTAAAATAACCCACTAGACCCTGAGCAATTAGACTCCCCTACAGGAAGTTTTCTCTTTCTTTTTAAAATCCCTTTGATGTCTTGTCTCCCGCCAACAAGCAGCAGCAGTCCTCCAAGTGAGTCATGATATTAGGGAAGCTTCAAGTGAAACAGCACATCAACCGGAGGACATTTTGTTTCTTTGTGCATTGCTTACACACTGAAAAAAATTACATAAAATAACTTAAATCTTTCAGAAATTTTAAAAAGAGTGTGGGAATAAAGGCGGAAAGTGAGCCTAGGTTAAAATGTAAATGGGACAGAACGCTTTTAGTTAATTAATTAATTAAGAGATACAGCAAGTTATTATCCTTACAGCCCAAAGAGTTCACACTGCCCAATTACACCCATGTGACCAATTAACCTACTAATCTCTACGTCTTTGAGACGTGGGAGGAAAATGGAGCAAAACCCACATGCTCGGGGAGAATGTACAGGCTCCTTTCAGACAGTGGTGGGAATTAAACCCTGATCGCTGGCAGTGTAATAGCATTATGCAAAATGTTATGCTACCATGCAGCCCACTACCAAATTAGACTTGTGGCATACAAAAGCTGAACCTATATTAATTTATTGTCAAGTCAAATTTAGAATATTCTGAGGAAATCCATGACCAAGAAATGCATTACCATAGTTCTTGCTTTGTATGCATTGTGTCATTGAGATACCCTGCAAATCAATGGCTAAACATAATTTGCACATTGTGTAACGTGACATTTGATCACATACAAAAGTTCAAAGTTCAAGTAAATTTATCAAAGTATGTGTATTATATACAACCTTAAGATTCATTTTCTCACAGGCAGCCACAAAACAAAGAAATACAACAGAATCCACAAGAAACCCTAAGCAACAAAGACTGACAATGTGCAACATATTGTGCAAGCAATAAATTAAGCAAATTGATACATAATACAAAAAACATGTACACTTCACATAACATATAGAGTCTTGTGTGATGCCTAACTGATGCTACCCATGTGAAATTACTACATAGGTAAGCTGGCCTGAACAGCGGAGCTCAGGGTTTGTACTATTTAAAGGGACTATTCATTCCTTGTTGGCTTACTGAGTCAGTTAATGAAGAGTTCATTAAAAAAGGATCTAGTGCTTTCCCAGTGTATATGATGAATAAACTCTTCTCAGGCTTCCAGCTGGGTACACGTATTGATTTTAAGTGATGTTTTGATGACAAACTCTGCCATCTTCATTAAGGATGATGCCTCGGCATGTTTAGTCTGGTGGTATATAACCCTGTTGTCTGTCCCTCCTGATTGGTTAGTCCTCATGTAATCAGCTTTCCGCTCTACCACCTTGTTTACAATTGAATTCCAGTTCTTACTCTGAGTGAAAGGAACCTTTGTCTTTGTTAAAATTCTTTTCCTCTAGTTTTATACCAGTGGCTTCCTTCACCAGGTGGTCCCAAAAGCCATTGGCATGGCACAGTAGTTTTATGCCGTCGAAGTCAATCCTACAGCCATTGTGTATGCAGTGTTCTGCTACTGCCGATTTTTCTGGGTAACTCAGAAGGATACACCTCCCTGTGCTCCTTGATGTGGATTTCCACCATGCGCTGCTATAAGCTGCTCCGCATTCAGAAGGAATCCTATAAACGCCAGTTGTCCTGAGTCCCAGGTCATCTTTGACCCGCATAATTTGTGAATTGAGCTTCCTTATGGGTTTGTGGATGGTATTAATCCGTACTTCTTCCAGATCCTGGCAATCCTTCCAGAAACCATGGATACTTAGGAAAGATAGGAGGTAGCAACTCCAAAGTTTATCATTGAAATGTTGATTAAAATCGATAGCTGTAGCCGGCTGGAAGCCCGAGAACAGTGTATAAGAATTCATTATATTAAGTCTGTGCGAAGACTGGAGTTTTAAGTCGTGAAGCAAGTTTACATGATTTTTTTACAGTAATACTTCTTTTTCTAGTCTTAATAGTGGTCTGGCAGGCCTCCAGCTTATTCAGGAAGAGGAGGATGATAAGGGTCAAAGTCAGATGATTCAATTTGTCTTTGATGACCTAACCTATATGAGTTCTCTAGAAGCCAAATCCCTATGCAACCTGTCCAAGAAACAACATCATATGACCGTAAGACATAGGAGTAGAATTAGGCTATTCAGCCCATCAAGTCTTCTTCACCATTTGATCATAGCTGATTTATTATCCCTTTCAACCTCATTCTCCTGCCTTCTCCCCATAACCTTTGACCCCTTACTAATAAGAGTTTATCAACCCCTACTTTAAATAATCTCAATGACATGGCCTCCACAGCCATCTGTGACAATGAATTCCACAGACTAACCACCTCTGGCTAAAATACGCCCAAGGCAAATATTTTCTAGGTCACTTTCTGCAGGCGGCGTCCAGACTGGCAGCCAAGTTTGAATTTTCCAAGTGTAGAGGGAAAGTTGAGTATCATCATCAAAATTACTTTGATCTCCTTCACTAGCAAGTAGTCATAAGATTCAGGACTGACAGATTGCTCCCAACATGGAACTCTCGACCTCACATGTGAAACCACAGTTCTTCATGATAGTGTTGGATCATCAATAAAAAGTCCTCATGCACTGTATCAACCTGATGATAAGCTTATCCTGAGACAGTCTGGTGTGCTCACCATCAGTCAGCCACTGCCTTTTTTCATAAGTAATTTTATTCTGAAGGGATTGGAATAGTTCAGTAGAGTAAAGTTTTACCGACACAATGAAGGACTATGTGGAAAGGAAGGGCTACAATTAATCTTAGAGTAGGTTAAAACCTTGTGGGCCGAAGGGTCTGTTCTGTGGTCTCAAAGCTCTACGCTTCTTTTTGGACTCAAAGCTCTACGCTTCTTTTTGGATTCCAGACCTAATCAGTTCCCCTCTACCACCACTCTGCTCCGTCTAGCGGAATTAGTCCTTACTCTTAATAATTTCTCCTTTAGCTCCTCCCACTTCCTCCAAACTAAAGGTGTAGCTATGGTCACCCGTATGGGTCCTAGCTATGCCTGCCTTTTTGTTGGCTTTGTGGAACAATCTATGTTCCGTGCCTATTCTGGTATCTGTCCCCCACTTTTCCTTCGCTACATCGACGACTGCATTGGCGCTGCTTCCTGCATGCATGCAGAACTCGTTGACTTTATTAACTTTGCCTCCAACTTTCACCCTGCCCTCAAGTTTACCTGGTCCATTTCCGACACCTCCCTCCCCTTTCTAGATCTTTCTGTCTCTGTCTCTGGAGACAGCTTATCCACTGATTTCTACTATAAGCCTACTGACTCTCACAGCTATCTGGACTATTCCTCTTCTCACCCTGTCTCTTGCAAAAACGCCATCCCCTTCTCGCAATTCCTCCGTCTCTGCCGCATCTGCTCTCAGGATGAGGCTTTTCATTCTAGAACGAGGGAGATGTCTTCCTTTTTTAAAGAAAGGGGCTTCCCTTCCTCCACTATCAACTCTGCTCTTAAACGCATCTCCCCCATTTCACGTACATCTGCTCTCACTCCATCCTCCCACTACCCAACTAGGAATAGGGTTCCCCTGGTCCTCACCTACCACCCCACCAGCCTCCGGGTCCAACATATTATTCTCCGTAACTTCCGCCACCTCCAACGGGATCCCACCACTAAGCACATCTTTCCCTCCCCCTCCCCCGCATTCCGCAGGGATCACTCCCTACACAACTCCCTTGTCCATTCGTCCCCCCCCATCCCTCCCCACTGATCTCCCTCCTGGCACTTATCCGTGTAAGCGGAACAAGTGCTACACATGCCCTTACACTTCCTCCCTTACCACCATTCAGGGCCCCAAACAGTCCTTCCAGGTGAGGCATCACTTCACCTGTGAGTCGACTGGGGTGATATACCGCATCCGGTGCTCCCGATGTGGCCTTTTATATATTGGCGAGACCCAACGCAGACTGGGAGACCGCTTTGCTGAACATCTACGCTCTGTCCGCCAGAGAAAGCAGGATCTCCCAGTGGCCACACATTTTAATTCCACATCCCATTCCCATTCTGACATGTCTATCCACGGCCTCCTCTACTGTAAAGATGAAGCCACACTCAGGTTGGAGGAACAACACCTTGTATTCCATCTGGGTAGCCTCCAACCTGATGGAATGAACATCGACTTCTCTAACTTCCGCTAAGGCCCCACCTCCCCCTCGTACCCCATCTGTTACTCATTTTTATGCACACATTCTTTCTCTCACTCTCCTTTTTCTCCCTCTGTCCCTCTGAATATACCTCTGGCCCATCCTCTGGGTCATCCCCCCCCTTGTCTTTCTTCCCGGACCTCCTGTCCCATGATCCTCTCGTATCCCCTTTTGCCTATCACCTGTCCAGCTCTTGGCTCTATCCCTCCCCCTCCTGTCTTCTCCTATCATTTTGGATCTCCCCCTCCCCCTCCAACTTTCAAATCCCTTACTCACTCTTCCTTCAGTTAGTCCTGACGAAGGGTCTCGGCCTGAAACGTCGACTGCACCTCTTCCTACAGATGCTGCTTGGCCTGCTGTGTTCACCAGCAACTTTGATGTATGTTGGTCTGTTCTGTGTGTTACTCTTCTATATGCTAATAATATCACCGGTATTTATCTAGTTAAACCACAAGTAGCAATGGATGCCCTAGCCTTAACTGACCAAATTGAAGGGTTAAATATTATGCAGGACCAATATTTACATGTTATAAAAGCTGTGGAAAATTTAGGATTAAAATGTAATAATGTCATACTTTAAAAACGGAAGTGTGGTGGATGTAACATAAGAGAGACTATAATGCATTTTTATTTCATAAATTAGGCCAGTGGAAGGGGCAATAGTTGACCAGAGAGGGTAATTATCTCAGCAACACAACTGAATGAACATGGTTGAGATTAGTCCTGAATCTGCATGTCTTGATAGCTTATAAAGTATATACATTTATTTTTAATTTAAAGAAATGGACAAATCCCATGAACTTTTCCAAGTAAATTTGATTATGAGAAATAATTACATCAGTATCAGATCTACAAGATGATAAAAGGTTTTTGTTACTGCCAAGATTTTTTACCCCTCAGCAATGTGTGTGAATAGGCCTTGGATTTCAGGCTCCTTAAAGCTTTGCACAAATAGAAATATTAATACAATTAGTCGGGCTTTGAGCTACTAAATTGGTTAATGGTCCATTTGTATTCTAATCTTGTCTCTGATGCTTTTGGCTCAAGGAAGAAATCACTTTTCAGCCAACTTTACTTGCTATTATCAGGAAGATAGGAAGATCGAATGCCATCAGGAAGAAGGTACAGGAACTTCAGGACTCATACCACCTGGTTCAGGAACAGTTATTAGTCCCCAACAATCAGCCTCTTGACCCAAAAGGGATAACTTCACTCAACTTCACTTGCCTCATCATTGAAATGTTCCTACAACCACTGGATTCACTTTCAAGAACGCTCCATCTCATGTTCTCAATATTAATTTTTATTTATTATTAGTATTATTATTTCTTTTTGTATTTACACAGTTTGTTGTCTTCTGCACTCTGGCTGAATGCCCTTGGGTGATCTTTCATTGATTTGGTTGTGGTTTTACTCTATAGATTTACTGAGTATGCCCACAAGAAAACGAATCTTAGGGCTGTATATGGTCACATATATGCACTTCAAAGTTTGGAACATACCTGGGGGTAAAGGTGGTGTTGAAGTTGAATGAACACCAGCTAAGAAGAGTAAAAATGATAGTAGTTATGGCTGAAGACATAGCGAGGAGAAAGGTTTTACTTCTTGGAGACACAAGAGATTGCAGATTTTATTTTATTTAGAGATACAGCGGGAACAGGCCCTTCCGGCCCAACGAGTCGCACCGCCCAGTAACCTACCTATATAAGCCTAGCCTAACCACTGGACAATTTACAATGACCAATTAACCTACTTACCAGTACGTTTTTGGACTGTGGGAGGAAACTGGAGCACCTGGAAGAAACCCATGTTGTGGGGAGAACACACGAACTCCTTTCAGCCGGTGACAGAATTGAACTCCGAATTCCTATGACCTGAGCTGAAATAGTGTTGAGCTAACCACTAACCAGATGCAGTGGAAAACAAATTGTGCTAAGTAGTTGGTGTGCACCAACTACTGGCTAACACAAGAGGGCACAGTTTTAAGGTGCTTGGAAGTAGGTACCGAGGAGATGTCAGGGGTAAGTTTTTTTATGCAGAGGGTGGGCTGCCAGCGACGGTGGTGGAGGTGGATACAATAGGGTCTTTTAAGAGACTCCTGGATAGGTACATGGAGCTTAGAAAAATAGAGGGTTATGGATAATCCTAGGTAATTTCTAATATAAGTACGTGTTCGGCACGGCATCATGTGCTGGAGGTTTTCTGTGTTTCCAACTGTGGAGCAAGAGCTGGTGGATCACAGGTGAATCCAGGTGAGAGGGGGAAGATAGGTAGGTGGGTGAGGGAAAGAGTGAGCATGATATAAGAAGCTTGGAGGTGAAAGTTGGAAATATCAAAAGGCTGAAGGAAATGGAATCTGATGAAGGGAAGGAGGTGAGGAAAGGAGCCAGAGGGAGAATGTTTAGGTGAAGCACAGATAGAGAGGGCAGGGAAAGAGAAAGAAGGACATATGGGGCTGGTGGGATAAGGGAAAACAAAGGTGGGGATAGAGGGGAGTGGTTACCAGAAGTTAGAGAAGTTGATGTTCATGCTGTCAAGTTGACACTATCAAGGTGGAATATGAGGTGCTGTCCTCAAATCTGCATCTATCCTCAACCCTTTTATATTGGCTTCTCCTCTCTTTCTCTCCAAAACTGATGAAGGGTCTCAGTCCAAAACATTAACAGTCCATTTCCCTCTATAGATGCTGCCTGACTCATGGACTGGGCAAATTTTTAAGTCAGGGTCAGTTAGATAAATTCTTGATGACTGATATTTAGGCAGGAATCTGGTGTTCAGGTGACAGGCTATCAGATATGATGTGTTTTAATGGTTGAGCAGACTCCAGGAGATAACGGGCCTGCTCCTGCACACAACAGATGGCACAGTAGTATAGCGGTTAGCATAATGCTTTAATGTGCCATTTCCTGCTGCTGTCTGTAAGGAGTTTGTACGTTCTCCCCATAACCTCATGGATTTTTTCCGGGTGTTCTGGTTTCCCCCCACACTCCAAAGATGTACAGGTAAGTAAGTTGTGGGCATGCTGTGTTGATGCTTGAAGCACTGGGAGACCTGCAGGCTGCGCCCAGCACACCCTCAGACCGTATTGGTCACTGAGGCATCTCACAGCCTATTTCAATGTGCATGTGATAAATAAAGCTAATCTTACTAAAATCCCTTACTAATTCATATGTTCTTGTGATGCTCTGGTTATGCTTCTAACATGGGAGAGTCTGCGACTGGACAGCATACTCTCAAAATAGAAGGACGTCTCTGTAGAACAGAGATAATGAGGAATCTCTTTACCCACAGGATGGTGAATCTGTGGAATTAATTGCCGCACATGGTTGTGGAGGACAAGTCTTTGGGAATATTTGAAGCGGAGGCTTATAGGTTCTTGATTAGTCAGGGTGTCAAAGGTTTCAGGGAAAAGGCATAAGAATGGCATTGAGAGGGATAATAGATCAGCAATGATGGAATGGTGGAGCAGACTCTGTGGTTGGAATGGCTTAATTCTGCTCCTAAGCCTTATGGTCTTATATTCTACATCTAATCACTCAACAAACATCATGTATTTTCCAGCCATAATGATATTAATACTCATGGGAACTTACTACATTTGTCACAAACAAGAGAAAATCTGCAGATGCTGAAAATCCAAGCAACACACACAAAATGCTGGAGGAACTCAGCAGGCCAGGCAGCATCTATGGAAAAGAGTACAGTTGACATTTTGGGCCAAAACCCTTCAGCAGGACTCTGTAAAATTGCAATTTGCATACAGACTGCAGAGAGTTTTCTTTCTAATTGTTCATTATTTACAGGTATAGCATGGAATAGGCCCTTCCAACTCTAGGAACGGCATCACCCAGCAACCCTGTTTAACACCAGACTAATCACAGGACAAGTTACAATGACCAATTAACCTACTAACCAGTATATCTTTGGACTGTGGGTAGAAAGCAGAGCACCCAGACGAAACCCATGCAATCCACATGGAGGGACAAACAAACTCCTTATAGAGGATACCGGGATTGAACTCCAGCGCCCTGAACTGTAGTAGCACGGTGCTAATCGCTACGCTACCGTGGTGCAGCATTTTCTCATTTTATTCTGCATTATTTCTAATGGTCATCAATCACCACAAAAGAGTGAAACTTTGGACTGCACTTTTCAATTACCCACGTGGTCCTTGGGAATAATGTCAGGAATGTGGTATTACTTCCAGCAGCTCCCAGACATAAGTTATTGACAGGGAAAGGGCTCCCTGCTGCTCGATTTCCTGATTACAAGCGGATGGCCTGCCCCTCAATTTCAATGCTGTTTTACCAGAGCTTGAGGAGAAGGCTGGGGGAGAGTGAAGATCAAAAGGGTTGCTGGAGCCTGGATACAAGGGGGAACTAGAGGTTACTAAAAATCAAGGTAGGAGAGAGACAGGAAATCGGGAAGGCTGAGAGAGTAATTCTGATTAACAGTCTAAACTTCAGAATTAAAAACACTGAGTTAAGGTGAAATGAAGAATTTTACTTAATATTGGAAATAAACAGTACATGTATTCCTATATTAAATATTTTAAAGTGCTGAGCCTTATTTGTCACATGTATATTGAAACACACAGTGAAATGCGTCCGTTTCTGTCAATGACCAACACAGTCCAAGGACGTGCAGGGAGCAGTCTGCAAGTGCTGCCACGTTTCTGGTGCTAAGATAGCATGTCCACAACTTAGTGACCCTTACTAAACCTGTCAGATTCAGATTCAGCTTTGTTACACGTGTCACACAGTGAAACGCTTTGTATGTGTTAACAACCAACACATCCAAGGATACGCTGGGCGCAGTCTGCAAGCATCATCATACGTTCCAGTCCCAACAGAATGTTCCAGCTCAATGTTCAACAGAACAACACAAGCAGCATCAACAACAACAATAACAAACAAAGCAAGACAACAACGGCAAAACAAGCCCCTTTCCCATCCTCTCACACACCCACATGGGCCTCCAACCCCAGGACAGGCTGCCTCCAGGCCTTCAGCTCTTGTTCCTGTTTCCTCAGACTCGTATACATTGGGCCTCTAAACTTTGGACTTTGCTCCAGGACGCGGATCGCAAGTTTGACCTTCGGGCCAATGTAGGAGGAAACAAGCGCACCAGTGCACAGATTTTACCTGTAGTGCAACTAATAACGTTTCAGATCATAACACAACAGAATGCCATTTGATCCACTGTGAATATACAGTGTCCAGGTTTCATTAAAAAGTTCTATAGTTTTTTTTCCGGTTTCTTTACGACCACAACATGCAGGTTTCTGTCATGTTTTGCAGCACCCTGGCTAGAAAGTATGCCACCGTCCCTAGATCTAAACCTCTATTTAATTTATATATTTATTATTTTTATTTGGAGATACAGCATGGTAACAGGCTCTTACATCTCAATCAGCTGAACCATTTAATTACATCCATGTGACCAATTCTCTACTACTAACCTATGTGTCTTTGGAATGTGGGAGGAAACTGGAGCACCTGGAGAGAACCCACACAGCTAGGGGGAGAACGTATAAACTTAGAGACAGTGACAAGTATTGAATATGGGTTGCTGGCTCTGTGATAGTGTTACACTAACCACTATATTACCATGCTGCCCGCATGGGTGTTCTTGAAACTCCGCTCCTACAGGGTGGTGAAAGTAGCCTCACCAGAAGGATTTTAGTGCTTCAAAGAGAGGTCAACAGACTTAGTTTTTACACTGTCACTTCCTTTAAACCTTCAAAAGCAAAGACTAGAATAAATCACAAATTCAATACTCGCATCTCCTTTGATACTTAATAATTTATGATCATCTGTGAGGAGTTTTTAATAAGAATAAATAACGACAATCTCCTTCTACACGCATGCTGACTGATAATAATAAGCAAATGATTTGAAATAATTTCCCAAATAACCCGTGAAATGGAGGGATGTTTTGTGATCTAGAATTCATTGTCTGAAAGTGCGGTGAATCTTTAAAAGAATGGATATGCAGTGCCTATAAAAAGTATTCACCACCTTGGAAGTTTGCATGTTTTATTGTTTTACAACATTGAAACACAGTGGATTTAATTTGGCTTTTGTGACACTGATCAACAGAAAAAGATACTTTTGCGTCAAAGTGAAAACAGATCTCTACAAAAATTAATTACAAATATAAAATACAAAATAATTGCATAAGTATTCACCCCTTCAAATCAGTATTTAGGAGATGCGCCTTTGGCAGCCATGCAGCCGAGTCTGTGTGAATACATCTCTATCAGCTTTGCACGTCTGGACACTGCAATTTTTCTCCATTCTTCTTTACAAAACTGCTCAAGCTCTGTCAGATTGCATAGAGAGTCGTGGTGAACAGTCCTTTACAAGTCCAGCCATAAATTCTCGAAGGAGCTGAGATCTGGACTCTGACTTGGCCACTCTAGGACATTACTTTTATTGTTTTTAAGCCATTCCTGTGTAATTTTGGCTTTATGCATGGGGTTATTGTCTTGCTGAAAAACAAATCTTTTCCCAAGTCGCAGTTCTCTTGCAGACTGCATCAGGTTTTCCTCAAGGATTTCCCTGTATTTTGCTGCATTCATTTTACCCTCTACCTTCACAAGCCTTCCAGGGCTGCAGCAGTGAAGCATCCCCACAGCATGATGCAGCCACCACCATGCTTCATGATACAGATAGTGTGTTTTTGATGATGTGTGCTGTTTGGTCTAATGGCCAAAAAGCTCAATTTTAGTTTCATCAGACCATAGAACCTTCTTTCAGCTGGCTTCAACGTCTCCCACATGCCATCTGGCAAACTCTAGCCAAGATTTAGAAACATAGAACCACAGAACATTACGGCACAGAAACAGGCCTTTTGGCCCTTCTTGGCTGTGCCAAACCATTTTCCTGCCTAGTCCCACTGACCTGCACCTGGACCATATCCCTCCATACACCTCTCATTCATGTACCTGTCCAAGTTTTACTTAAATGTTAAAAGTGAGCCCGCATTTACCACTTCATCTGGCAGCTCATTCCACACTCCCACCACTCTCTGTGTGAAGAAGCCCCCTCCTAATGTTCCCTTTAAACTTTTCCCCCTTCACCCTTAACCCATGTCCTCTGGTTTTTTTTCTCCCCTAGCCTCAGTGGAAAAAGCCTGCTTGCATTAACTCTATCTATACCCACCATAATTTTATATACCTCTATCAAATCTCCCCTCATTCTTCTACGCTCCAGGGAATAAAGTCCTAACCTATTCAACCTTTCTCTGTAACTCAGTTTCTCAAGTCTCGGCAACATCCTGGTAAACCTTCTCTGCACTCTTTCAACCTTATTAATATCCTTCCTGTAATTTGGTGACCAAAACTGCACACAATACTCCAGATTCGGCCTCACCAATGCCTTATACAACCTCACCATAACATTCCAACTCTTATACTCAATACTTTGATTTATAAAGGCCAATGTACCAAAAGCTCTCTTTATGACCCTATCTACCTGTGATGCCCCTTTTAGGGAATTTTGTATCTGTACTCCTAGATCCCTCTGTTCTACTACATCCTCAGTGCCCTACCATTTACCTTGTATGTTCTACCTTGGTTTGTCCTTCCAAAGTGCAATACCTCACACTTGTCTGTATTAAACTCCATCTGCCATTTTTCAGCCCATTTTTCCAGCTGGTCCAAATCCCTCTGCATGCTTTGAAAACCTTCCTCACTGTCCACTACACCTCCAATCTTTGTATCATCAGCAAATTTGCTGATCCAATTTACCACAATATCATCCAAATCATTGACATTGATGACAAATAACAACAGACCCAGCACTGATCCCTGTGGCACACCACTAGTCACAGGCCTCCACTCAGAGAAGCAATTCTCCACTAGCACTCTCTGGCTTCTTCCATTGAGCCAATGTCTAATCCAATTTACTACCTCTCCATGTGTACCTAGCGACTGAATCTTTCTAACTAACCTCCCATGTGAGACCTTGTCAAAGGCAGTGAAGTCCATTTAGACAACATCCACTGCCTTCCCTTCATCCACTTTCCTGGTAACCTCCTCGAAAAACTCTAATAGATTTGTTGAACATGACCTACCATGCACTAAGCCATGTTAACTCTCCCTAATAAGTCCCTGTCTGTCCAAATACTTGTACATCCTATCTCTTAGTACTCCTTCCAATAATTTACCTACTACCGCCGACAAACTTACCGGCCTATAATTTCCCGGAATTCTTTCAGAGCCTTTTTTAAACAACGGAACAACATGAGCTATCCTCCAATCGTCTGGCACCTCACCTGTAGATACCAACATTTTAAATATATCTGCCAGGGCCCCTGCAATTTCAATACTAGTCTCCTTCAAGGTCCGAGGGAATACCCTGTCAGGTCCTGGGGATTTATCTACTCTGATTTGCCTCAAGATAGCAAGCATCTCCTCCTCTTCAATCTGTATAGGTTCCATGACCTCACTACTTGTTTGCCTTATTTCCATAGACTCCATGCCAGTTTCCTTAGTAAATACAGACGCAAAAAACCCATTTAAGATCTCCCCCATTTCTTTTGGTTCCATACATAGCCGACCACTCTGATCTTCAAGAGGACGAATTTTATCCCTTGCTATCCTTTTGCTCTTAATATACCTGTAGAAGCTCTTTGGATTATCCTTCACCTTGACTGCCAAAGCAACCTCATGTCTTCTTTTAGCCCTCCTGATTTCTTTCTTAAGTATATTTTTGCACTTTTTATACTCCTCAAGCACCTTATTTGCTCCTTGTTTCCTATACATGTCATACATTTCTCTCTTCTTCTTTATCAGAGTTCCAATATCCCTTGGGAACCAAGGTTCCTTACTCTTATTCGCTTTGCCTTTAATCCTGACAGGAATATACAAACTCTGCGCTCTCAGAATTTCTCCTTTGAAATCCTCCCACTTACCAATCACATCCTTGTCAGAGAACAACCTGTCCCAATCCATGCTTTTCAGATCCTTCCTCATTTCTTCAAATTTGGCCTTTTTCCAGTTTAGAACTTCAACCCGAAGACCAGATCTATCTTTATCCATGATCAAGTCGAAACTAATGGCGTTATAATCACTGGAACCAAAGTGTTCCCCTACACACACTTCTGTCACTTGTCCTAACTCGTTTCCTAATAGGAGATCTAATATTGTATCCTCTCTAGTTGGTACCTCTATATATTGATTTAGAGAACTTTCCTGAACACATTTTACAAACTGTAACCCATCTAGACCTTTAACAGTATGGGAGTCCCAATCAATATGTGGAAAGTTAAAATCCCCTACTATCACAACTTTATGTTTCCTGCAGTTGTCTGCTATCTCTCTGCAGATTTGGTCCTCCAATTCTAGCTGACGATTGGGTAGTCTATAATACACCCCATTCATGTGGTCATACCTTCCCTGTTTCTCAGCTCCACCCATATGGCCTCGGTAGACAAGCCCTCTGATCTGTCCTGCCTGAGCACTGCTGTAACATTTTCCCTGAGAGCAATGCTAACCCCCACCCTTCAATCCTCTGCCTCTATCACGTCTGAAACATCAGAATCCTGGAACAGTAAGCTGCCAGTCCTGCCCCTCCTGTAGCCAAGTTTCACTAATGGCTATAATGTTGTAATTCCACGTGTCAATCCATACCCTCAGCTCGTCAGCCTTCCCCACAATACTCCTTGCATTGAAATAGACAAATCTCAGAAGATTATTACCACCACACACAACCCTTCTATTTGTGACTTTGTATGAACTTTTAACATCATTTATTTTCACCCCTGCTCCACCATCTGCTCTGGCACACTGGTTCCCATCCCCCTGCAAATCTACTTTAAACCCTCCCCAGTAGCATTAACAAACCTCCCTGCAAGGATATTGGTCCCCTTGTAGTTCAGGTGTAATCTGTCTCTCTTGTACAAGTCCCACCTGCCCCAGAAGAGGTCCCAATGATCCTGAAATCTGAAACCCTGCCCCCTACACCAGTTCCTCAGCCACGTGTTCATCCACCAGAGCATCCTATTCTTACCCTCACTGGCACGTGGCACAGATAGCAATCCTGAGATTATCACCCTCGAGGTCCTGCTTTTTAACTTCCTACCAAGCTCTCTATACTCACTCTTCAGGACCTCCTCACTCGTTCTTCTTATATCATTGGTACCGATGTGTACCATGACATCTGGCTGATCACCCTCACACTTCAGAATGCTGTGCACGCGATCAGAGACGTCCCTGACACTGGCACCTGGGAGGCAACAAACCATCTGGGAGTCTCTGTCATGACCACAGAACCTCCTGTCTCTACCTCTAACTATCGAGTCCCCTTTCACTACTGCTCTCCTCTCCTTCCACCCTCCCTCCTGCACTGCAGAACCAGACTCAGTGCCAGAGATCCGGCTGCCACAGCTTGTCCCAGGTAAGTCATCCCCCCCCCAACATGTGAGTTTTTTTGAACAGTGCCTATCTCTTTGCCACTCTCCCGTGAAGCTGTAAATGGTGAACTGCCCAGGCAACAGCTGTTGTATGTGCCATCGCCCATCTCAGCCACTGAAGCTTGTAACTCCTTCAGCGTTGTCACAGGTCTCTTGGTGTCTTCCCTCACTGGTCCCCTTTTTGCACAGTCACTCAGTTTCTGAGGACAGCCTGCTCTAGGCACATTTACAGCTGTGCCATGTTCTTTTCATTTCTTAATGATTGACTAAACTGTACTCCAAAGGATATTCACTGACTTGGAATTTTTCTTGTATCTGTTTCCTGACTAGTGCTTTTCAATAATCTTTTCATGGATTTGCTTGGAGTGTTCTTTTGTCTTCAAGGTGTAGCTTTTTCCAGGATACTGACGCACCAGCACTTGGACCTTCCAGATACAGGTATATACAGTGGTATGCAAAAGTTTGGGCACCCCTAGTCAAAATTTCTGTTACTGTGCTAGGCGAGTAAAAGATGATCTGATTTCCAAAAGGCATAAAGTTAAAGATGACACATTTCTTTAATAGCTTAAGCAAGAAAACTCTTTTATTTCCACCTTTTACAGTTTCAAAACAACAAAAAAGGAAAAGGGCCTGAAGCAAAAGTTTGGGCACCCTGCATGGTCAGTACTTAGTAACACCCCCTTTGGCAAGTACCACAGCTTGTAAACGCTTTCTGCAGCCAGCTAAGAGGCTTTCAATTCTTTTTTGGGGGATTTTTGCCCCTTCTTCCTTGCAAAAGGCTTCTAGTTCTGTGAGATTCTTGGGCCGTCTTGCATGCACTGCTCTTTTGAGGTCTATCCACAGATTCTCGATGATGTTTAGGTGGGGGGACTGTGAGGGCCATGGCAAAACCTTCAGCTTGCACCTCTTGAGGTAGTCCATCGTGGAATTTGAAGTGTGCTTAGGATCATTATCCTGTTGTAGAAGCCATCCTCTTTTCATCTTTGGATTTTAAACAGACGATGTGATGTTTGCTTCCAGAATTTGCTTGTATTTAATTGAATTCATTCTTCCTTCTACCAGTAAATGTTCCCTGTGCCACTGGCTGCAACACAAGCCAAAAGCATGATCGATCCACCCCCGTGCTTAACAGTTGGAGAGGTGTTCTTTTCATGAAATTCTGCAGCCTTTTTTCTCCAAACATACCTTTGCTCATTGCAGCCAAAAAATTCTATTTTAACTTCGTCAGTCCACAGGACTTGTTTCCAAAATGCATCAGGCTTGTTTAGATGTTCCTTTGAACTTTTTAAATAGAACTTTACTAAGTACTGCCATGGAGGGTACCCGAACTTTTGCTTCAGGCCCTTTTCCTTTTTTGTTATTTTGAAACTGTAAAAGATGGAAACAAAAAAGTTTTCTTGCTTAAAATATTAAAGAAATGTGTCACCTTTAACTTTATGCTTTTTGGAAATCAGTTTATCTTTTACTCACTTAGCTATTCACAGTAACAGAAATTTTGACAGGGGTGCCCAAACTTTTGCATGCCACTGTAATTCTACTAAATCTATTGAAACACCTTGACTACACACAGGCCTCTAAAACAGATCTCCATTTAACTAATTATGTGACTTCTAAAACCAATTGGCTGCACATGTTATGATTTGGTGTGTCATGTTAAAGGGGATGAATACTTATGCAATCAATGATTTTGGGTTTTATATTTGTAATTAATTTAGATCACTATGTAGAGATTTGCTTTTACTTTGACGCAAAAGTCTATTTGCTGTTGATCATTGTCAAAAGAAGTCAAATTAAATCCACCGTGATTCAGTGTTGTAAAACAATAAAACGTGAAAACTTCCGGGGGGGGGGGTGAATACTTCTTATAGGCATTGTATAATTGAGCCATACTGCCCGGCAACCCACCAGTTTAATGCTAGCCTAATTACAGAACAATTTGCAATGACCAATTAATAAACTAACCAGCTTGTCTTTGACTGGGGGAGGAAACAAGAGCACCAGAGGAAACCCACGCAATCTCAAGAAGAATGTCTTACAAATGGCATCAGAAATGAACACTGAACTCTGAAGCCTCGAGCTGTAATAGCGATATGCTAACTGCTCACTACCATGGTGCCCCACTGCACTTTCACTATAGGTTTACACTTTATTCTACATTGTTATTGCTTTACCTGTTTTATATGAACAGTATGCAAGACAAGCTTTTCACTGTATCTTGGTACATGTGATAATAATAAACCAATACCAATACCATATTAGAAGTTGAAGGTCTGCTAGATGCTGTCAGAGCCATCTGGGAAAGTAGCTGCGGCCCTTTGATTGACGGTACATAAATCCTTTACATAGACCCCCAGATACAAGAACAGCTAGCGGTCTTCGAACTATTCAGTTCTTGAACCAACCGGCAAATCCCTTATCACCACAAATTAGCACACTATGACCACTTCGACTACAAACACAAAATAATCTGCAGATGCTGGGGTCAAAGCAACACTCACAACATGCTGGAGGAACTCAGCAGGTCGGGCAGAATCCGTGAAAACGATCAGTCGACGTTTCGGGCTGGAACCCTTCATCAGGACTCTAGAGGGAAGGGGCAGAGCCCTATAAAGAAGGTGGGGGGAGGGTGGGAAGGAGAAGGCTGGTAGGTTCCAGGTGAAAAACCAGTAAGGGGAAAGATAAAGGGGTGGGGGAGGGGAAGCAGGGAGGTGATAGGCGGGAAAGGTGAAGAAGGAATAGGGGAAAACACTTCCACGGATGCTGCCCGACCTGCTGAGTTCCTCCAGCATGTTGTGAGTGACCACCTTGACTACTTTATATGAAAATTGAACTTTTTGTGCTAATTGTGTTTTCTTGTAAAAATCATGTATAATTTGCATTTAATTTATACTTTCCTTGTCAATGTTGCTTATATGAGGCCAAGTGCCTGGATGCTGCTGAAGTAAGTTTTTCAATACACTTGTGCATACAAGTACTTGTTCATACAATAAACTCAGCATTGTCTTTCACTCCAAGTCATTGAGTTAAAGGCTAGCACGCGATTTGGAAATTAATAAACGGTTGATATTTTGGGTCGAGACCCTGCTTCAGGACTGGAAAGGAAGGAGGAAGACACCCCTTCCCAATTCCTTTCCACTCCTGATGAAGTTTCTTGGTCCGAAACGTCAACTGTTTATTCATTTTCATAGATGCTATCTGACCTGTTGACTTCCCCTAGCATTTTGTGCGTGTTACTCTGCACTTCCAGCATCTGCAGAATCTCTTACATTTAGTATGCCATTTTCCTTCTTAGTCACTTGTACTTGCATGTCAACATGATCAATTACAAATATCTCTGAATCCCTCTTCTGGAAGATCAAAACCAATCACTAAAGCCATCGCCCTAGTACCAAGATTCAGGTCCTGGTAATTCAGGGGATTTATTGGTTTATTAGTCCTATTATTTTCTTCAAATTTTCTTTAATTTCTCGTCTTATAAGACCATAGGATTAGCCATTTGGCCCATCAGATCTGATCTGCCATTTCATCATGACCCTATCTCCTGCCTTTTCCCCATATCCCTTCATGCCCTGATTATTCAAGAATCTCTCGATCTCTGCCTTAAATGTACCCAATGACGGCCTCTACAGTCACCTGAGGCAATGAATTCCACAGATTCACCACTCTTTGGCTTAAGGAATTCCTTCTCACCTCCATTCTAAATGGATGTCCCTCTATCTGAGTCTGTGTCCTCTTGTTGTAGACTCTCCCACCATAGGAAACATCCTCTCCACATCTACACCACTGAGGCCTTTGAACATTTGATAGGTTTCGATGAGATCCCTCCCTCGTTCTTCTAAATTCCAGTGAGTACTGGAATCATATACTTAGTTATGCACAATTTCAGGTATAAATTTTGTATCCTCTAATAAAGCCCTTGAACGGAAAAGCCTACAAAAAGTAGTGGATATGCTCCAGTCCATCACGGGTAAAACCCTCTTAACCACTGAGAAAATCTACATGGAGCGTTGTCGCAGGAAAGCAGCATCCAACATCAGGGAACCCCACTACCCAGGACCTGCTCTCTTCTCAAAGTACAGGAGCCTCAGGACTTACACCAAAAGATTCAGGAACAGCTATTACCCCTCAATCATCCAGCTTTTGAACCAGAGGAGATAACATCACTCAACTTCACTTACTCCATCAATCCCCCAAACTTTGGGTTCACTATAAAATGTACAGAACACCTTATTTACAGTTTCTAGTACAGACACGTGGCTCATTATTGTTGCCAGTTATCCTGCATGTCAGTGTGGAAAAGAATTCTAATAGAAAGAATACAACTGGAAAATCTACATCTGGCTAATTCATTTTATTTTATTTTAGCAATATAGCATGGAGTAAGCCCTTCCTGCCCTTCGAGCCATGCGGCCCCAGCAACCCCGATTAACCCGAACCTAATCACGGGACAATTTACAATGATGAATCAACTTACTCAGTATGTTTTTGGAATGTGGGAGGTAACCATAGGACCCGCTAAAAACCCACACATTCCACGGGAAAGACGTACAGAGTCTCCATAGACTTCTTTTCCATGGATGCTGCCTGGCCTGCTGAGCTCCTCCAGCATTGTGTGTGCGTGCCTGGATTTTGAGCATTTTCTTGTGTACAGAGATTCCTTATAGAATGGTGTCTAAACTCTGGAATGCAAACTGCTACACTACCATGGTGATGTTCCCTGTAATTTCTGGATTTCACATGATCATGCTGAATTGCCATCCCAATCACTTATTAACCCTAGCACACCAAATTCTGCTAAATTCTGTATATTTAATCAGGTAGCTCTCGATTCCAATAGCACCAACTGTTTTTCACATAATCTATACTCAGTGGTCACTTTATTAGGTACATTTGCTCGTTAATGTGTAATCGACCAATCATGTGGCAGCAACACAATGCATAAAAGCATGCAGACATGGTCAAAAAGCTCAGTTGTTTTTCAGGCCAAACATTAGAATGGGGAAGAAATGTGATCTACGTGACTTTGACTATGGGATGACTGTTGGTGTCAGACAGGGTAGTTTGAGTATCTTAGAAATTGCTGGTCTTCGCACACTGCTGGTCTCTAGAGTTCACAGAGGATGGTGTGAAAATAAAAAAAAGACATCGGTGAGCGGCAGTTCTGTGGATAAAAATGCCTTGTTGATGATAGAGGTCAGAGGAGGCTAGACTGGTTCAAACTGACAGAAACCCAACAGTAAATCAGATAATCACACAGTACAATAGGGGTGTGCAGAAGAGGATCTCTGAATGCTCAACGCAAGGACCCTTGAAGTGAATGGACTATAGCTGCAGAGGATCACGAACATACACTGAGTGACCCTGCTATTAGGTACAGGGGACATCTAATAAAGTGGCCAGTGAGCGTACATCTAATACAAAGTTAAAATAGTGCAACTGAAACAGCTCAGGAGGCGGCTACTTGGTCTGCTGATCCTATGCCAGCTTATTGCAGAGTATCTCGTCAGTAAAATTCTAATCTATTTTGTTTTTAACCTTCAAATATGTATCCGATTTCATTTTAAAAGCCATTATTGAATCTGCATCAACAACATTTTCAGGGCAGTGTATTCCAGATTATTAACATGAAAGATGTTGAGCATTAGATGAAGCCTTTAATATGTTTACTTGGCATTTTAAATTTATATTAGCGCTGATTGAGCAACATAAATAAAAACCATGTATACATTTCCCAAATCTACGATCTGTACAACCTCAAAGGTCAAAGACAGAAAGTGAATAAGGATACCAATAACCACAAATTGCCCAAGTAAATATTTCCCATCGTCTCTGAGTAGAACTTCCCAAGAGCCTGTTGGAATACTTTCACCATTCTGAACACTGTGGCTCAGCATTACCTTCTCAAGGGCAAATAGAGATGCAAAGAATACAATGGCCTGATTAATTATTTCCAGATCTTGGAAACAAGTAATGAAAATCTTCAAAGCAACCATTTTACCATCTTTCACCTTCTTGGACAAAGTTATTACAGAAAATATAACTCAAAGAATTTGGCTAAACTTAGCAAATAATGTGTAAAATTTTTCTTTCGTAATTTTATTATTATTTAATTTAGAGATATAGGTCTTCTGGCCCAAAGAACTTCAGCTGCCCAATTACACCCATGTGACCAACCAAGACCATAAAACTTAGGAGCAGAATCAGGCCATTTGGCTCACTGAGTCTCCTCCATTCCATCATGGCTGATTTATTATTCCTCTCAACCCCATTCTCCTGCCTTCTCCCCATAAACCTCGACACTCTTAACCTACTAACCCGCACATCTTTAGGATGTGGGAGGAAACCAGGGCACCCGGAGTAAAACCACGCAATCACGGGGAGAACAACAGCAGTAGAATTGAACCTGGATCACTGGTACTGTAGTAGACCTGTGCTAATGCTAAGATACTGTGCAAGTTATGGAAATGCATACTCTTTTCTTAGAATAAAAATTGATGTTTTGTGCTCCATAAAGAGATTCGTATAGTTAGGTTCATTTTTGCCATCACTTTCAATGTCTTTTATATCCAAGTCAGTTGCTGTTTGTGTATCTTACCATGCAAATTTGAAATACAGAACCAACACATTAACTGAGTTGCAGATTATTTGTTTCTGATCTTCCCATGGCACGAACAAACTCCAACACTATATGCAGCAATCCACTGAAATGATCCTCTTACTAATCAAAATTGTTGTTCTCAACTAATCTATTTTGTGACTCAGTTGAAAAGAATAACCATTTACCAGTTTTGTTTTCAAAAGAGGGAAAGATACAATGGTCCAAACATTTCTCGGCAAGAAACAATTACTTGGACCGAAGGTAGTCTCCAGGTACACGTAATTCTGGGTCTCAGTTACTCAATGCTGATAACCTCTACATATTTGCTAGTATCTCCAGCCAGCTCACAGATTTACAACATTTAAATTCTGTATGCACATTGTAATTGGAATTGGTTTATTATTGTCACAAGTGCCCTGGTCAGACCCCACTTGGAGTACTGTGCTCAGTTCTGGTCACCTCACTGTAGGAAGGATGTGGAAACCATAGAAAGGGTGCAGAGGAGATTTACAAGGATGTTGCCTGAATTGGGGAGCATGCCTTATGAGAATAGGTTGAGTGAACTCAGCCTTTTTTCCTTGGAGCGACGGAGGATGAGAGGTGACCTGATAGAGTTGTATAAGATGATGAGAGGCATTGATCATGTGGATAGTCAGAGGCTTTTTCGCAAGGCTGAAATGGCTAGCACGAGAGGGCACAGAGTAGGCACAGAGGAGATATCAGGGGTAAGTTTTTTACGCAGGGAGTGGAGAGTGCGTGGAATGGGCTGCTGGCGACAGTGGTGGAGGCAGACACGATAGGGTCTTTTAAGAGACTTCTGGATAGGTACATGGAGCTTAGAAAAATAGAGGGCTATGGGTAACCCTAGGCAATTTCTAAGGTAAGGACATGTTCGGCACAGCATTGTGGGCCTAAGGGCCTGTATTGTGCTGTAGGTTTTCTATGTTTTTATGTCCCTAAATGTTGAAAAGATTATCTTGCATACTTTTCATACAGTACACAGTGTACTGAGGTAAAACAATAACAATGCAGAATAAAATGTAACAGCTAAAGAGAAAGTGCAGTGCAGGTAAACAATAATGAGGTAGATTGTGAGGTCATCTTGTGAGGACATCTTATTGTACTGGGGACCATTTAACAACCTTGTAACAGTGGAGCAGAAGCTGTCCTTAAGCCTGGTGGTGCATTACCTTGCCTCCTATCGCCCAGGAGCAATAAGGAAAACTGGAAAAAATTAGGAGGAAGGAAAAGTGATTCAGAAAATGAAGTGTAAATGGAAAAGAGTGGAAAGGTGGTGGAAGAGTGACAATAGAGAAAGTGTCAGTGGAAACCACAAGCACTCAGACCATCATGTAGAGCGATAAATTATCGTACAAGTAAAAGATAACTTCAGGCAACTAAATTTTAGCTGTCCTGATGAGGGGTCTTGGCCCAAAATGCCGGCTCTTTATTCCTCTTCATAGATGCTGCCTTTGATCGGGGAATGATTGTTAGTGCCAGATGGGGTGTTTTGAGTATCTCATAAACTGCTGATCTCTTGAGTATGTCCAACATTTTGTATCTGCAGAATCTCTCATGTTTAGAGTTTAGGTGAATGCTTCCAGATGTTTCTATAAACACAGAGATTGGTTTACTTAAAGCCAAGTTATCACTTTCAGGCTAAGTTTACAACGGACTGACTTTTAAAAATGTTCCTCGAAAGGACATGAGATTCTCCACTTACATATGCAAAGACCGTGTCAGGAGTCTTTAACTATTTGGTCCGCTGTCCTTATTCAGTATACTGTGAGTACCATCCTGTGCCTGCTGTATTGGATAATTAGACACCAGGAAAGGCAAATTTTTGTAAACTAGTTTACACCCAACTCACTTCGGTGACTTACCATTTACCTGATTCAGATTCTCTTGCATTCACTTGCATATTATTTTGTTATTAATTATGATTTGTAATGTCTGGATACATTGTGAACTTGACCTAGCAGAAAATAGTTCAAACCATAAAGCCAGCATCTCAAAACTGAAAGGATTAATCCATACAAGCTTGATTAATCCTTGGCTTTGGTCACAATTTTTGAACAGTCTGCCTTTAACTGGTTAATGTTATCTAAGTTCAAAATACTACCAGGGACAAAACAAGTGCAAATAGCTAACAGGAGCTAATAATTAGCTTCAGAGCACACACATTTCATAAAACGTAGCATCTGATCCTATGAACTAATCTATGAAAAAGCTCAAATCATTAGTGAAAATTAATTCCATTGCTCAGAAGGTTTGCTCATTTCATAAATCCAGATAAAATAATTTTAGTCCTGACGTTTTTATGACTGCCACCCCAGAAACACAAAAGCAAGCTATTTTCTGTCCAATTCTCCTTGTTCTTGGGAATCATGTGTCAAAAATTAAACAGCCAGCAGCACCAAAGAATTACATTTGTCCAGTATATTCAAAAAGTTTTCTTGTTACTACCATTGGAGAGGAGGTACAGGAGCCTGAAGACACCCATTCAGCTTCTTCTCCTCCACCATCAGATTTCTGAATAGACAATGAAATCATGAGCACTACCTCACTATTTTTGCTCTTTTTTTGCACAACCTATTTAATTTAATATCAATTTCTCATTATAATTTATAGATTTTTATGCATTGCACTGTACTACTGCCGCAAAACAACAATTGTTATGACATACTCTTAATAAGTGGCGACTTTATTAGGTACACCTGTATACCTTATTATTGCAAATATCTAATCAGACAATCATGTGGCAGCAACTTAAAGCATAAAAGCAAGCAGACATGGTCAAGAGGTTCAGTTGTTGTTCAGACCAAACATCAGAATGAGGATGAAATGTGACCTATGTGACTTTGACCATGGAATAATTGTTGATGGGGCGGTCTGAATATCTCAGAAACTGCTGATTTCCTGGGATTTTCACGCATAACAATCTCTAGAGTTTACAGAAATTGGTGTGATAAACAAAAAAAATGCAGTAAGCGACAGGGCTGTGGACAAAAATACCTTGTTAATGAGAGAGGTCAGAGGAGAATGGTCAGATTGGTTCAAGCTGACAGGAAGGCGACAGTAACTCACATAATGTGTTTCAACAGTGGTGTGCTGAAGAGCATCTCGTAACATACAACACATCGAACTATGAAGTGACACACAGAAAAAGCTGGAGGAATTCAGCACATCTGGCAACATCAATGGAAATGAACTGGCGACATTTCAGGCCAAGACCCTTCTTCAGAACCTTGAAGTGGATGGGCTACAGCAGCAGAAGACTGCACTAGGTTCCACTCCCGTTACCAAACTAAAGATACCTCTGAGTCTACATCAGAGATTGATACTTTACTGATCCCAAAGGAAATTACAGTGTCTCAGTAGCATTACAAGTGCAGGGATATAAATATTGGAAGAGAAGTAGAAAGAATAAAAATGTTACCACAAACAGTGTAACAGGAGGGGATCATTACTTCCCCGGTTAACAGTTGACTCATTATATAGCCTAATGGCTGAGGGTAACCATGACCTCATATCGCGCTCTTTGGAGCAGTGCAGTTGTCTTAGTCTATTACTGAAAGTGCTCCTCTGTTGAGCCAAGGTGGCATGCAGAGGGTGAGAGTGACATTGAACCTGATTTTGAAACGTTCTAGAAATTGAATGATTGAGTTCGGTAATATTTCCACAATCTAGTATATAGTCTGCATTAAAAGAAAACAAAACTGTAGCGCTTTGTTTATTGACGATGCAACATGCTGTAAGGTTTCACTGCTAATGTAATGGCCTCTCTGTAATGTTTCACTGCTAATGTAATGGTTTCTCTGTAGCAGCAATGTTTGGATTACGACTAGAGATAATGGGGTTTTGGACGCAGGGTCTATCCAATGAGAGAAATGTTCTTTCTTGTAGGTCTGGAAGACAGATTTTCGTGGTCTTTTTGCTGGGGGGAGATGAGGAGAGAAGACGCGAACGCAGAGAGTTGGAAGACCGCCGGACGGAGTGGACTTGTAACAAGGGTCCAAAGATCAGTGACGATCAGAGGAAGTCGATCGTGGACAACTGGCTTATCAATGAGCTCCAAGCTTGCGCATTAGACTGTTTCATGAGAATGGGCCCTTTTTCTATTCTTTTTTGTTTTCTTTACTAACCATATAGTCAAGTTAAGAATTATAAAGCTCAATTGTTTAATTGCATATTGTGTACTGTTTGTTATTTCGGGGTACTGATTTGTAACAGGGGACACATCGCACAGCTCCACCCAAACGAGATTTCTTAAGTTTGGCCAGACTGGGGGCTATCACCCACTATATTAAGCCGCTAGCTGAAGCGAGAGTTACAAGGATAAAAACTAAGACTCATATTCACAATCAGTGCATCCTGCAGGTTTTCAAAAACATATATATATAGGGCGCTTTTGCACTGGAACAAAATAATAAAAGAATGATTCTGGGAATGATTCTGTTTGATGGCTCTTAGCATGTACTTGCTGGAGTTTAGAAAAATGAGGGGGGAATCTCACCAAAAACTATCAAATATTGAAAGGCCTAGATGGAGTGGATGTGGAGAAGATGTTTCCTGTAGTGGATGAGTGTAGGACCAGAATCAATCAGATCCTGACCAGAGGGCAAAGATTCAGATTAGAGGGAAGCCCCTTTAGAACAAAGAGAGGAATTTCATTATACTTTATACTTCGTTGTCGCCAAACAATTGATACTAGAATGTACAATCATTAGCGATATTTGATTCTGCGCTTCACGCTCCCTGGATTACAAATCGATAGTAAATATTAAGAATTTAAATTATAAATCGTAAGTAGAAAACAGAAAAATGGAAAGTAAGGTAGTGCAAAAAAAACAAGATGCAGGTTCAGATATTTGGAGGGTACGGCCCAGATTCGGGTCAGGATCCGTTCAGCAGTCTTATCACAGTTGGAAAGAAGCTGTTCCCAAACCTGGCCATATGAGTCTTCAAGCTCCTGAACTTTCTCCCGGAGGGAAGAGGGACGAAAAGTGTGTTGGCTGGGTGGGTCGTGTCCTTGATTATCCTGGCAGCACTGCTCCGACAGCGTGCGGTGTAAAGTGAGTGCACGGACGGAAGATTGGTTTGTATGATGTGCTGCGCAGTGTTCACAATCTTCTGCAGCTTCTTCCGGTCTTGGACAGGACAACTTCCATACCAGGTTGTGATGCACCCTAGAAGAATGCTTTCTACGGTGCATCTATAAAAATTAGCGAGGGTTTTAGGGGACAGGCCAAATTCCTTTAGTTTTCTCAGGAAGTAAAGGCGCTGGTGGGCCTTCTTAGCAGTGGACTTTGCTTAGTTGGACCAAGTCAGGTCATTTGTGATATTGACCCCAAGGAACTTAAAGCTTTTGACCTGTTCCACTCGCGCACCACCGATGTAAGTTGGGTCGTGCGGTCTGCTACTCCTTCTGAAGTCAACAACCAATTCCTTTGTCTTGCTGACGTTGAGGGATAGGTGATTGTCTTCGCACCATGCCACCAGGTTCTTAATTTCCTCTCTGTACTCAAACTCATCATTACCTGAGATATGGCCTACAATTGTTGTGTCATCAGCAAACTTATATATTGAGTTCGATGGAAATTTGGCTACACAATTATGGGTGCACAGTAAGTACAGCAGAGGGCTGAGCACACAGCCTTGTGGGGCACTGGTGCTTGGAGTGACTGTAGAGGAGAGCTTGTCCCCTATTTTTACAGCCTGGGTCCTGTCTGTGAGGAAGTTGAAGATCCAGCTGCAGATATGAGTGCTAAGGCCCAGATTCCGGAGCTTAGGAATCAATTTATTTGGAATGATGGTATTAGCCAGAGGGTGGTGAAAATGTGGAATTCATTGCCACGGTTGGCTGTGGAAGTCAAGTCACAGAGTATATTTAAAGCATTGGTTCATAGATTCTTGGTTAATCAAGGTGTTAAAGGTAACAAGGAGAAAACAGGAGAATGGGGTTGAGAGGGATAATAAATCAGACATGTTGGAATAGTGAAGCAGACTCGATAGGCTGAGTGGCTTAAATCTGCTCCTAGGCTTTATGGTCTATGGTCTTATGAAACATTCAGCACTTAAACCTCATTCCTCAGCTAAAAGAAATTGTAGAGATATTCAGATACTTATTCCAATTCATACTGACATTAGTAATGTTTGGGCTCAGGGGAGAAACAGAGGGAAATTAAACTTTAATCATTCAACCTCAAGATTCTTTTGTTTAATGCAGTAACTAAAGCGCCATCTAGGGTACTATTCTGGCCTGATCAATGTGTATTTTAACCTGCCACAAAACAATAATTAGCCCTCCTCAAAGATATTGGGCCTAGATACATAAACGAAGATAGAACATAGAACAGTACAGCACAGTAACAGGCCTTTTGGCCCACGATGTTGCGCTGAACCAATTAAATTAATAATCAAAAGGCTAACTAAACTAATTTCTCTCTCAATGTCCATACCCTTCTATTTTCCACAGATTCATATGCTTATCTAAACGTCTCTTACCAGTCTCTAATATTTCTTGCTCTACCACCACCCATGCAGCAGATTTCAGGCATCCACCACTCTCTGTGCAAAAATCTTGCTCCTCACATCTCCTTTGTAATTACTCCTTCCCACCTTAAATGCATGCTGTCTGCTAGTAGACATTTTTGAAGCCTTGGGAAAAGGTATTTTCTGTCTATTCTATCTATGCTTCTCAAAGATTTTAAGATCCAAAGTACATTTTTTATCCATATATGTATGCAGTATACAATCCCTGAGATTTCGCTTGCCATAGATAGCTACGAAAGAATGAAAACCATGAAAGGTGGTCAAGAAAAACATCAAACTATCAACGTGCAAAAAAAAAGAACAAATCACGCAGATGGCAAAAGAACGAGTGAGGAACACAGAATATAAAATATCACCAAACCACCAAGCTATCAAAAGAGTCCAGGGATATTCAGTCTAGCTTAGTTCAGCCTAACCCAGTGTAGCGTCTTCGTTATCTGCAGCCACAGGGCCAGTCCGCCTTGATCAAAGTCATACAAAAATAGCAACAAAATTGCCCAAGACCCAGGACTCTGGCACCATCAAGCAAGAAGGAGAGAAAGAGAGACTATTAATATGCATTAAGCTTCCTCCGGGAGCAGCAGTTGAGAGAGAGAGAGGGAGCTCCATCACCTTGCAGACACCTTGTCCGGCAGGAGTGAATGAGAGGCGTGGAGGGACTAGTCACCTGCACTGAACACATGCCCACCTTCCATTCTCGTCCTCGTAGGTTCCAATCTTACTTGGCTCTTTAACTAGCAATATTGGCAGGAAATGGAGTCAATTATGGGCTTGCGCCCATCTCCAGGTCCCACACTTCACTCGATACCTCCTCAGAAGTGCCAGATTGCTTAATCAGCCCAAAAACACACCACCAAAATGTAGATCACAGGCTCTGACAGTAACAGAAACCACATTTGAGAGAAAAAGTAGTAAAAGAAATTAAAGAAGCAGTTTCATGATCCGTCTAGAAGACACATCGCCCGTGGTTGTGTTGTTTGCTGGTGCCATCTTCTTCTAGAATTCTCATAATCTTATTAAGCTTTATCAGGTCTCTCCTCATGTTTCGCTTTTTCAGGAAAAACAACCCAAGTTTGCCCAGCCTCTCCTTATAGCACGTGCCTTCTAATCCAGATAACATCCTGGTAAGCCTCTTTTGCACCCTCTCCAAGACCAGCCACCTCTGGTCTTCCAGTGGACTCACAGGCTTGCAGACATTGGGCTTCTGACTTCCCCAATCTATTCGCAGACCTTGGGCTTTGGCTATTAGGCCTCAATGTCTGGACTCGCCGACTTCAATCTTCACCATCTTGGGGAGTTTTGATAAAGGTCTTGGGCCGAAACATCAACAGTTTATTCCTCTCCATAGATGCTGTCTGATTTGCTATTGTTTAGGATAAGCCCCTAATGAGCCAGGCACCTACCAATAGTCTGAAGGTACCAACAATGAATTTTGGAAGGGTTCATATCAAACATCATTCATGGGTGGATTCCGACATTTACAATGGGATCAGATGCCTGTGTTTTCAGCTCCATGGTGTGAATATGTTGCAAAATCTGTTGTTTTGTGGCAGCAGTACATTGCAATACAGAATAGTAAAACTAAAAATTACAATAAGAAATACAGATAACAGATAAATAAGTAGTGCAAAAAGTGAAGGAAAATACATTGTCCATTCAGAAATCTGACAATGGTGGGAAAGAAGCTGTTCCTGAAACATTGAGTGTGTATCTTCAGGTCCTCCTTAATGGTAGCAATGAGAAAAGGGCATGTCCTGTGTGTTTGGGGTTCTTTATGATGAACGCTGACTTTTTAAGGCATCGTCATTTGAAGGTGTTCTGGACGCTGAGGAGGATAGTGCTCATAATGAAGCTGGATGAGTTTGCAACTTTCTGCAGCTTTTTCCAATCCTGTACAGAGGTCGCTCCATACCTGACGATGATGCAACCAGTTAGAATGGAGGTTTTGTATAGGTTTTATATAACTGAGATACATCAGTACTCCAAATATGCTTTGCATAAATCTATTTCTTACTTCTATGTTCCTTTGCCATGTTTTGCTTTTACTGTCAGAGAAATTTATTCTACAACCTTGCTGGTAGAATGATATACCGATCATGTTTTTGAGTCGAAGGGGAAGCACTGAGAAGGCTTTAATTTGCAGCTATAGTTGAGCAGCAGAATTTGCAAGACCACTAGCCGTAAAGCAACATTTTTTACACCAGATTACTGATGGAATTCATCAGTGTCATATTGGATTAACTAGTCTTTTCAAAATAAAACGTTGTGAATTTTGAATGTGGGAACTATCTCCGCAGATTTTTCAATTACAGAAGACAACTTGCATTGTTATATAGGGTTTTTGCAACATGCCATTAATATTAAACTAATATCATAAATTATAAAGTTGAGAGTATGATGTAATGTGGCCACTCAGCACATCTACTGATTACAGTTCTGCACTTATCAAATACTTTCAAGTTGGGCTTCACAGTAACAAAGACTTTGTTGTTCAAATTCACTTTTTACAAGTTATTTTAAGTTAGAGCAAAACACACAAAATGCTGGAGGAACACAGCAGGGCAGGCAGCATCTATGGAAAGGAATAACGAGTCAATAATTCAGGCTAAGACCCTTCATCAGGACTGTTGCATTTATTTTAAGTTAGAACGTTTCATCATTTGACACTTCATGCCATGCTATTAGTCATAGTCAGAGGCATGGAAAAGTACAGTACTGCAAAGAACTAGGCCCTTCGAGCCATCTAGTCTATGCAAAATAATTTTAATTGTCTACTCCCATCAATGTGCTATACTGTGCAAAAAACTGGAATATTACTTGGAGTAAAGAATGAATTGGGTTATCTTGTACTTTCTATCCAATGCGAAGTTCTAAAACGTAAACTATAAATCAGTGATTCTCAGCGGGGACGGTACTGCTCTCCAAGGGGTTGGTTACGTGTTCTAAGGGGGCATTAGGGGAAACAGAAGTCATCAGCGATTCTTGATTCTTGGGGAGGAGGGTAAGTGGCACCCTAACTTAAGACACAAGAACGACTGACCGTGTCAACTCACTGCCATCGTCAACAACTAATAGGCATTCCTCCAGTTTGTGTGAATTTAGTATTTTAATTTAGCCCCGATAATGATAGATAAATATGTATGGTATATCTATGAGTCTGAAGGCTGTGGAGCCTTAAATTCTAGTCCTGCTACGAAACAGAAACTACAGAAAGTGCGTCAATACAATGTTACATACCTGGAGTATGGTTTTATTCAATTCCCGTCAGATCAGTGACGCCCCGTTTGTCTTATTTGTAATACTGTACTGTATAATGAAGCCATGAAACCATGAAAATTGCAGGAACAATTCCATAAAAGACACCCTGTATTACTTGGTTCCAGAAGATGAAAGAAACATTTGAAAAGTGTTGCACACTCAAGTTATTTGTCAAGAAAGCTAAAAATGACTTGATAGTAGTCTCATCACTTCTTATAACATTTCCAAAATGATTGCAAAGTGTAGAAAATCTCATGCAATTGGTGAAAGATTAATAATGCCTCCTGTATCAGAAGTGCTCACCACTATCCTTAAACTGGATACCAGTATTTTAAAATCAACTCCTCCGAGTAATAACTCTGTAGCTCATCACATTGACAAAAAGAGTGAAGACATTGAGTACACAGAGCTACAAAAAACTGAATTTGGGATACAACTGGATGAGTCAACTGTACAAATCAATGAGCTATTGCTAATGGCAAAGGTACAGTTTATCAAAAATGGAAAAGTTTATGAAGAGATTCTCTTTGGTTAAAAGTTAAAAACAAGCATCAATGGAGAATCAATCTGCAGGCACAAAATGCATATTGAGGATAAAAGTATTGAACAGATGGAGCACCATATATGACAGGTCGCCATACTGGCTTAGTGGCATTTATGAAAAAAGAAATCCCAAGTCTGTTTGCAATCTATTGTGTAATTCGTCAACAACATCTTGCAGCCAAAAACCTCAGCCAGCAATATTTTTCAAGCATGACTCTTGCAGTATCTGCTATCAACAAAATTAAGGCTCATCTATTAAATAGCAGAATATTTTGCCAGCTATGCTAAGGTAACAATGAAAAGTTTGAATGTTTGCTTCTTTACGATGAAGTAGATTGACTGCAGCTTAAAATGTTTCTTTGATCTTTTTGGCATTGTGGTTGAATTCTTGCTCAAAGTCAACAATCTGGAAATGTGGTATACCTAGCCAATCTGTATGACAAAATGAACATTCTAAATATGGAGAAGAGAAAATCTGCAGATGCTGGAAATCCGAGCTACACACACAAAATGCTGGAGCAACTCAGCAGGCCAGGCAGCATCCAGGAAAATAGTACAGTTGACGCGTCAGGCTGAAACCCTTCAGCAGGACCTAAATATGAAACTGTGGGGTGAGAATTTCAATTTAATCCAGGCAAAAAAGTGGAGAGTCCACTTTTATCAGAAAATAGGAAATATATAACCAAAACATTAGGGAAGAATGTTCTCACAGTTTCCATGCATGGAAAGTATGGCACTCTCTTTCACAGTGATTTGTGAGAGTACTGCTTACACCTACAGTCACTGAAGAAGGATTTTCAGAATCGATTCAAGGAATTGAAAGATCTGGAAATTCCATACTGGGTAATTAATCCATTTCTTTGCAAGGTGGAAGAACAGGAAGAGAGCTTGCAAGAAAAAAATATTGAAATTCAGAAATGACAAAGAAGCAAAAATGCTTTTCAAAAATGTCAGCTTTTGTGGTATGTGACTACACTGTCATGCGAAGTTTCCTGGTCTTTGGAGAACAGCCAAACTGCTCTTCATAGCGTTTCCATCCTCCTAGCGTTTTGAAAGAGGCTTCAGTGCAGTGATCCACAAATTCTCAAAAAATGGAAACCGCTTAGACATTATTATGCATTGGGACTTCAGGTTTTGCTGTAACAACTTGAACCAGCTTATTCAACTCTTGCTAAAAACTATCAAGCTCAAGGATCACATTGATATTGAAACTGCTGTACAATGCACAGGTACTGTGTAAGTTTGGTGGACAAATAAAAATTTAAATCAGAATCATTTTTCTCATGTTAGCATATCATAGACGTTTTTACACTATGGGGGCGTCAGAGACTATATTATGCCTAAGAGGGGTGTTGGCAAGTATGAAGTTACTTTAGGGTGTGTTGGCAAGTATCAAAGTGCTTTAAGGGGGCACTGGGCTAAACAAAAGTAGCTATGCTATAAATTAACTCATTTTCAATCAATCTGCATGTTTTTTTTGTTGACATAAAGTGAATACTACTTTGCACTGATTCTAAAATTATGTAATAAAAATAGAATGTACAATACATCCCTGCTTCTATACCAAAGGGCTCAGGAGCCCGTGCACCATTTTTCTCAGGTACTGTATTAGATATAAAGTCTACACTTAAATGAGGGCTGAGACATAGGAGCAGAACTAGACTTTCAGCGCACTGAGCTTGCTCCACCATTCCATTATGGCTGATTTATTATCCCTCTCAACCCCATTCTCCTTGTCACCTTTGACAACCATTCACCCTAAATGCAGTCCAATATAACCTATCAACTTCTGCTTTAAATACACCCAATGACTCGGCCTCTATAGCTGCCTGTGGCAATGAATTCCAGATTCACTACCCTCTAGCTAAAGAAATTCCTCCTCACCTCTGTTCTAAGGGGACACCCTTCTATTCTGAATCTTTAAATAGCAACTTAATTGGAAAACCTAACTAGTTAAAAAAAACATTGAGGTCAGTACCCTTAATATGAAAACAAATTAAGAAAAAGACTGAAAAATACTCATTTGGTTAGACATCAAATGTTGCAGTCCTTGAGAATTTTGGTAGTTCAGAAATGAACAAGGAAATGGCAAGACACACAAAATGCTGGAGAAACTCAGCAGGCCAGGCAGCATCTATGGAAAAAAAAGTACAGTCAATGCTTCGGACCGAGACCCTTCAGCAAGACGTAGTAGTGGACAATAAAAACCCGAAGCACAGGGAAAGAATACATTAATGCAAAAAAGGTTCATCAAGAGAATAGAAATAGCAGAAGTGATGCTGACAGTAGACAGAAACCATAAAATGGAAAAGAACATGACAAAGCATGCAAATTGCTAAAGAATAGTGAAAATTAAATCTTGAAAAATTGGCAAAGGTCAAAAGAGGTTCAATGGTCCATAATCTGATCTGATTTGATACCCATGTACATACTTCTCTAATTAACATATTTAAGTAAATTTGTCACCAAAAATATACAGCTATTGCAATAAATCATATATGCTTAAAACTAGTAATAGTACAAAATTTTCACGACAATCAAATCACATACAATAACTATATATGAGCAAAACTGCTTCTGGTTGTTACCTGCTGTCAAGTAAAAACAGGTTGCGGAAAACCGGTTATCGGTTGAACTGAGACTGATTGTTTCAGCCTCAATAGCCAATTTTGAGCTTTATCAACCCATCACATTGCAAATCAAGTGAACAGTGAACTGCGATGAAGTTAAACTGAAACACAGCATTACAGAGGCCATCCTAAACAGACCACGACTCTTGAATACGCTCCCTCCGCATTTCGGCCATGAGTAAAATGGTGCCTCCTGATACTGATTTCCGATGAACGCAAATAGAAATAGGTCTTGATTCATGCTGGCATTGATATCTAGTCAGTCAATTTGATGTTAAGTATCTGGCAATAGCTTATTTGATTATGTCAGGACTATATGTTCTCACTCACAACTACTGATCTGCCTTAAAATTCACAAAATCATTTCCATACATAGAACTCACTTTGTTTTTGACATTATTTCCAACCTGTTAATTCCATTAACTTTAGTGGTCAATGAAGAACAGTGACAAATAATATTTAATGAGTTATCGTATGGGAAACCAGCTGTACTACATTTCGCATACATTCTACAAGTTGAATGATTATATTGTTCTGCAATCATAGAGGACAATACTTCTGTGAAAGCACATTTTATTGAAGTCATAAGATTACTTTTGAGTACCTTTCAATATTTCAGTATAAAAATACAATTTGTATGAGAATTTAAAAAGCATTGGTCAGACTGCACTAAAGAGTATTGTGTGCACTTTTAGGCCCCTTATCTAAGAAATGATGGGCTGGCATTGGGGAGGGTCCAGAGGAAGTTTATGAGAATGATTCCAGGAATGAAAGGGTTAACGTATCAGGAGTAGTTGATATCCCTGAGCCTGTAGTTGCTGGAGTTTAAAAGAATGCTGGAAGATCTCACTGAAATCTAGATAGAGTGGACACGAGAAGATGTTTTCTGTAGTTAGGGAGCCTAGGACCAAAGGATGTCCCTTTAGAACACAGATGAGGAGGAATTTCTTGAGCCAGAGGATGGTGAATCTGTGGAATTCATTGCCACAGATGGCTGTGGAGGCCATGTCAGTTAATATATTTAAAGAGGAGGTTGATAGGTTCCTGATTAGTCAGGACGCAGAAAAATGGGGTGAAGAGGGATAATAAATCAGTCATGATACAATGGCAGAGCAGACTCTGTGGGCCAAATGGCCTAATTCTGCTTCTACGTCTTTTGGTCTTGAGGATGATAAAATCTAAGGCAATATATCAGCATTATGATATTGATATTTTTGTTTTGAATTCCTGCCTGACGTTCTTACATTTCTGCTTTGCTATAATTTAGTTTCAGTTCAGCATAGTTTCTATAGAATTTAATATTGTGTATTGTATAATTTGTAAGCAAAATTGAACCTTTCCAGATGAACTGTTTGGCATGCCAATACATGAATGCCCATTTGTGGAACAGTTTTCTTTTGAAGCTTTACTTTGATATGTGGCCCAATAATCTCTTTCACCCAATAATATTGATTGAAAATGTATCATTCAATTACAGAATGACCTTACACACCAGAGCAACCCGGCAAACTACTTCTGAAATATTGTGCAGCGGGTTACTTTGACAGGTCAAGAATGCAGCAGTTTGATGGTTATGAATGTGGTGCGAGAATTATGGAATTGGGAAATATTGCTGCATCTAATATGAGATAAAATTGAGAAAAATCATGAAAATAACCAATTAAATATTCATAGTCAATATTCAAAAGCTCAGTTAGCTGAAATTAGTCCAAAACCAGCATTCTGTTCACAGATATTTACAGTGCATTTTTCTTCTCCCTTTTATCTTTTCTTCTCAAGTTCTCTAATTGCACACCCAGTAATAATATTATTCTTTATATTTCACAGGGATAAGATGTTTGCAAAAAGCAAAACCCTTATGAAATATTAATTTCCGATGCATCAAAACAAAGGGACATCAGTGGTAGACTCAGAAATGAAATTCCCTTTTTCTTGGCAAATGCACAGATGTGCAAATATTGACTATCAGATACAGTTTGCATGGATCTACAGACTGAAAGTTGAGTGTGATGAGATCTTAGAAGACAAATATTAATTTGGTCTAGCCTAAATGCTACAAAGGAAAACACAGTTGTGGCGATTACATGAAGCACAGGAAGAATCAGAGGGGGCCCCTCAAGCTTAACTGACAGCATTTGGGAAAATGGAGGTCGAACATACTAATTTCATTACAAAATATCTTTCTTACAAGCAGCTGGCTGATTTTCAAGGTAAGTTGAATCTGTGTAGACTATATCGTAGGGACTCCTGCAAGCATTTCTTTCTCTATCATCTGCATTAATCTTTATATTAAATACTAAAGGGAATCTTGATGGCAGACAATATAGATTAACTTTAATTTATTTAGAGATACCGCAGAGTCCTCATCGCCCAATTACACACGTGTAATCAATTAACCTACTAACCCGTAATTTATACTTTTCCACAGATGCTGTCTGACTTGCTGATTTCCTCCAGCATTTTGTGTGTGTTGCTTTGGACGTCCAGCATTTGCAGAATTCCTTGTGTTTATGACTTGCTACAAACCCGTACGTCTTTGGGATGTGGGAGGAATCTGGAGCATTCAGAGGAAACTCATGCAGTCATGGGCAAAATATAAAAACTTCTCTTAGCAGCCATGGAATTGAACCTGGGTCAATGATGCTGCAATTGCGTTCAATTCAATTCACTAACTGCTACACTATTGTACGACCCTATTAAATTACTTATTTATAATTAATAAAAAGATAAGATACAAGATTAGCTTTATTTCTACATTGAAACATAAAGTGAAATGTGTCATTTGTGTCAAATCAAGTCAGCAAGGATTGTAGCCAGCAAGTGTCACCATGCTTCTGGCATCAGCACAACATGCCCACAACTGACTAACTCTAACTCAAATGTCTTTGGAAAGTGGGAGGAAACAGTGAGATGTAGAAACTTCTTACAGAGAGTGACTGGAGTTGGACCCGGGTCACTGGTGCTGCAATAATATTGTGCTATCCGCTATGCTATTGTGAAGTCCGCATTAAAACCGCTCAGATTAAACCAGGCAATGCTTAAAGCCACCATCAATTCCTGCCTTGAATAGGTCTATTGAAAAGAAAACAAAATAGAAGCAGGGTTTGCTTGCACATCCCACTTCCTCCTCAGCTTCAACCCCAGTACTGATTTGCGTCCACAACTTAGTGCTTCAACCTTGCTGTTAGGTCTTTAGTTTGTTTGGAAGAAAGTAGTTGGATCAGCACAGTAATTCACAATGTCCTAAATTTCAATTTCAGTTATCTCAAGCAAAAGAGTGCATGGTAAATTAATTGCAACACACACCAAATGCTGGAGGAACTCAGCAGACCAGGCAGCATCTATGGAAAAAAGTACAGTCAACGTTTCAGGCTGAAACTCCCTCAGAATACAAGGTTATCCCTTGAGAACAGAGAACGAGCGATTTCTTTAGCCAGGGAGTGGTGAATCTGTGGAACTCATTGCCACAGAAGGTCATTCGGTATTCTTAAAGTGGAGGTTGATAGATTGTTGATTAATAAGAGTGTCAAATGTTATGGAGAAAAAGCAAGAGAATGGGGTTGAGAGGGATAATAAATTACATAAGGGAATGGTGGAGCAGACTTGATGGGCTGAATGGCCTAATTCTGTTCCTTTGTCTTGAGGCCTAATGTCAGAAAAAGAAAACTATCAGACATCCCACCCCTCCTGGAAGTTCCGGGAGTCTCCCGCATATTGATAGTGGCTCCCTGATGCCCAGAAGTTATATACAATATACTGGAAATCAATTTTTTTTGAGAGGGAGAGCAAGCATCCTGATTGGTCTCTCTTCGTGCTAAGAGTGGTCCCCAACCACCAGGTCGCGAGGAAACGATATGATTTGGTGATATGAAACGATATGAGTCAGCTGCACCTTTCCTCATTCCCTGTAACGCACTGTTGAACTTGAATGCATGCGAGGTTATTACCCACACGTCATCCATGTCAGCGCAGGAAGATCAATTCTTCGAGCTTGCGAATGACAGCGGGCTGAAAAGTATGTTTGACATAACATCTTTGCCGGCATTCTGGATCAAAGTCAAGGCTGAATATCCTGAGATAGCCACGGACGTACTGAAAACGTTGCTTTCATTACCAACATCATATCTCTGTGAAGTGGGGTTTTCTGCAATGAATGCAACGAAAACTAAATTGCGGAATAGACTGGACATAAGGAACCCCCTTTGAGAATCGCTGTCTCACATCACCCCTTGATGGCACCGTCTTGTTGCAGGAAAACAAGCCCAGGGCTCCCACTGATTCAGCGATATTGGTGTGTTGCAATGATTTTATATGTTCATAAGAGGAAAATATGTGCTATGTGTTTAATATCCAAACGTTACTTAAAATGTTATGATGCTATTGACTTATAATTGACCTATCACTATATTCATGCGAGGAAAGTATGCACGGTGTGTTTAATATTAAATTCGTTAGATAAACCCTTTTAGAAACGAAATTGAGTGTATTAGCCACTTATAAGTGACTTATAGTTGACTTATCACCTATATTCCGATCGTGATTAACAACCACCCTCCCCACCCTGGTCGGCCGGTCCGCAAGAATATTGTCAATATTAAACAGGTCCGCGGTGCAAAAAAGGTTGGGGATCCCTGCTAAGTACACCTGTCAGTTTTCTCTGTGAGCGGGCTTTACAGTCAACCTCAAAAATAATGACGGTGTTGCTCGCTGCACTGTTTGCAACAGTGACTTTTCTATTGTCCACGGTGGGTTAAAATGTAAAAGACATGTTGAGGTGAGTTTAACAGGTGTCATTCGTTCATTAACAGAGCTAATGTTATTTAAACTAGCTGGCTGGCTGCTAAGGAGCTACGCTATTGCTGTCCTGTGTGATGACGCCAAACTCCCTGTAGACTTGCTTAAAGTTGTAATAGAATAAACATGATAATATAATATAATATAATATAATATAATATAATATAAGTACATATTTTAATGCCACATTTTCTGCATATACCCAACTTAGTTTACAGATTAGACAAAATCACTAAACAAAGTATTACATACACCCTTGGAGGTCGACCGGGGGTGGGGTGGGGGGGAATATAGGGTTGCGGGGGGCTGGGGGTGCTACCTCCCTGAAATGAGTTTTTGCAGGGTGGGATGTCTGAACTATACCTTATTTCAAATTATTAAGTAATTATAAGATGCTATCTGTGACAAATTCATAATCCTCTATTGCGCAATTTTCATGAATTACTATACACTTTGTGATCTAATTGCTATTCACAATGGTCTAATCACATTGTGATCAAATAAGCTTATTGTTTTCAAAGTACAGCTGCCATTTTCACAAAACAGATGAGCATAAATAATAGTATTTTCTGCCTTCGTGCTGTACATATCCTTTCAACCATGAAAAGTGATCTTTGGTCTAGGCGGGAGGAGAAGACGGCGGCGTGACGCACACGCGTAGCCTCTCCGGTGAAATGATATCGTATTTGTAAGTAGGATACCGTGCACAATTCTGATTTGATGGAGACAGACGTGACAAGCAGAGAAACATCTGGAGAAATTTCTGAAATGCCCCGTTCGCTGCCGCTGCTACTGTGCAATCGAGAATCTCCGGAGGGAAGGCCCCAAAATCCCCAACTTTGCCCGCTGCTGGCGACCGAGGCTGAGCTCGAAGCGTTCAGATAGAGCTGGAGCTCGGTACTCGGTGTCAGAGGGCTGATCAGAGCTCTAAGTTTTCGGACGACTCAGAGTCGGACTGTGGTCGGGCATGGCAGTGAGAGCTTTCTTCCTTCTCCTGTCTGCATGAGATGTGGGACTTTCGAGAGACTTTGAACTTTTTAACTGTGCCATGGCCTGTTCTTCATCAAGTTATGGTATTGTTGCACTGTTGTAACTATATGTTATAGTTATGTGGCTTTTGTTAGTTTTTCAGTCTTGGTCTGTCCTGCATTTCTGTGATATCACACCGGAGGAATATTGTATCATTTCTTAATGCATGCGTTACTAAATGACAATAAAAGAGGACTGCGAGTCCTCATAATCTAATAATCTAATGTTAGTAACAAAATGAATCACTGAATTCATTAATTTTAAGAAATAAAGAATTGCCTCACCTAATTTAGTTTAGGCCCAATATGACTGCATTTTGACAGTGCAAATTTTAGTTATGGATAATATTAATAATAGATATTTTAAATGATTGATATTGAGGAATGTTTTTTGAGTCTTCCTTGACCATGACTTACAAGGGGAAAGAAAATCTGGATTCTCTTCATTCAAATTAATCTGATCATGATCTGAATTACAACATCTTGTAAAGTGTTAATTAAAACAAAGCCCTACGATATCACAAAGAAAACTTACTTCTAACCCTCCTGAAACTGCAAATGAAAACCAATTAATTGCAAGATTGCTGATAGAGCTAATGTTCCATTGCTCAACAAGGTCTGTTTCATATGCAATATAAAGACAGATGTTTGCAACTTTATATAAATAAAGAGTCCTATCTAGCTTTACAAGGCTTTTTACAGACATTTATTACAAATCTGTACTGGCAAGTACTAAATTTAAAGTATTTATCAGACAAAACAAATTTCAATACAGCACTATTTTTACAAACTATCAAATTTTAATATTTCATATAACACTTTATATGTATTATAATAAGACATTACAAGCAGAATTAGGCCATTTGGCCCATCAAGTTTTCTCTACTATTCCATCATGGCTGATTTAATATCCCTCCCAACTCCATTCTCCTGCCTTCTCCCTATGATGCCCTTACTACTCATGAACCTATGAACCTACGCTTTAAATATACCAGTGACTTGGCCTCCACAGCTGTCTGTGGCAAAGAAATTCCACTTGATCTCTGTTCCAAAAGAACATTGCTCTATTCATAGGCTGTGTCTTCTGGTCTTCTATAGGAAATATCTTCTCCTCGTCCACTCTACGTAGGACTTTCAATATTCGTTGTGTTTCAATTGACATCCTCCCACCCCCCATTCTACTAAATTCCATCAGGTACAGGCTCAGAAGCATCAAATGCTCCTCATACATTAAATCTTTCATTCCCTGGATCATCTCCTCTGCACCCTCTCCAATGCCAGTAGATCCTTGCTTTGATACGGAACCCAAAACTACTCACAATACTACAAGTACGGTTTGACCAAAGGCTTATAGATAGCAACTTCTTCAAAATACTTTCAATTAAATATGGAATGAGCTATCAGAAGAAGAGGCTGAGGTAGGCACATTAACGACATTTAAAAGGCATTTGGACAGGTACAGGGATAGGAAATATTTAGAGGGGTGTGGGCCAAACATTGGCAAATGGGACTAGTTTAGATGGGAAGCCTGTCTGGCATGGATCAGATGGGTTGAAGGGCCTGTTGCTGTACTGTGTGATTCTGTGACCTGAAGTAAATGAAGATAAGTAGGCACAAAAAAAAATTTTAATTTGGACTCCAGTGTTTTTCTCCATCAAAGATGGCTAGTATGTAAAGGAGAGTAGGCCTGGATGATAGCGATCCATCATCAAAGACCCCCACCATCCAGACCACGTTCTTTTCTCGCTGCTGCCATCGGTATTGGTTAATTGTCACATGTACCAAGATGCAGTGAAATGTTCAAAGTTCAAAATAAAATTTAGTAGTTTATTATTGGGACGGAGGTACAGGAGCCTTAGATCCCACACCACCAGGTGCAAAAACAGTATTACCTTACAAACAACAGGCTCCTAAATCAGCGTGGATAACTTCACTTTCCTCAGCTCTGAACAGATTCCACAACCAATGGACTCTACAGCTTATGTTATCAGTATTATTTATATATTTATTTATTATTGTCATTCTAAAAATATTTGCAGTTTGTCTTCTTTTGCATACTGGCTGCTTGTAGTTTTTCATTGATTCTATTGTATTTCTCTATTCTACTGTGAATGCCTGCAAGAAAATGCATCTTGGGTTAGTATAGGGTGACATACACGTATTTTGATAATAAATGTAATTTGAACTTTGAAGGTGAGATAATTACGGGAAATGCTCAGAAGCATTTACTAGTCAAGGTGCACACATGAAGGAAAAAATAAAGTTTCATCATATGTGTTTTTTTACCAGCTCCATAAAGATCATCGACATTAAATTCTTTCCCCTCCATAGATGCTGCCCAAGCTGCCGACTATTTCTAGCAGTCTCAATTTTTATTTGAGATTTGCAGTATCTGATAAAACTAGACTGATGCTTCCTTTAGACCACACCAAGACTGTGACCCTATTGCAATTTCAGGGAATATCCATTGTGCACATGAGTGCTTTTTTTCCATCAGTACTGCCAGCTATCTTGTGGCCTCCCTGAGAGAGATTGCTTACAGCTGCAATAGCAGCAATTTAGAAGGAAGGTTTGGATCCATATATACTACATACTGGTTTAAGTCAATAAACAGTGGAGACTTCTGTTCCAGCAGTCTGGGCAGGATTGAAACCTAGATCCCAGAGATGACAAGACAGTCAAGACATAGCACAATTCTGTTGCAAATATCATTGATTTCCTTCATAAGGCAATTTATATTGATGCTGACAGTATACCATATTTACTTATTTTATGAGCTAACTAGTACTATAAATTATTACAAACCAAAGCTCTCTCTCAAACTGCAGAAGTTAATACATTAGTTTTAGCATTCATGCACATTTCTGTATCCTGCAAGTATTGCAAATGGCCACCATGAGAACAGGAGTAGCCCAGTAAGTTCATTCTATCACGCAATTAGATCATGGCTGATCTATACTATAAATCTATTTACCTGCCAGTTTTTCCCATATTCCCTATATTTAACAAAACCCTTGAAACCTCAACAACTCAGCAAATGTAGACGTCATGGAGAAATTAGGTTCTGATTTCTAAAAAAAAATTCCATGAAGAGGGATGGAAAGCACTTCAGTTCTGTTTCAGGGAAGATAACTTCGCCCGAAAAGTCTGTCAATAATTAAGTCCTTGGATACTGCTGCATCAATTCCTGAATGTCTCAGACACAACCATCTTCAGTTGCTTCATTAATGAACTTTCTTCCATCACGAAGTCAGAGGTAGGGATGTTTGCTTATTATTGAGTAATGTTCAGTTCAGTTTGCAATTCTCAGAATCAGGTTTATTACCACTGACATATGTCATTAATTTTGTTGTTTTGTGGCAGCAGTACATTGCAATATCTAACTGTAAAAATTACCATAGGTTACAATAAGAAATATAAAAAATAAATATGTAAAATGAGAGCAAAAAAAACGAAGCTGTGTTCATGAGCAGTTCAGAAATCTGATGGCGGAGAGGAAGAAACTCTTCCTAAAACGCTGAATTCTCTTCAAGAAATGAAACCTCAGCACAGGTGCACCACAAGGCTGTGTGCTTAGCCCTCTGCTCTACTCACTTTACATTTATGATTCTGTGGCTAAGCACAGCTCCAATGCCATATTCAAGTTCACTGTCGTAAGCCGAATCAAAGGTGCTGACAAAGCAGCATATAGGAGGGAGATAAAAAATCTGGCTGAGTGGTGTCACAACAACATAGATAGGAGCTCCAGGGAGGTAGTCACTCCAAAGCTACAGGAGACAGATAAATGTGTGACTGTCAGGAGAGGGGAGGGGGAACATCAGATAGTGGCCGTTCCCCACAACAATAAGTACTCCTGTTTGAGTACTTTTGTGGGGGGGTGGGGGGAACCTACCGGGGGAAGCAACAGTGGCCGTGCCTCTGGCACTGCGTCTGGCCCTGCGGCTCAGAAGGGTAGTAACTGAGGAGGATGGCAGCAGTAATAAGGGACTCTGTAGTTAGGGGGACAGATAGGTGATTCTGTGCATGTAAAAAGGAAACACAACTGGTAGTTTGCCTCCCAGGTACCAGGATCCCCAATGTTTCTGAATACATCCACAATATTCTGAAAAGGGAGGGTGAGCTGCCAGAAGTCGTGGTACATACTGGTACCATCGACACAGGTAGAAAAAGGGACCATGTCCTGAAAACAGAATACAGGGAGTTAGGAAAGAGGCTGAGAAACATGGGGTCAAGGCAGTCATCTCAAAATTGCTGCTTATGCCACACGACAGCGAGGGTAGGAATAGAATGAGGTGTCAGGTAAATGCGTGGCTGAAGAATTGGAGCAAGGGACAGGGATTCAGATTTCTAGATCATTGGGACCTCTTCTGGGGCAGGTGTGGCCTGTACAAAAGGGACAGGTTGCACTTGAATCCGAGGTGGACCAATATTCTTGCGGGCAGGTTTACTAGAGCTGTTGGAAGTGGTTTAAACTAATATGGCATGGAGATGGGAAGCAATATGATAGAGCTGATGATGAGCTGGTTGATGGATGTAACGTGAATCTATTGGGTACAATTACAGACAAAGCAAACAGTGAACGTGTACCACAAAAGGGCAAAATTCAAAAAGGGCAAAGAAAGCAGGACAAATGGTGCTGTATTTAAGTGAATGTAGCATGCGGAATAACGTAGACAAACTCCTGGTGCAATTACAGATTGGTTGGTATGACGTTGAGTCACGGCTAAAAGAAGGCCATATTTGGGAGCTTTAACATCAAAGGATATACTTTGTATCAAAAGGACAGGTAGGAAGGCATAGGTGGTGATGCGGCTCTGTTGGTAAGAGATGGAATTACATCCTTAGAAAGAGGTGACATAGGGTCAGAGAATGCTGAATCTTTGTGGGTGGAGTTAAGAAACTTCAAGGGTAAAAAGAAATTATGGGAATCATAAACAAGAGAAAATCTACAAATGCCGGGAATCATGTACTGTATAGGCCTCCAAACTGCAGCCAAGATGTGGCGTTGAGATTGCAAAGGGAGCTGGAAAAGGCATGTAATAAGGGTATTGACGCACTTGTAATGGGGGACTTCAATATGCAAGAGGATTTGGAAAATCAGTTTGGTTTTGGATCACAAGAGATGGAATTTGTTGAATACCTACAAGATGGCTTTTTAGAGCAGCTTGTGCTTGAGCTTACTCGGGGAAAGGCTACCTTAGGTTGGGTGTTGTGTAATAACCCAGATCTTATTAGGGAGTTTAATGTAAAGGAACCCTTAGGAGGCAGTGATCATAATATGATTGAATTCATCATTCAATGTAAGAGGGCGAAGCACAAGTCATAAGTATCAGTATCACAATGGAATAAGGGGAATTACAGAGGCATGAGAGAGTAGCTTACCGAGGTGGATTGGAGGAGGACACTGATGGGGATGACAACAGAGAAGAGGTGGCTGAAGTTTCTGGGAATAGTTCATAAGGCACAGGATAGATATGTCCCACAAAAGAAGTTGTTCTTAAATGACAGGACTAGGCAACCATGGCTGACAAGGGAAGTTAAGGACTACATAAAAGTCAAGTAAAGGGCATATAAGGTAGCAAAAGTGAGTGGGAAGTTAGATGATAGGGAAGCTATTAAAGAACAACAAAAGGTGATTGAAAAAGCTATATGAAGGGAAAAGATGAAATATGAGGGCAAACTAGCCAATAATATAAAGCAGGATACTAAAAGTTTTTTCAATTATATAAACAATAAAAGGAAGGGGGAGAGTTGATATTGGGCCACCGGAAAATAATGCTGGTGAGGTAGCAATAGGGGACAAAGAAATGGCAGGTGAACTTAACAAGTACTTTGCATCAGTCTTCACTGTGAAAGATACTTGCATTGTGCAGACATCAGTGAGTGTCAGGGAGCAGGAGTGAGTGCCATTGCTATTACAAAGGAAAAAGTGCTAGGCAAACTGAAAGGTGCATAAGTCACTTGGATCAGATGGACTACATCCCTGAGTCCTGAGAGAAGATGCTGAAGAGATAACAGATGCATTGTTCATAATCTTTCAAGAATTACTTGATTCTGGCGTGGTTCCGGAGGACTAGAAGATTGCAAATGTCACTCTACTCTTTAAGAAGGGAGGAAAGCAAAAAAAAAAAAGGCTATTATAAGCCAGTTAGCCTGACTTCAGTGGCTGGGAAAGCATTGGAGTCTATTATAAAGGATGAAGTTTCAGGTTCTTTGAGGAAGTAACAAGCAGGGTGGACAACGAAGAGGTAGTGGATGCCATTTACTTGGATTTACTTTCAGAAGGCATTTGATAAGGTGCCATACATGAGGCTGTTTAACAAGATAAAATCCTATGGTGTTACAGGAAAGATACTGGCATGGACAGAGGAGTGGCTGACAGGCAGGAGGTAGCAAGCGGGAATAAGGGGGTCTTTTCTGGTTGGTTATTAATGACTAGTGATGTTTTCAGGGGTCAGTGTTGGGACCGCTACTTTTCACATGCTTGTCAATGATTTAGATAGTGGAATTGACCGCTTTTTGATAAAGTTTGTGGATGATAGTCATAGTCATACTTTATTGATCCCAGGGGAAATTGGTTAATGATACAAAGATAGGTGGAGGGGTAGGTAGTGCTGATGAGGCAATGCGATTGTAGCAGGATTAAGACAAAATGGAAAAATGAGCAAAAAAGTGGCTGATGGATTACAGTGTTGGGAAATGTATGATAATGCATTTTGGTATAAGGAACAACTGTGCAGACTATTTTCTAAATGGGGAGAAGGTTCAGACATCAGAGGTGCAGAGGGACTTAGAAGTCCTTGTGCAAGACTCCCAGAAGGTTAATTTACAGGTTGAGCCTGTGGTAAAGAAGGCAAGTACAATGTTAGCATTTATTTCAAGGGGAATAGAACATAAAAACAAGAAGATCATGCTGAGCCTTTATAGGACACTAATCAGGCTGCACTTGGAGAATCGTCAACAGTTTCAGGCTCCATATCTCAGAAAGGATGTGTTGTCATTGGAGAGAGTCCAGAGGAGGTTCATGAGGATAATTCCAGGAATGAAGGGGTTAACATATGACCAGCAGCTTTGAGCTTGTACTCACTGGAATTTAGAAGAACTGGTGGCGGGGGTGGGGGGGGGGGAGGAATCTCATTGAAACCTACCAAATGTTGAAAGAACTAGATAGGCCGGATGTGGGGACGATGTTTCCTGTGGTGGGAGTATCCAGAACTAGAGGGCACTGCCTCACAATAGAGGAGCAACCTTTTAGAATAGAGGTAAGGAAGAATTTTTTTTTAGCCAGAAAGGAGTGAATCTGTGGAATGCTCTGCCACAGACTGTGGTGGAGGTTAAGTCCGTGGGTATACTTAAGGCGGAAATTGATAGTTTCCTGATCAGTCAGAGCATCAAAGGATATAGTGAGAAGGCAGGTGTCTGGAATCCAGGATCAGCTATAATGGAATGGCGGAGCAGACTTGATTGGCTGAATGGCTGAATTTTGCTCCTATGTTTTATGGTCTTATAAGCCCGTCTTCATCGGGGAATCAGAAGTGGAGAGGGTGAGCAACATTGAATTCTCAGTGTTATCATTACACAGGACCAGTCCTGGGCCCATCACTTAAGTGTAATAATGAAGAAAGAGCCACAGGTCATCTTCTTCCTTAGAAGTTTGCGAAGAATCAACATGACATCTAAACCTTTGACAAACTTTTATAGATATGTGGTGTACTCTATATTGGCTAGCTGCATTACAACTTGGTATGGAATCACCAATGCACTTGAATGGAAAATCCTACAAAAAAATAGTGGATACGGCCTGATCCGTCCTGGGTAAAACCCTCGCCAACATTGAGCACATCTACATGGAGCGTTGTCACAGGAAAGCAGCATCCACCATCAGGAACTCCCACCATGCCAGGTCATGCTCTCCTCTTGTGGCTACCACAGGAAGAAGGTACAGGAGCCTCAGGACTCACACCACCAGGTTCACGAACAGTTATTACCTCTCAACTTCACTCGCCCCATCCTTGAAATGTTCCCACAACCTATAGACTTACTTTCAATGACGGTTCGTCTCATACTCTTGATACTTATTGCTTATTTATTATTATTATTATTATTTCTTCTTTCTTTTTGTATTTGCTCAATTTGTTTTTCACAGAATTTCTTTTTGTATTTGCTCAATTTGTTTTTCACAGACTGGTTATACACACAGACGGTGCGATCTTTCATTGATTGTATTATGGTTATTAAATTAATTCCACAAGAGAATGAATCTCAGGGTTGTATATGGTGAGATGTACATACTTTAATAATAAATTTACTTTGGACTTTGAAATTACCCAAGCCTATGCACACAAAGCAAGACCAATTCAACATTTGGGCAACTAACACTAGTACAACACAAGTGTCAGACATGGCCTTCTCCAATCATCCTGATTTCAAAATATAATGTTGTTCTTTACTGGTTACTGGATTTACACTCTGGAACTCTATAAATCTCTGGTTAGACCAGAATCAGATCAGGTTTATTATCACTGGCATGTGATGTGAAATTTGTTAATTTAGCAGCAGCAGTTCAATGCAATACGTAATTTAGCAGAGAAAAAAATAATAATAAAATCAATCAATCAATCAATTACAGTATATGTATGTAGCCCCCCCCCCCCCCCGGCCACCCTCAGGGTTGCTCGGCTCGCTGTCGTCTAGAGAAACAGCCTCAGCCCCGCCAAACTGGGTAATTATTTTGTGTGGATGCTGTGTGATGTACCCCACCCTGCCCAAATAACAGACAATACACCAGATACGATCAAATGATATACAGTTTATAGATATTACTGGAACTATATAATTAAGAGAGAATAAAACATAAAAGGAAAATAAAAGGCACCACACTGATCAAAGTTCAATCTCTTCATGCACAAAACAGTTGGAGCTCAAGGACCTTCTTCTTCACCCTGCGACCCCTCGGACCACCTCAACCGGCCACCTGGGACCAACAACGGTGGTCGACCAGACGCTCCACACAAGTCCGTGTCCGTCTCCTCACCAAACGCCCTCCTCGGGGTCCGACCCCGTTAGCAGACTCACAGCACCTCATCCATCCTCTGTCTCGCTCTCCCGCCTTCTTTCCCAAAACCCCGTGCATACAGTATCTTCAAATACACCAAAACCATAACAACTATCCCAATTGGTTAATAGCACCCTCTTATCACACTCTAAACAAAAACAAGCTGCCAGCGCAAACTTTCTCAGCGTTTAACACAACAAAGCCGCATTCCCCAGATTAACATAACAAAGACGCCATTTAAATTAGCCTCCGCAGTAACATAGAAGTCGAAACCCCCTTACATGTATATTGAATAGATATTTTAAAAATGTGTAAAAACAGAAATATTGTATACAGTATGATAAAAAAAAGTGAGGTAGTGTCCAAAGATTCAATAACCATTTAGAAATCGGATGGCAGAGGGGAAGAAACTGTTCCTGAATTGCTGAATGTGTGCCTTCAGACTTCTGTACCTCCTACCTAATGGTAACAGTGAGAAAAGGGCATGCCCTGAGTGCTGGAGGTCCTTAATAATCGACAACACACATAAAAGTTGCTGGTGAACGCAGCAGGCCAGGCAGCATCTCTAGGAAGAGGTGCAGTCGACGTTTCAGGCCGAGACCCTTCGTCAGGACACGTAATAATGGACACTGCCTTTCTGAGACACCACTCCTTGAAGATGTCCTGGGTACTTTGTAGGCTAATACCTAAGATGGAGCTGACTAGATTTACAACTTTCTGCAGCTTCTTTCGATCCTGTGCAGAAGCTCCTCCATACCAGACAGTGATGCAGCCTGTCAGAATGCTCTCCATGGTACAACTATAGAAGTTTTTGAGTGTATTTGTTGACATGCCAAATTGCTTCAAACTCCTAATAAAGTATAGCTGCTGTCTTGCCTTCTTTATAACTACATCGATATGTTGGGACCAGGTTAGATCCTCAGAGATCTTGACACCCAGGAGCTTGAAACTGCTCACTCTATCCACTTCTGATTCCTCTGAGGATTGGTATGTGTTCCTTTGTCTTAACCTTCCGGAAGTCCACAATAAGCTCTTTCGTCTTACTGACGTTGAGTGCCAGGTTGTTGCTGTGGCACCTCTCCACTAGTCGGCATATCTCACTCCTGTACACCCTCTCGTCACCACCTGAGATTCTACCAACAATGGTTGTATCATCAGCAAATTTATAGATGGCATTTGAGCTATGCCTAGCCATACAATCATGCGTATAGAGAGGTAAGAGCAGTGGGCTAAGCACACATCCCTGAGGTGTGCCAGTGTTGATCATCAACGAGGAGGATTTGTTATCACCAACCTGCACAGACTGTGGTCTTGTGGTTAGGAAGTCGAGGATCCAGTTGCAGGGGGAGGTACAGAGGGCCAGGTTCTGCAACTTCTCAATCAGGATTGTGGGAATGATGGTATTAAATGCTGAATGATAGTCGATGAACAGCATCCTGATGTAGGTGTTTGTGTTTGTCCAAGTGGTCTAAAGTCATGTGGAGAGCCATTGAGATTGCATCTGCCGTTGACCTATTGTGGTGATAGGCAAATTGAAATGGGTCCAGGTCCTTGCTGAGGCAGGAGTTCAGTCTGGTCATGACCAACCTCACAGAGTATTTCATCACCGTCAATGTGAGTGCTACCAGGAGGTAGTCATTATTCTTCTTAGGCACTGGCATAATGTTGCCTTTTTGAAGCAAGTGGGAACTCCCGCCCATAGCAGTGAGAGGTTGAAAATGTCCTTGAATTCTCCCGCTAGTTGGTTAGCACAGGTTCTGAGAGCCTTACCAGGTACTCCATCGGGACCTTCTAACTTGTCTCTTTAAAGACAGTCTAATATCGGCCTCTGAGACAGAGATCACAGGGTCATTAGTGGCAGCAGGGATCTTCATAGCTGTAGCTGTGTTCTCCCTTTCAAAGCATGCATAGAAGGCACTGAGTTCGTCGGGTAATGAAGCATTGCTGCCATTCATGCTAGTAGGTTTCGCACCTCGTTCGAAATTGACTCTTCGCCCTTGAAATAGCCCTCCGCAAATTATAAACACGAGGAATTCTGCAAATGCTGGAAATTCAAGCAACACACATCAAAGTTGCTGGTGAACGCAGCAGGCCAGGCAGCATCTCTAGGAAGAGGTACAGTCGACGTTTCGGGCAAATCATACCTGGTTTTCTGGTACAGGACTGGGTTGCCAGACCTGAATGCCACAGATCTAGCCTTCAGCAGACAATGTACTTCCTGGTTCATCCACGGCTTTTGGTTTGGGAATGTACGGTAAATCTTTGTGGGAACACACTCATCCACTCAGGTTTTAATGAAGTCAATAACAAATGCAGCATACTCATCCAGGTTCAAAGATGAATCCCTGAATACAGTCCAGTCCTGTATGCGCAGCTGAGCTTCCCTTGTCCATACCTTCTTGGTCCTCACTGATGGTGCTGCAGTCTTCAGTCTCTGCCTATACTCAGGGAGTAGAAGTAAAGCTAGGTGATCAGACTTTCCGAAGGAGGGCATGGAGTAACATGGTAGGCATTCTTGATGGTGGTGTAGCAATGGTCCAGTGTGTTGTTTCCTCTGGTATTGCAAGTGATCTGTTGATGGTAGTTGCTTAGTGACTTTTTTCAGACTGGCGTGGTTAAAATCTCCCAAAATGATGGTGAAGGCATTAGGGTGCACACATGGAATATGGTCATATCATTATAGGAAGAATGTGGAGGCTTTAGAAAGAATGCAAAGGAGATTTACCAGGATGCTACCTGGGTTAGAGAGCATGTCTTATGAGGATATGTTGAGCAAGCTGGGGATTTTCTCTCAGGAGTGAAGGAGGGTGAGAAATGACTTGATAGAGGTGTCAAAGATGATAAGAAGCATAGATCAAGTGGACAGCCAGGGGTTTTTCCCCAGGATGGAAATGGCTAATAATTTTAAGATGATTGGAAGAAAGTATTAAGGGGGATGTCAGGGGTAGATTTTTTTTTGCACACAGAGAGTGTAACGCCCTGACAGAGATGGTGGTGGAGGCAGATACATTAGGAATATTTAAGAGACGCTTAGATAGGCACATGGATGATAGAAAAATGAAAGATCACATGGGAGAGAAGGGTAGATTGATCTTGGTAAAGTTTAAAAGGTCAGCACAACATTGTGGGCTGAGGGGCCTGCACTGATCTACAGTCATCCACAGGCACCGCAGCTATACCATGTTGACAGCAGAGGAGCAGAAAGGCAGTTCACCACCAATTTGAAGGACAATTAAAAGTTGGCAATAAATGGTGACATTGACAATGAAGCACTAGATTCTATAAATTAATCCAAAAAGCCATTGTTTTATGTCATTCAATCCAGGTGAATGAAGGAAAAAACCTGCAAATATGTGGTTTGGAGTGAAGTTAGTTGAGAGAAATGTGAATATGGGTGCCACTGACACTGTTCTGAACTAGCAAAATGACAAAACAGGGTAAAACAGTAAAACTTTGGTGAGCCAAATAGTTATACTCTATTCAGTTCTGCAGCTAGAAATTCAATACACTTTATCATGCATCACAAACAAAATCACACTGTGTAACTCAACTGCCTTTAATGTTATCAGGATAGTTTACCTTGTTTCCCACGAGTTACAAAGATATTGGATCCAACTGTCTAATTCTGAGACTAGACTCTTTATTTTCTTTGCAGTTTTTTGCTTGTAGTTTAAGTAGTTTTTATTTACATATATCAGTCTAGTATGCTTCCTAGTGGTCACAGTATGTATATGCAATTGCTTAATGTGTCCCCTCATAGCTATAGAAACATAGAAACATAGAAAATACGTGCAGGAGTAGGCCATTCGGCCCTTCGAGCCTGCACCGCCATTTATTATGATCATGGCTGATCCTCCAACTCAGAACCCCGCCCCAGCCTTCCCTCCATACCCCCTGACCCCCGTAGCCACAAGGGCCATATCTAACTCCCTCTTAAATATAGCCAATGAACTGGCCTCAACTCTTTCCTGTGGCAGAGAATTCCACAGATTCACCACTCTTTGTGTGAAGAAGTGTTTCCTAATCTCAGTCCTAAAAGGCTTCCCCTCTATCCTCAAACTGTGGCCCCTCGTTCTGGACTTCCCCAACATCGGGAACAATCTTCCCGCATCTAGCCTGTCCAATCCCTTTAGGATCTTATACGTTTCAATCAGATCCCCCCTCAATCTTCTAAATTCCAACGAGTACAAGCCCAGTTCATCCAGTCTTTCTTCATATGAAAGTCCTGCCATCCCAGGAATCAATCTGGTGAACCTTCTTTGTACTCCCTCTATGGCAAGGATGTCTTTCCTCAGATTAGGGGACTAAAACTGCACACAATACTCCAGGTGTGGTCTCACCAAGGCCTTGTACAATTGCAGTAGTACCTCTCTGCTCCTGTACTCGAATCCCCTCGCTATAAATGCCAGCATACCATTCGCCTTTTTCACCGCCTGCTGTACCTGCATGCCCACTTTCAATGACTGGTGTATAATGACACCCAGGTCTCGTTGCACCTCCCCTTTTCCTAATCGGCCACCATTCAGATAATAATCTGTTTTCCTATTTTGGCCACCAAAGTGGATAACTTCACATTTATCCACATTAAATTGCATCTGCCATGAATTTGCCCACTCACCCAACCTATCCAAGTCACCCTGCATCCTCTTAGCATCCTCCTCACAGCTAACACTGCCACCCAGCTTCGTGTCATCCGCAAACTTGGAGATGCTGCATTTAATTCCCTCATCCAAGTCATTAATATATATTGTAAACAACTGGGGTCCCAGCACTGAGCCTTGCGGTACCCCACTAGTCACCGCCTGCTATTCTGAAAAGGTCCCGTTTATTCCCACTCTTTGCTTCCTGTCTGCTAACCAATTCTCCACCCACACCAATATCTTACCCCCAATACCGTGTGCTTTAAGTTTGCACACTAATCTCCTGTGTGGGACCTTGTCAAAAGCCTTTTGAAAATCCAAATATACCACATTCACTGGTTCTTCCCTATCCACTCTACTAGTTACATCCTCAAAAAATTCTATGAGATTCGTCAGACATGATTTTCCTTTCACAAATCCATGCTGACTTTGTCCGATCATATCACCGCTTTCCAAATGTGCTGTTATCACATCCTTGATAACTGACTCCAGCAGTTTCCCCACCACCGACGTTAGCCTAACCGGTCTATAATTCCCCGGTTTCTCTCTCCCTCCTTTTTTAAAAAGTGGAGTTACATTAGCCACCCTCCAATCCTCAGGAACTAGTCCAGAATCTAACGAGTTTTGAAAAATTATCACTAATGCATCCACTATTTCTTGGGCTACTTCCTTAAGCACTCTAGTATGCAGACCATCTGGCCGTGGGGATTTATCTGCCTTCAGTCCCTTCAATTTACCTAACACCACTTCCCTACTAACATGTATTTCGCTCAGTTCCTCCATCTCCCTGGACCCTCTGTCCCCTACTATTTCTGGAAGATTATGTATGTCCTCCTTAGTAAAGACAGAACCAAAGTAATTATTCAATTGGTATGCCATGTCCTTGCTCCCCATAATCAATTCACCTGTTTCTGTCTGCAGGGGACCTACATTTGTCTTTACCAGTCTTTTCCTTTTTACATATCTATAAAAGCTTTTATAGTCCGTTTTTATATTCCCTGCCAGTTTTCTCTCATAATCTTTTTTCCCCTTCCTAATTAAGCCCTTTGTCCTCCTCTGCTGAACTCTGAATTTCTCCCAGTCCTCAGGTGAGCCACTTTCTCTGGCTAATTTGTATGCTTCTTCTTTGGAATTGATACTATCCCTAATTTCTCTTGTCAGCCATGGGTGCACTACCTTCCTTGATTTATTCTTTTGCCAAACTGGGATGAACAATTGTTGTAGTTCATCCATGCAACCTTTAAATGCTTGCCATTGCATATCCACCGTCAACCCTTTAAGTGTCATTTGTCAGTCTATCTTAGCTAATTCACGTCTCATACCTTCCAAGTTACCCCTCTTTAAGTTCAGAACCTCTGTTTCTGAATTAACTATGTCACTCTCCATCTTAATGAAGAATTCCACCATATTATGGTCACTCTTACCCAAGGGGCCTCTCATGACAAGATTGCTAATTAACCCTTCCTCATTGCTCAGAACCCAGCCCAGAATAGCCTGCTCTCTAGTTGGTTCCTGGACATGTTGGTTCAAAAAACCATCCCGCATACATTCCAAGAAATCCTCTTCCTCAGCACCTTTACCAATTTGGTTCACCCAATCTACATGTAGATTGAAGTCACCCATTATAACTGCTGTTCCTTTATTGCACACATTTCTAATTTCCTGTTTAATACCATCTCCGACCTCACTACTACTGTTAGGTGGCCTGTACACAACTCCCACCAGCGTCTTCTGCCCCTTAGTGTTACACAGCTCTACCCATATCGATTCCACATCTTCCCGACTTATGTCCTTCCTTTCTATTGCGTTAATCTCTTCTTTAACCAGCAACGCCACCCCACCTCCCCTTCCTTCATGTTTATCCCTCCTGAATATTGAATATCCCTGAACGTTGAGCTCCCATCCCTGGTCACCCTGGAGCCATGTCTCTGTGATCCCAACTACATCATAATCATTAATAACAATCTGCACTTTCAATTCATCCACCTTATTATGAATGCTCCTTGCATTGACACACAAAGCCTTCAGGCGCTCTTTTACAACTCTCTTAGCCCTTATACAATTATGTTGAAAAGTGGCCCTTTTTAATGCTTGCCCTGGATTTGTCGGCCTGCCACTTTTACTTTTCTCCTTAGTACTTTTTGCTTCTACCCTCACTTTACACCCCACTGTCTCTCTGCACTGGTTCCCATCCCCCTGTTGTGAACTAACCTCCTCACGCCTAGCCTCTTTAATTTGATTCCCACCCCCCAACCATTCTAGTTTAAAGTCACCTCAGTAGCCCCCGCTAATCTCCCTGCCAGGATATTGGTCCCCCTAGGATTCAAGTGTAACCCGTCCTTTTTGTACAGGTCACGCCTGTGCCAAAAGAGGTCCCAATGATCCAAAAACTTGAATCCCTGCCCCCTGCTCCAATCCCTCAGCCACGCATTTATCCTCCACCTCATCGCATTCCTACTCTCACTGTCGCGTGGCACAGGCGGTAATCCCGAGATTACTACCTTTGCAGTCCTTTTTCTCAACTCCCTTCCTAGCTCCCTATATTCTCCTTTCAGGACCTCATCCCTTTTCCTACCTATGTCATTGGTACTTATATGTACCACGACCTCTGGCTCCTCACCCTCCCACTTCAGGATAGATTATATTGGTATAATTCTGGAAAATTCTGTAAACTTTTCTTGGTGATGCAGTACTTGAATACGAGTTTTCTATTTGGTTCTCTCTTATCTGCAAATTTGAATGGACTTTTCCTTATCCATGTAGTATAAAAATAGCTGACCACAAGTCGATGCCAACTTAGTTCTTTTTGCTCCTATCTCCCTTTGCTTAGCTGACCACTATTACGGTTCATTTTAATTTTTCCTTTGATCTATCAACACTTAATAAAACAATTGGAAAGCTACAGATTTTATACCTCTTTCCAGATTTCTGAAAGAACCTTGGATTAAAAAAGGCAAAAGCCATCAAAGACAATGGAAGATTAATTTTTGCTCTAATATATCTCTTTTCAGCTCAAAATTCACACATCATACAAATGTTGTTCAGCATAAATGCTAGTTGATCTGACTTTGAAATCAAATGGATTCTTGCTGCAAAATCACACATGACTATTTCTCCTGGATCTAGCTAAAAAAAGACAGCATTTACTCTAACATCATCATGTGCTGTGTCGTATGACATGGGTGATCATGATCTCATGATCATGATTGTTCTTGGCAAATTTCTCTACAGAAGTGGTTTGCCATTGCCGCCTTCTGGGCAGTGTCTTTACAAGACAGGTGACCACAACCATTACCAACACTCTTCAGAGATTGTCTGCTTAGTGTCAGTTTTTGTTGCTATAATATTAATAAAGCGATAGGAGGTCAGCACAACATTGTGAGCTGAAGGCCTGCACTATGATGTAGTATTCTATCTTCAGATTCAGATTCATGTCAATCCATGGCCTCCCCTACTGCCACATTGAGGCCACACTCCAGTTGGAAGAACACCTTATATTCTTTCTGGGGAGTTTCCAACCTGATGGCATGTACGTCGATTACTCAAACTTGTGGTAATTGCCCCCCACCCTCTCCTTCACCATTCCCCATCCCTGTTTCTCTTTCTCCCCTATCTCCTTACCTGCCCATCACTTCCTTATTGTGCTGCTCCTCCTCCCTGTCTTCTATGGTCTTCGATCCTCTCCTATCAGATTCTACCCCCCTACAGCCCTTTACCTCTTTCACCAATCAACCTCCCAGCTCTTTATTTCACCCCTTCCCCGTCTCCTGTTTTAACCTCCAACCTTGTGCTTCTTCCTCTCCTGTCCCCATTTCTTGCTCTGACTTCTCTTTTTTTTTCCAGTCCTGATGAAACATCTACTGTTTTATTCATTTCCATAGGTACTGCCTGGGCTGTTGAGTTCCTCGAGCATTTTGTCGGTGTTGTATTCAGACTACATCGAAACATACAGTGAGATGTGTCATTTGCATTAACAAACAACACACCCAAGGATGTGCTGGGGGCAGCCCACGAGTGTGGTCACACATGCTGATGCCAACATGGCATGCCCATAATGCTTGGCAGAACAATACAGAGGCAAACAAAGCAGAACACCACAAGCGAAGAGGAATAGCAACAAAACAAGCCTTCTTCTAGAGGACAATGCAATCCTCTAACCCCAAGATAGGCTGTTTTCGGCCTGCAGTCTGAACAGACTTGTGGATTCACAGACACGAGACCTTCGACTTTCCTAGCAGACTCTGTGATCGGAAACTATTTTAACAACAATTGAAATCAAAGCAGAAGTAAATCAGGACTGAAAACAGTTGTCAACTAAAGACTGCCAAATCACATTCTTGAAACATGCTGAATAGTTTATATTTGTTAAAAAGAATTCTCAGAATGTATTCACTACTTAATAACTGGTGCCATGGTAGCATATGTTGTAACATGCAAGACTGCGACACTGTTGCAGCTTGTTGCATCAGAGATCAGAGTTCAATTCTGGTGTCTTCTATAAGCAAGTTTGTACATTTTTTCCGGTGACCACATGGGTTTCCGCTAGGTGCTCCAGTTTACTCCCACAGTTTAAAGACATACTAGTTAGTGGATTAATTGACCATTGTGAATTATCCTGTGAATAGGCTAGGGTTAAATAGATGGGTTGCTGGGCAACATGGCTCGATGGGCCTAAGGGCCTCTTCAACGCTGTAACTCCAAATAAGTAAGTAAGTAAATAAATAAATAACCAAGCAAGCAAACTCGTTGTTATCTGTTGACAATATGAATTACTGACGTGTTTGCTGCTGGCCAGAGAAGAAGAAATGTATGAGCAAAATCTAATTTCCAACGAGCCAGCACGTCTCATCTCTAACTCAAGCTGTGCTAAGCGCACTATGTTGCCTTGCATTAGCCTCTTTCTAATAAACATTGAAAGATTACACTCTCACTGTAACTATATTAGAAAGGGTCACAAGAAGTCAGAATCATTCATGTACTATACTGAGTGATGTAATCACTCAGCAATTCAAAGCTCACATCCTCTCTCAGCTTGCTGACTGGATGATTACTAGTGGATGACATTTGCACTTCAGCATCTACTACAGCAGAGTGATAATGTCAAACTGCAATATTACAAACCCACAATATTAATATCCTGACAAAAAGGCCAGTTTGTAATACCCCAGATATAAATCGGTACGCGGGTTTTCCAAACATAAATCCTGAAACAAAGTTCAAAGTAAATTTGTTATCAAAGTATGTATATGTCACCATATACTACCCTGAGACTCATTTTCCTGCAGGCGTTCACAGTAAAACAAAGCAATACAATAGAATCAATGAAAAACTACACACAAAGACTGACAAACAACCAATGTGCAAACAAAGACAAACTGTGCAAATAATAAATAAATAATGCTGAGCATATGAGTTGTAGAATCCTTGAAAGTGCTTCTAGATGTTATTTACCCTGTGACAAATGATCCTATTGGCAAAAGAATGGCTTTATTTTATCACTGAATCAGTTTCATATCCATACTTTTGAGATCTTGATGATTAAAAATAAAAAAAAGATAATTAGATATACACAATACAGAGGCTTGTAAGAGATCCTGGGAGTTGCACTATTCATTAGGAAGAATGTCACTTGGAGAGGACATCTAGTGAGACATTGTGGCTAGAGCTCAGGTGTCAGAAAGGTACAATCACTCTGATGAGGCTAGAACACAGGCCTCCCAATCGTCAGTGGGAAATAGGGGAACAGATAGATTGGCAGATTATGGAAAAATCTAAAAGCAACTGTTAGTCACAGTGATTGACTTTAATTTCCCCAATATTGGCTGGAACTGCTTAGTGCAAGAGGCTTAGAATGGGCAGAATTTGCCCAGAAGAGCTTCACAATATGGTATTTATATAATCCAATCAGGGAAAGAGCAATGCTAGGAAATGAGCCTGGCCAGATAATTGGAGTTTCAGTGGGAGAGCATTTTGGACACAGTAATCAAAACTTGCTTGGCTTCCAAATAGTTATGGACCGGAATAAGACTAGACCTCAAGAGAAAGTGCTAAATTTTGGAAAGGCTATTCATAATGGTATTGGACAAGAGCTGGGAAAAGTAGAATAGGAACAGCTGTTACTAAGTCTACAAATGACATATGGAAGTAGGTTAAAGGTCAGTTGTTCAGAATTCAGGATCAACATGTTCCTATGAGAAGGAAAGACAAAGAAGGCAAGGTTCAAGAACCTTGGATGATTAGAGATATTGCAAATTTAGCCAAAAAGAGAAGGGAAGAATATGGTGGAAGTGTTGTTGACAGCGTAGAAGGTTATCTCAGATTACCTGGAGATCTTAATCAATTAGGGAAGCGGCTGAAGAGTGACAAATGTATTTCGATACAGTTAAATGTGAAATGATGCCCTTTGGAAAGTCAAACCAACTTAGGACTCTCACTCTGAATGGAAGCACTGAGGAATAGGGATGCATAGTTTGTTGAAAGTGGTGTCACAGGAATGAGAAGGGCATTTAGAATGTGGGCCTTTGCCAGTCAATGCACATTACAGGAGTACAGGAGCTGGGGCATAATGTTACGCTAGTATGTCATTGCTGAGGTCGCACTTGAAGTAAAATTTTGGTCATCCTACTCTAGGAAAAACATGGGTAAAGTGGAAACAGCACAGAAAATACTTATGAAGGTTTTGCCGGTACTAGAAGGCCTGAATTATAGAGAAAGGTTGGCTAGGACAGATCTTTATTGATTGGAATTTGGGACAATGAAGGACAAACTTACAGAAGTATTTAATTTTATGAGAGGTGGATGGTAACAGTTTCTTCTCATGGGTGGAAGAACCAAAAACTAAAGGCCATAGGTTTAGGGGGAGAGGGGAAAGCTGTTAAAAAGGGATAAGGGACAACTTTTCCACCAGAGTATGGTGAGTATATGAATGATCCACCAGAGGATGCGGTTGAGGTAGGTACAATGGTAGCATTTAAGAAGCACTTAGATAGGTACATGGATTCTGTTTCCATGTCTTCATGGTGGGTTGGGGCTTGGAGGGATATGAGCGAACGAGGAAGTTGGGACTTCCAAGTTGAGAATCTCACCATTCCCTCCTACATAGTCCTCCATTGTTCTTTCATCCATGTGCCTATCTGAGGGTCTCTTAAATGTCCCAAATGCATCTGCCTTTACCACCACCCCCAGTGGTCTTTGTGTACAAAATCTACCTCTGGCATCCCCCTTATACTTCTGCAATCATCTTAAAAATATGCCCTCTCATCTTAGCCACTGGCACCATGGCAAAAATTCTCTGGCTGTCCACTCTATCAATGCTTCTTACCATTTTGTGCACTTCCATCATCCTCTTTTGCTCCAAAGAGAAAAGCCCTAGTTTGCTCAACTTTTCCTCATAAAATAAATATTCTAATCTAGGCAGCATCCTGGTAAATCTCCTCTGCACCCTCTCGAAGGCTTCCACATCCTTCCTATATTGTGGTGACCAGTGTGGTCTAACCAGAGTATTACAGAGCTGCAAGATTACTTTGTGGCTGTTGAACTCAATTCCCCGACTAATGAAGGTCAACGCACCATACGCCCTTTTGACCACCGTATCAATCACCACGGCAATTTTGAGGGATCTAAGAGTTGTTGTTGAATTTAAAACACTGTGCTGTTGACAGCAGGGAAGATTATATTTGAAGAACTGCTGAACCCGGTATTGTGAATTGGGAAAATTAATATCACTGTTTACTGCCATTAAGCCAGGATGATCTTGTAATCACAATTGTATGTGATAATGCAATTCCTTCAGAGAAAAGGGATAGAAGTTGAAGCCCAGCAGTTAGCCCCTGTGATCAGCTGAACCTTCAATACAACTAAACTTTCTTCTTAAAAAAAAGAAAGAAATGAAACCAAAGTTTAAAAGGGAAATATAACAAAATTGATTCTAAGAGATCAATTAACTAATTAATTGTGTAATATAAAAGGTTATCAGAATTGAAATATGTGAAATTCATTCACAGTTACTACTGTAGATGTACATTATATTTAAAGATTCGCTTTACATTAGCTATCCGGTGACTTGGCCTCTGCAGCCGCCTGTAGCAACGAATCCACAGATTCACCCCCATCTGGCGAAAGAAATTCCTTCTCATCTCCATTTTAAATGGATGCCCTTCTATTCTGAAGCTGTGTCCTCTGGTTTCAGACTCCCCTGCTATAAGAAACACACTCTTCACATCCATTCTATCTATGCCTTTCAACATTCAACAGGTTTTAATAAGATCCCCCCTCAATTCCAGTCAAACTGGTGCCTGCGTACAACGTTCCTTTGATCAACATCTTCTGGATAGACTATGAAACCATCTTTTTCACTTCCTTTATGCCTTTTACATTTGTTTCTTCTCTGAACTGTGATTCTGGAACTGTCAGAGACTGCGTTTTGCTCTTTGGAAATCGTTTGGGTGTTTCATTGCTCTGAAGTCTCCAAGAGGATTTCGGAAGGCAGAGGCAGCGTGAATGAACCTTATGATAAGAAGTCTGCAGGATGGCGTGCGAGCCAATGTTTGACTCCATTTCACTGATTATGGCTTCCGGTGTTCACCGATTAAAGTGACAAGGGCAAGCCAATGTTTGTTCCTTTTCGCAGATTAAAGCGACAAGGAAGGTCGAAGCATCAAAGCGAGTGCAGGGGGTGAGTGCCAGCTGCTTGCCTTTTGATCAGTTGCTCCGTACCAGAGACAGGAGAGCCTGCCACTGTGCCCAGAGTGTGCTGCCCCAGTCTTTTTCTGCAGTTTGGATGTGGAATTGGACTACAGACTGTTATTTTTTTTAATCAGTCTTACTGTTTTTATATTCTGTGTTTTTTTGCCCAATCTTCTCATTTTTTTGTGCAGGTAGGGGGGCTTGAGGGGGGGAGGGGTCAATATCTCTGATTCAGTTTTTTTGTGCAGGAGGAGGGATTTGGGGATTGATGTGCCTGTTCCGTTTTTGGTCCTTTTTTTGCGGGGAGTGGGATTTGGGGGTTGATGATTGTGCTGCCTTTCTTTTTTTCTTGATTTCATGGCCATCCGGAGAATTGAAGAAATTCAGAGTTGTATACTTTGATAATAAATGAACCTTTGAAGTACAGGTCCAGAGCCATCAAACTCTTCTCATACAATAACCCTTTTATTCCTGGAATCATTGTTGTGAATCTCCTTTGAATCCTCTCCAATGTCAGTACATCCTTCAGATAAGATACCCAAAACTGCACACAGTACTCCATATGAGGCCTCACCAGTGGATTATAAAACTTCAGCATTATATCCTTGCTTTTATATTCTTGTTCATTCGAAATGAATGCTAACATTGTATTTGACTTCCTCATCATCAACTCAATCTGCAAGTTAATCTTTTGGGAATCCTGCACAACAAATTCTCAAGTCCCTTTGCACCGCAGACATTTTGAATTTTTTGCCTGTTTAGAAAATAAGTCTATGCTTTGTTTCTTCTACTAAAGTGTGTGATCCTACATTTCCCAACAGTATATTCCACTTGCCACTTCCTTGCCCATTCTACTAATTTGTCTAATTCCTTTTGCAGCCTCCCTGCTTCCTCAACACTACTAGCCCATCCACCTGTCTTCATATTGTCAACAGACAATAGGTGCAGAAGTAGGCCATTCGGCCCTTCGAGCCAGCACTGCCATTCACTGTGATCATGGCTGATCATCCATAATCAGTATCCAGTTCCTGCCTTATCCCCATAACCTTTGATTCCGCTATCTTTAAGAGCTCTATCCATCTCTTTCTTGAAAGCATCCAGAGACTTGGCCTCCACAGCCTTCTGGGGCAGAGCATTCCACATATCCACTACTCTCTGGGTGAAAAAGGTTTTCCTCAACTCTGTTCTAAATGGCCTACCCCATATTCTTAAACTGGCCTCTGGTTCTGGACTCACCCATCAGCGGGAACGTGCTTCCTGCCTGCAGCGTGTCCAATCCCTTAATAATCTTATATGTTTCAATAAGATCCCCTCTCAGCCTTCTAAATTCCAGAGTATACAAGCCCAGTTGCTCCAATCTTTCGACATATGACAGTCCCGCCATCCCGGGAATTAACCTTGTGAACCTATGCTGCACTCCCTCAATAGCAAGAATGTCCTTCCTCAAATTTGGAGACCAAAACTGTACACAGTACTCCAGGTGTGGTCTCACCAGAGCCTTGTCTTCACACTTGGCCACAAAGCCATCAATTCCATCATCCAAATTACTGATGTATACAGGGCTATAAAAAATATTCACCCTTCCCCACTGTAAGTTTTCATGTTTTATTGTTTTATAACACTGAATCACAGTGGATTTAATTTGGCTTTTTTGACACTGATCAACAGAAAAGACTCTTTTGTGTCAAATTGAAATCAAATTTCGACAAATTGAACCAAGTTTATTACAATGAACACAAAATAATTGATTGCATGATTATTTACTCCTTTCAAGTCGGTATTTAGTAGATGCAACTTTGGCAGCAATTACAGCCTAGAGTCTATGTGGATAGGTCTCTATCAGCTTTGTACATCTGCAATTTTTCCCCATTCTTCTTTATAAAACTGCTCAAGCTCTGTCAGATTGCATGAGGATCACGAGCGAACAGCCCTTTTCAAGTCCAGCCACAAATTCTGAATGGGACTGAGGTCTGGACTCTGACTTGGCCACTCCAGGACATTAACCATGTTATTTTTAAGCCATTCCTGTGTAGCTCTGGCTTTATGCTTGGGGTCATTGTCTTGCTGGACCTTCTCCCAAGTTGCAGTTCTCTTGCAGACTGCATCAGGTTTCCTCCAGGATTTCCCTGTATTTTACTACATTCATTTTACCCTCTTCCTTTACAAACCTTCCAGGGCCTGCTTCAGTGAAGCATCCCCACAGCATGATGCAGCCACCATCATGCTTCATGTTAGAGATGGCAAGTTTTTGAAGGTGTGCAGTGTTTGGCTTATGCCAAACACAGCATTTAGTCTGATGACCAGAAGCTCAATTTTGGTTTCATTAGATCATAGAACCTTCTTTCATCTGACTTCAGAGTCTCCCACATGCCTTCTGGCAAACTCCAGCTGAGATTTCACATGAGTTTTTTTCAACAGTTTCTCTTTGCTGCTCTCCCATAAAGCTGTGACTGGTGAAGCTCTTGGGCAAATGCTGTTGGATGCACAGTCTCCCCCATCTCAGCCACTGAAGCTTGTAACTCCTCCAGAGCTGTCATAGGTATCTTGGTGAATTCCCTCACTAGTCCCCTTCTTACACGGTCACTCAGTTTTTGAGGATGGCATGCTCTAGGCAGATTTAAAGCTGTGCCATATTCTTTCCATTTCTCGATGACTGACTTCACTGTACTTGAATAGATACTCTGTGACTTGGAAATTTTCCTGTATCCATCTCCTGACCTGTGCTTTTCAACAACCTTTTTGTGGAGTTGCTTGGAGTGTTCTTTTGTCTTCATGGTGTAGTTTTTGCCAGCATACTGACTCACCAGCAGTTGTATCTTCCAGATACAAGTGTATTTTTACTATAATCAATTGAAACACCTTGACTGCCACGGTGATCTCCATTTAACCAATTATGTGACTTCCAAAACCAACTGGCTGCACTAGTGATGATTTGGTGTGTCATATTAGAAGGGAGGAATACTTCCGTAATCAATGATTTTGTGTGTTATAAGTAATTAATTTAGATCATTTTGCAGAGATCTGTTTTCACTTTGATACGGAAGTCTTTTTTTGTTGATCAGTGTCAAAAAATGCCAAATTAAATCCTCTGTGATTCAATGTTGTAAAACAATAAAGCATGAAAACTCCCAAGCGGGATGGGTGAATAATTTTTACAGGCATTGTAACATAAAAAGAAAGGAACCCAACACCGACCACTATGAAATACCACTAGTCACCGGCAGCCAACCAGAAAAGGCTTCCTTTATTCATACTTTTTGTCTCCTGCCAATCAGCCAATCCTTGAAGCATGCTAGTACCTTCCCTCTAATACCATGGGCTCTCATTTTGTTAAGCAGCCTCATGTGCGGCACCTTGTCAAAGGCCTTCTGAAGATCTAAGTATACAACATCCACCAGTTCTCCTTTGTCTATCCATGTATAAAGTGATTCACAGAAGTGCTTAGTTACCCTCCACGTGTTCATTTGTGGACTCATTCTGATTTTCTTTCTTTAATAAACGTTGAGCACCTTGATGTCATTTTACAAAATAACTGTTGTTGCATTACCTAAATTAGAATATGGTCACTTTCCAGTAAGATGAAGTGCACTTAATCACAGCAGCCTCTCCGGGTCCAATAAGTGGCGCAACTGTTAGTCTGAAGCATTTCTTTTATATATCACAAGACCTGTTGGACACTGATAATACTGCAGTAGTACGCACTATTGAGACTGACAGAGAGGGGAGCTGCATGGCCACGGGTCTTGCAGGGACCAGGCCCTCTGTTAAGGCATTATCTGTTACTGGGGGACAGATGGACATTATTTACTTGGATTTCCAGAAGGCTTTTGATAAGGTGCCGCATAAAAGACTTATCCATAAGATAAGGATGCATAGAGTTGGAGGTGATGTATGAGCATGGATAGAGGATTGGTTAACTGATAGAAAGCAGAGAGTTGGGATATATGGGTATTACTCTGGCTGGCAATCAGTGGTGAGCGGTGTGCCTCAGGGGTTGGTGCAGGGCCCGCAACTGTTCATGATATACAATAATGATCTGGAAGAGAGAGCCAAGTGTAGTGTATATAAGTTTTCTGATGATGGTAACTTGAGTGGAAAAGCAAATTGTGCAGAAGATACAGAGAGTCTGCAGAGAGATGTAGATAAATTAAGTGAGCGGGTAAGGGTCTGGTAGATGGAGTACAATGTTGGTCAATGCAAGGTCATCCACTTCGGAAGGAAAATTGAAAGAGCAGATTATTATTTAAATGGTAAAACAGTGCAGCATGCAGCTGTGCAGAGGGACTTGGGAGTGCTTGGGTATGAATCAGAAAAAGTTGGTTTCCAGCTACAGCAGGCTATCAAGAAGCAAATGGAATGTTGGCCTTCATTGCAAGAAGGATTGAATTTAAAAGCAAGAAGGTTATGCTGCAACTGTACAGGGCACTGGTGAGGCTGCACCTGGAGTACTGTTGTGCAGTTCTGGTCTCCATACCTGAGGATGGATATACTGGCTTTGGAGGCGGTGCACAGGAGGTTCCCAGATTAATTCCAGAGATGAGGGGGTTAAGACTATGAGGAGAGATTGAGTCGCCTGGGACTGTACTCATTGGAATTCAGAAGAATGAAAGGAGCTCTTATAGAAACATATAAAATTATGAAAGGAATAAGACAGAGGCAGGAAAGTTGTTTCTACTGGTGAGACTTGAACTAGGGGACATAGCCTCAAGTTTCGGGGGAATAGATTTAGGATGAAGAGGAACTGCTTTTCCCAGACAGTGGTGAATCTGTGGAATTCTCTGCCTAATGAAGCAGTGGAGACTACCTCAGTAAACCTTAAGACAAGGTCGGATAGATTTTTGCATAGTAGGGGAATTAAGGGTTATGGGGAAAAGGCAGGTAGATGGAGATGATTCCATGGTCAGATCAGCCAGGATCTTACTGAAAGACGGAGCAGGCTCAATGGGCCAGATGGCCTACTCCTGCTCCTATTTCATATGTTCTTGTATTACAGCCACACAGAGAGGAAGCACTGGAGGCAGCGTAGGAGAGAACAGGGGAGCGACAGGCACGTTTGAATCCGTCCTGGGTTGGGAACTGACCACTGCAGTCTGGCTCACACACGAATGCTACTCTCCACTGTCGCTCCCTGGAAGACAAGCTGGATTGTTTTTGTCTATGGCTGATCCAGTGCGAGCTGAGGAACTGCTGCCCGCTTGTTCTTGCATAAACGTGGCTTCAGGACAATATTCCATGCACAATCAATCTCCAGGCCATGCAGCTCAGGAACTTGGGCTAATTTTGTATGTGACCTTTGCCCTGGAGAATGCAGCTTCATATAGCTGTATACAGGTGTTTAATTGACTGACAATTAAACTTAAACTTGAACTTGAACAAATGCTTTCTCCTTCCTCATTTATAGCTTCTAATGAGAGTCCCTGAATATTCGTGGAAGATCACACAGCTGACTGCAGAAGGAAAGTTATTTGTACACAAGTATAGAACAAACCACTGTAATCAAGACATCTTTTCCAAATTGCTTCAGCCTTCTGTTCTTTCAATTTTCTACTTACTTAGAGAGATGTTTCTCAGCCTCAGCGCAGAGCTCCAGAAGTCCCATCAGCACAGCCGATACGTCCATATAGGGCTCCCACACGGTAAAGCCACGGCCAATCAAATCAATGGCGGTCCTGCGGATTGTGCTGTGTGCCGGAAGTTTATTGCTGGAAGGTTGCAGCAGCAGGAATGTCAAAGCCTTGCCTGGTAAGGAAAACAGGAAATCGAATTTAGAAGAATGAGAGGGATCTCATTGAAATCTATCAAATATTGAAAGGCGTAGACAGTGGACATGCATAGGATGTCTTTAACCAGAGACTAGGGCCAGAGGACACAGCTTCTGAATAGAAGGATGTCCCTTTACAGCAGAGATGAGGCAGCATTTTCTTAGCCAGAGGCTGGTGCACCTGTGGAATTCATCACCACGGAAGGCTGTGGAGGCCAAGTCACTGGGTATATTTAAAGTGGAGGTTGATAGGTGCCCGATTAGCAAAGACGTCAAAGCTTATGAGAAGAAGGCAGGAGAATGGGTCTATGAGGGATAATCAGTCAGGATTGAATAGTGGAGTGGACTGAATGGGTTGAGTGTCTGAATTCTGTTCCTATGTCTTATGGTTGTGGAGACAGATTCAATAGCGATGACCAAAAGGATGCTGAATCAATACTTGAAAGAAAATGTTGGAATGGCAGAGCAAACTCGGTGGGACGAATGATCCAATTCTGCCCTATGTCTTGTGGTGTTACGTCTTAAAATCAGTGTATGAAAGTAAAAAACGTTATAGTTTTAATAATTTCATGTCTTCAGTTACATATTTCTTGTTTCACCATTCTACAGCCTAAATTAAATTTTAATTGATAAATTGATAATCAAGATGGTCTGTAAATACATTATTCCACTTCAAGGTGATTTTGCTGTTAATGTAGGTAATTGGCAAAGCTAACTAGGCTGAGTCAGCTAAGTAGATTTATAAGTGTCTCAGAAAGTATGGATTGTCTGCAGGTTAGAGAGTCTGGGGCCAAGAACTGGAGACCTGGAGGCGACCTGTCCAGGGGTTGGAGGCCTGTGTGTGTGCGAGGAGAGGAGGTGGGTGGTGGGAGGGGAAAGGGGTTTATTTTGTTGTTGTGTTGGTTTGTTCTGTTGTTGCTGCTGATGCTGCTGTGCTGTGTTGAACATCATGGGTATGCTATGTTGGAGCCAGAATGTGTGGTGACACTTGCAGGCTGTCCCCAGCACATTACTGGGACATTGGTTGTTACCACAAACAACACAATACTTCCTCATTGCATTGTAGCCTTGTTTTTCTTTTACATCGTTTGCATGGGGCACGTCATGTCGCAGTTAGCGTGACATTATGGCACAGGTCACAGGGAGAGTGCACAAACTTCTTATGGACAGTGGTGGGAATTGAGTTATGGAGTGTTAGGACCAGTAAAATGTATCAGTTCTAGTGATTAACTCAGCAAGTTGAATTTATGTATTTAAGTAAAGTGCCTACTTGGAGGAGAAGGAATGTACCCATGGTCAGACAATTTTAATTAGCTGAGAAATATAAATGCATAAAATTCTAATTACTTTGGCGAACAGCTTTCAGGCCTGATGTGTGAAACAGTGGGATTTTATCTCATACGCTGCTTAGAACATAGCACACAGAACACTACAGGCTCCACACTACACTTTCTCTCCTTATTCTGAACTGTGCTGTTTTACTTTATTTTAGCTGTGTAATGATTTGCCACATGATGTGGCAATCAGAGGTTTCCAACCCGGGGTCTACAGACCCCCCAGTTAATAAAGGTTGGAAACTCTGCTCTAAATAAACAGCATGCAAGACAAGCTTGTCACTGGATTTTGGCAGATGTGAGAATGATAAACCAATCCATGTTGGAAGTTGAAGGTCTGCTGATCCTGTCAGAGCAATCCAGGTGAGTAGCCGCTGTCCCTTTGAGGAATGGTTTATAAATCCTTTATCACAGACCACCAGGTTCAAGAACAGCTGCTTCCTTTCAACCATTTGAACAACCAACAAAGGCCTAATCACCACAGTTTAGCAACATAATGACCATTTTGTAAGAAAAGTACAGTACAAGCTGGCTTTTGTGTGACGATCTTTTTGCCTACTTGAAGATCATTCTAATCCTTCTCTCCCACATAACCCACCATTTTTCTATCATTCATGTGCCTAACTAAGAGTTTCTCAAATGTCCCTAATGTGTCGGCCTCTATCAACACCCAGACAGCGCATTCCAGACACTCATCACTCTCTGTGTAAAGGACTTAACTCTGATATCCACTCTATACCTTCCTCCAACTACCTGTTTAAGACAATAAGACTATTAAGAAATAGGAGCAGAATTAGGATATTTGGCCCATCAAATCTGCTCTACCATTTCATCATAGTGGATCCATTTCCCTCTGAACTCCGTCCTTTTGCCTTTTACCCGTAAACTTTCACACCCAAACTAATCAAGAACCTATCAACTTCCGCCTAAAATACACTCGATGACTTCAACTCCACAGTTACCTGTGGCAATGAAATCCACAGATACACCACACCCTGGCTGAAGAAATTCCTCCTCATCTCCATTCAAAATGGACATCTCTCTACTCTGAGGCTGTGTCCTCTGGTCCTAGACTCCCACACCATAGGAAGCATCCACTTCACATCCACTCTACCTATGTCTTTCAACATTCAATAGATTTCAATAAGATCCCCCCTCATTCTTCTAAGTTTCGGTCAGCAAAGGCCCAGAGTCATCAATTGCTTCTTATATGATAAACTTTTCATTCCCGGAATCATTCTCGTGAACCTCCTCGGAACCCTCTCCAATGTCAGCACATCCTTTCTTAGATAAGGTCCAAAAACTGCACACAATACTCCAAGTGAGGCCTCAACAGTGCCTTAAAAAGCCTCCGAATTACAATCATGCTATTATATTACAATCCTCTTGAAATGAACGCTAACACTGCATGTGCCTTCCTCACCTCTGACTCAACTTGCAAATTAACCTTTAGGGAATCCTGCATGAGGATTCCCAACTCTCTTTGCACCTTTGATTTTTGAATTTCGAATTGTCTCCCCATTTAGAAAATAATCTATGTTTTATTCCTTCTACTAAAATGTATGATCATACACTTTCTGACACTGTATTCCATCTGCCACTTCTTTTCCCATTTTCCTATGTGTTTCCTCTGTCTAAGAATATAGTGACGTCCAGTTAGAATGGAGATAAGGAGGAATTTCTTTACCCAGAGTGTGGTGAATATGTGGAATTTGTTGCCACAGGCGGCTGTGGAAACCAAGTCATTGGGTATATTTAAGGTAGAGGTTGGTAGAGTCTTGATTAGTCAGGACATGAAGGGATACGGGGAGAAGATGAGATGGCAGAACAAACTTGATGGGCCAAATGGCCTGATTCTGCTTCTATATCTTATGTACTTCTCCAAATCTGTGGAAGTCCTTTTTCAGCCTCCCTGCTTGCTCAACACTATATGCCTCTCCACCTGTGTTTGTATTATCCACAAACCTGGACACAAAAGTTGCCTTGTTTAGTGAGTGTAGTTTGGTTGTCTTTTTGGGACTGTAGATTAATTTCCCAGAATTCTAATTTCCACAGAAATAGCCTAAACTTTTGATCCCTCATTTTTTGCATGATTACTTAAGATAGATGGGTAGTGCCATAAAAATTTACAAGTGTCAACTTCATTACTTATGAGTTAGGATAAAAGGAGAAGTCAATATTTTCCTATACCTTGCAGAGCATTTGGATTAGAAATACAAATTTTAAATATTAATATTCTACATTTTTAATTTTTGTGAAGACTTGGTACACATAACACCAAGGTTTAAAAATGTGTTTTCTTTTAAAGAGGCAATTTTAAGCTGAGAAAGGCTTTTATAATGCTGTTTCTATCATAAATACATGCTGGTATTTATGTACATTTTATTCCATATCTGTACTTCTAACTTAATTTTTATATAATTAGGCCATTTGGCCTATTGAGTCTGTTCCATAAGACTAGATGCTCTGCCAACACAGCTCAGCAAATTCCTAGTATGTACAAATGTGGAATGGTTTAAAAGGCACCTGTTGGGAGTATATTCACAAAACAAGGCTGGTATACGGAAGGGTAAACCTGTGGAAGCTGTAGAGGCAGATATAATTACAATATTTAAACAACATTTAAATAGATACATGGATAGGAAATGCTTAGAGCAATATAGGCTAATTAGAGGCAAAAGGGACACTTCACACCTTGGGACTGCCTCACTGAAAGAAAGCGTATTTTCAAGCCTCAGCACTACAACGAAAAGCAAATCTTTACAAAGATTAGAAATAGAGTCATAGAACAATACAGCATAGCAACCGATTGTTTGGTAAAAGTATAAATTTAAAAATAAGGAAATAAAGATGATCGCGAAAATGCTGGTGCTCAAATCAGGATTTAAAATGAAAATACTGTATCAAGCAAATAGGGAAGATGTAGCTTAATCTTTCTCTTTATGTTGTCATTCTAGCAAGGGGTAGAGGAATTGTTTAAAAAAATTGTGTCAAGTTTAAAGCTACAATACACTCAGTGGTCACACTATTAGTTAGACTTGTACACTTGTCGTTGATGCAAATATCTAATCAGCTGACCGTATGGCAACAATTCAACGCATAAAAGCATGCAGGCATGGTCAAGAGTTCAGTTCTTGTTCAACACGTGAAAGAAAGGTGATCTATGTAACTTTGACTGTAGAATGATTGCTGATGTCAGACAGGGTGGTTTTAGTACCTCAAAAATTGCTAATCTCCTGGGATTTTCAACACACAACAGCCTCTAGAGTTTACAGAGAATGGTTTGATAAACAAAAAAAAATGTAGTAAGTGGCAGTCTGTGGGTGAAAATGCATTTTTAATGAGAGGACTGAGGAGAATAACCAGGCTGGTTCAAGCTGACAAGAAGGCAACAGTAACTCAAATAAACACGTGTTACTACAGTGATGTGCAGAAGAACTTCTCTGTATGCACAACACATTGAACTTTGAAGTGGATAGGCTACAGCATCAGAAGACCATGAACGTACACTCAGTGGCCACTTAATTAAGTATAAGAGGTAACTAATAAAGAGGCCTTTGAGTGTACAATGTATGAAAGTTGGTTAAGAAACCTTTTAGGCATCTACAGTAAAACAAAATTTGATCAGTTAGTTTTAAAAACATTTAAAAATAAAATAGAGGCAAAATATCACTGGCAAAATACAATGAGGGAATTTATGTCCAAATTGCAGAATGAAAAATTCTGTTATTAAATTGAGTGGTAAGATTTTTTTCCTTAATGCATTGGAAATAGTTGAAGCATTTCCAAACAAAAAGGCTCCAGATGCTGTTTTCTGTCTCATAAATTTAGACACATGGTATGGTTGACTATCAGTCACCCACACAGAAAGCTTCCTTAGGTCATGAGCTACAGACCATGTGAATTAACCAATCCTTCTGCCATGCTCAGCAAACTGTAAGAAGAGGAACAGTCTCAAGAGAACATTGGCAACTTATGCTGCTATTTATCGGAAACCTTTGGTTATTGCTAATAGGTAAGAATAGGGTGAATTATTGTCTGAGCTTACAACATCACTCGATGCTGGTTAATTATCTGGCCGGATAATGATTAATATTGAAAGGACCATGACTAACTATCATTTTGCAAAATGAAGGCAAGAAAGCGCTAATAGCTCCATTTCTTTAAAATTAATATCACAATGATATTTTGCATAACTTTTTTATAACATCTTCTTGTGTGTCACTGGATTCTGAAGCTCATACAAAATCAGTAAATGGCAGTTCTGTAAGAAAGCAGCCAGATTAAATAATTTTCTTTCCTTGCATAGGAAGGACATTTGTGCAACACAGATATTCATCTTGAAATAGTCAAGCAACCTAATTAAATAAGAATGAAAAAGAAGACAACAGTGATGCATCAACAGGAATGGATTGACAATAGTAACTATGGATTTAATACTGGTAGGACACATCTAGGTTTGTTTCATCAGAAAATATATAAACATTCCACAGGCTATGGAAGCAACGTTTATCACAGTTTTGAATTTAATGCCAAGAAATGTATCTTCTAAATAAAAATATATAATAGGAAATATAGGATTAAAATGCCTAATGAAATACTGTGTGTATTCTTTGCAGTGCCAAGTTAAGATATCGGAACAGAATTAGGCCATTTGGTCCATAACCTCTGATGTCCTGACGAATCAAGAACTTAACAACCTCCACTTTAAATATAAGACCGGAAGACATAGGAGCAGAATTAGGTCATTTGGCCCATCAAGTCTGCTCCGTCATTCAATCATGGCTGACTCTTTTTTTTCCCCCTTCTCAACCCCATTCCGCAGCCTTCTCCCCGTAACCTTTGATGCCGTTTCCATTCAAGAACCTATCAATTTCTGCCTTAAAAACACCCAAAAACCTGGCTTCCACTGCTGCCTGTGGTAATAAATCCCACCAGTTCACCACCCTTTGGCTAAAGAAATTTCCCCACATCTCTGTTTTAAATGGACGTCCTCTAACCTGAGGCTGTGTCCTCTTGTCTTAGACTCCCCCACCATGGGAAACAGCCTTTCCACATCTACTCTGTCTAGGCCTTTCAACATTCGTAAGGTTTCAATAATATCTAATTCATCCTTCTAAATTCCAGCGACTATAGACCCAGAGCCATCAAACGTTCCTCATATGATAACCCTTTTCATTCCCAGAATCATCCTGGTGAACCGCCTCTGGACCCTTATAAAGCCTCAGCATCACTTCCCTGCTCTTGTATTCAAGACTTCTTGAAATGAATGTTAACAATGTATTTGCCTGCCTCACCACCACCTCTACTTGCAAGTTAACCGTCAGGGTGTTCTGCACAAGGATTCCCAACTCCCTATGCATCTTGATTTTTGGATTTTGTCCCAATTTAGAAAATAGTCTGCATATTTATTTCTACTATCAAAGTGCATGTCCATGCATTTTCCAACATTGTACTTCATTTGCCACTTTCTTGCCCATTCTCCTAATCTAAGTCCTTCTGCAGCCTACCTGTTTCCTCAACACCACAACACCACCTGCCCCTCTACCAATCTTTGTATCATCTGCAAACTTGGTAACAAAGCCATCTATTCCACCATCTAAATCAGTGAGACACAGCATAAAAAGATGTGGTCCCATACCAACCCCTGCGGAACATCACTAGTCACTGGCAGCCAACCAGATAAGGATCCTTTTATTCCCACTCACCGCCTCCTACCACTCAGGCAATGGTCTTGGTAAGCAGCCTCATGTGTGGCACCTTCTCAAAGGTCTTTGTATACCCAATGACTTGGTCTCCACAGTCAGCTGTGGCAATGAACTAAACAGACTCACTACTATCTCACTAAAGATAACACATACAGCACAGTACATGCTCTTTGGCCTACTCTAAAATTAATCTAACTCTTTCATCTCATATCACCCTCATTTTTCTTCCATCGATGTGCCTATCTAAGAGTCTGTAAATATCCCTAATATATTTGCCTCTACCACTATCCCTGTGGTGATTATTCTGTATTATTGGCTAGTCAGACGTAGCTTTAACATATGTTGCTCCCTTATAGATCACCGACTATTAATGCTGAACTATAAGAAATAATTCCCAGAAATATCCTAGAAGTGGTTATTAATTGGATTGCAATCAATCAGTCCTCAGAACAGCAGCATATTTCTGTAATAAGCTGTATGGTAGCCTTGTGGGTGGACAGTAGCGTAACAGTGTCAGTAATCTGGGTTCAATTCCAAACACCGTCTGTCAGGAGTTTATATATACTCCCCAAGACCGAATGGTTTTCCTCCAGGTGCACTGGCTTACTCCCACGTTCCAAAAATGTACGGGTTAGGATTAGTAAATTATGGGCATACTATGTTGGTGCCAGAAGCATGGCAGCACTTGCGGGCCACGATACACAAATCACTTTGTCTGACACCAACAATCATTCCATGGTCAACGTCACTTAGATCACATTTCTTCTCCATTTTCATGTTTCGTCTGAACAACAATTCAACCTCTTGACCATTCTGCATGCTTTTGTGAATGAGTTGCTGCCACATGATTGGCTGATTAGATATTTGCATTAACGAGACACTGTACAGATTTATCAAATAAAGTGGCCGCTGAGTGTATACGTGGATAATTTTCTGCATTGTCCTTTAGACATCCTAAAATGCAAAATACTGGACATTATGGGTTGAAGAGACTGTATTGTATTATAATGCTCTATGTTTTATGCTTGTGCTGTTCCAAAATTGTTCTCTTACAATAAATAACAATAAACAATAAACAATAATAATAAAAACAATCATAAAGAATATGTTCCTGCAGTTTGATAAGGAGCAGTGGGAAAGGTCTTCCATTACAAATGCATGCCGACTGGTCCAAAACTATATGTTGAATTAAACTCTCATCAGTTTAATAGGGAAAGAATTATTTTAGAGTTTCTATAGAAAACTGGTAAGAACAAAAATAATAAAGGCAATTAAAAAGCAGAATTTTCTAAAGCAATTAATAGCAAAAACATTATATAAGGTAAAAAAGAAAATCAATATCTGAGTTTGGGTAGCTACTCTTTAAGACAATGCTTTGCAATTAGTAATCTGAGGAATTGGACACATTCCACAACTTCAGAATTTTATTTGATTTCAATAAATAAATGGATGTAAACATCTGCTACAGTTTAAAAAAAACAAAAACTATTTCATTAACATCCTTGTGGCAAGACTGTGATGAACTTTACCCAATCTGGATAAAATTTTTACCGCTTTATCAATGAGATGCGGGGGAGTATCCTGGATTCAACCAAAGTTCAACCAAAGAAAAAGAAACTTGATACCTAAATGCAGTTGAATCTTAAATAATTTGACCAAGTTCCTGCCTTGATTACACATTACAAATCCTGGTCAGGAAAGAGGTTAAAAAGATTCCCACATATCACGAATTCCCCTGAACAAAGCTTGGAGCTATGCAAAATTCTTTTTAATTCTTATCTGCTACAGAAAATATTTTGTAATGAGCTGCATTCATGGTAAAAATCCACTCAAACGTTCATCTGTTAAGTACAGTTAGATTTGGTTTCAGATTCAGATTTATTAATCACGTGCACATTGAAACATACAATGAAATGGGTCATTTGCGTTAACAATCAATACACCTAAGGACGTGCAGGGGGCAGCCTGCAAGAGATGCCACACATTCTGGTGCCAATATAACATGCCCACAATGTTTAGCAGAACAACACAGAACACAGCAAGCAACAAAGCAACAAGAGCAAAATAAGCCCGTTCCTCTCTCCTCCTTTCAACCCAGCCACACACATGGACAGTTAGTGATGGTTCCAAGTAACAGAATTAAACTACTGCTTGAAACCATGGAAAGTGCCGCTCACAGTACGCTGCCATTCTGAAGAATGTGTCATAGGAGGATGTAAACATAGGTTTCTGTGCTACAGAAATTTCTTTACCCAATATCAGTAGAAGCAGAGATAACATATCTCAAGGGACAAACATTTGGACATTTTTATTGCAGGGACACGGGAGTATCCTGGCTGCTTTGGCTGTAATCAAAACAAATCCAAATTCCACAAAATCTGAGAATTCTATTGAAATTACTGGTCAGTGTGATACAGGGTTTTTATTCTTTAGGAAAATGAACCAAGATTTCTTTCTGTCATGATCCCTTTATTTTGCTGTTTGCCAACCCACAACTCTATCCTGCAATAACATTACCCGGTCACTGCTTGACAGTCCTGACTGCCTGCAATGCTGTTGCAAGGCACAAGAACCATGATGGCTGATATTCAGCAAAGGGCTTTTGATAATAGGCTAATCTTGGCACTTGTGGGTGCCCGAAACAATCAGAGAAGGAGAAGGATCAAGGATTAACTTTATTCACCATATAAATTTCCATGTATCAGGAATTTGTTGTGGTGTGTCGGATCAATGAGAAGGGTTGATCTATGAGATCACAATGGTAAGGCAGGTCAGTAGGGTAGACAGAATCTTACTTGCAGAATAGAAATGGTCAAATACTTGAGGGGATGGAGTTAAGGAGAGAGGACAGAAGTATTCAGGAGATGTTTACATTGACAGGATAAATCAATCTGATTGCAATTACTTATGCATCATCTATTCAATACTGAGCAAAGTATTAATAGAAAAAGCTGCCACCACCAAATTCAGAGCTTGCTGAAGAAGTCCCAAATCTCTGTGATTTATATTAATTTTAGTCGCATCATTGTCGGTTTAGTTCCTTAAGGTTGTTATATCTGGGGGTGGTAATGGGGACAAGCTCCCACTATCTATTAAATGCTCCCAATGGTGTGCATGTCAAATAGCCTCTGACAACCAAATCCAGCCCCTGACCTTCGCATGAAGCTTAACTACTAAGCCCAGTGGAACCATTTCTACTGACAGGAGAAGGGGAGAAGGCAGGTTACAGGTGCCTTAAAACCAGCTGCTTCGGGCAGATGGGGCTCATCTGTCATGGTTAGCAGCTCATCTAGAAGGAAAACTCTGACCTCAAACCTCCACTGCCTTATGGCTATACCCACTCGTGGGGAAGGCTTCGGGGGTAAACCCTGAGGAAAAGTCTGCTGCTGGAGTCCATAAGGGAGTTCTATGTTGAGATCGGTGCAGACTGGCAACTCCTGCAACTGCTGGTGCCAAACTGTACAACAGTTTCTGCCATTTCATTGGGGTCATCAACTGCATGAGAAGGGGAGCTTGCTACATGGGCGACAGCTTGTCGTACTGCCCAGGCTTCCATGTCTGGACAACCAAGAAGCAACATCTATGGTTGCCCCTGATGGATGGTGGCCTCATCATCAGCATCATTGTAGATTTACAGTATGACTGAAAGCCAACTGTATTTGGGTCTTGTTGGCGATTTGAAAGTTTAGTTTTATTTGTCACATGTATATCAAAATGTGCTATTTGCATCAATGACCAAAACAGTGTGAAAATAATCTGGGGCTAGCCTGCCAGTGTCGCCACTCTTCTCTTGCCAGCCTAGCACACTCACAACTTACTAACATTAATCTGTACGTCTCTGTAATGTGGAAGGGAACCAGAGCCCCCGGAGGAAACCCACGTCGCCTTGGGGAGAACATACAAACTCCTCACGTAGAATGGCGAGAATTGCACTCCAATTATGATCACTGGTGTAGTAAAGTTTAACAGTAACCACTACATTCCCACACCACCCCACTTTACTTCTCTCACCTGAGCTATTCAAATCTAAACAAATTAAAAAATAATCCCAGAGACCTAAATTATTTCACAAAAAAACAATATTTAATCTCTGTTGATGCTGAGATACAGCCTAGGATGCGCTGAGACATATCATCAGTAATGTAACCTGGGGTCATCACTCTTGCCCAGGCAACCCAGGCAGGGTTGATCAGGCCCCGGCTTGTGTCCCAGCATCATTGGTCCACAGGTCACACCTCTTGGTCCATAGTGATCAGCAGCCTCTGTGATGGTCCTAATGGCTCTTTTCTTTGTAGCCCCAGTAATGCCAAAGAGAGAGCTGGTTCCCCACAGCAAGCAGCCAGCAAAACCTCCATACCCATCTCACATTATGCTCTCCACCCGTCTCTAACACTGCTCTACCAGCTCCTGGTGCTTGGCCTCCTCAATCAGACCTTCCCAAGGAACTACCAGTTCTACTAGTACCACCTGCTCGAGGTTTCTGACGGAATGACCATGTCAGATGGATTGTCCAATATGTGCATTATGATGCAACATTATGGACCTGGACAAGATCTGTTTTGTAAAGTCAAATTAATAAATCAGACAATTGGGTGCATTTCTCCAATCTTGCTTTGTATTTTTTAGCATTTAAAATTTAGAACTAAATAATAATGGGCGGTATGGTAGCATAGTAATTAGCACAATGCTTTACAGTACAGACGACCCAGGTTCAATTCCTGCTTGTAAGGAGCTTGTATATTCTCCCTGTGACCACATGAGTTTTCTCCAGGTGCTCCAGTTTCCTCCCACAGTCCAAGATGTTGGAAAGTAAATTGTCCTGTGATCAGGGAATTAAATTGGGGGATTGCTGGGCAGTACGGCTCGAAGGGCCAGAAGGACCTATTCCGTCCTATATCTCAATAAATAAATAAAATACTTTATACTACTAATAAAGGACAAAGGCGTTTTTATTGGTAATTGAAAATAAATATACAGACATGTTTGGTCCAGCAATTTATAAAAGAGAAACCTAGACATACTTAAGTAATTTGACCTTAAACGTTGAAATAAAATTAGTTTTGAAAGCATTACAACCTAAGTTTTCTTTATTTTATGCATGAAGGGATCAAAACAAACAGTCCTCATTCTACTGCCCATTTCTGAGAACAGACATCTTTGTTTAAGCTTTGACTTGACTTAAATGAATGAATTAATATTGACAAAACATCAACTAAGCTAATGATTGTTAGTTAAGGCAATAAACATGTCACATTACAGTCAGCACAGTAAAGAGGTAATTAGCTCTGGAAAAGCACTGCTGATTGGAGCTGTTGAGATCTTTTGCTCTTAACCTTTGAGCCCATTATCTGGAAGAGAACATGCAGCAGCTATGCTAATCTGAATTCACAGTTGGCAGCTTGCTTGTTGAAGATGGTGTGTGTTCATCAGTATTCAGTTAGTATTAGCTTAGATCACAAGTGTGAAATTTAACCCATTGCCTTAACTAGAAATTAACACACATTCTTACACAAATTCTATCACAAAAAAGAAGCCAGTTGCCAATTTAAGATTAGTTGCAGGTCAAACCATGAACTCTAAATCTCCTCTGCATGACAGGATAGCAACATCAGGTTTACACAAAATCAACATTACACATTTTGTGAATGGAAAATTAATTAGGATCCAATAAAAAGAAACTGCATTAAAATGTAAAATTATTTTATGAAGAAATATTTTTGCATTTACTCTACTTGGGTTCTGTGTAGACATGTATAATTTCAGGTGACCTTCACAAAGAGCAAATATAAAGAGCTGGAAGTTGTGTCAATGCCTATTACAGTGTATTAGTGATCGCATGCTTTAGAATCAAATTCAATTTTTGTTCTTATGTAAAGATGATTAGTTTTATTTGTCATATGTGCATCAAACATCAAAACAAACAGTGCAACACGCTGTTTGCATCAGGTCAAATCAGTGAGGTTTGTAATGAGCAGCCCGCAAGTCCTCTAGACTAATCAGTATCGGAGATATCTTCAAAAGACGATGCCTCAAAAAGGCAGCTTCGGTCATTAAGGACGTCCATCCCTCAGGACATGCCCTCTTCTCACTGCTACCATCGAGGAAGAGGTACAGGAGCCTGAAGACACATGGTAGAGCCCAAGTACACTACCTTAGTCTATTTTCACTTTTTGCACTCTTATTTAATTTACTTTAAATATATATATTTATTGTAATTTATAGCCTTTCATCATATAATGCAATGTGCTGCTGCTACTAAACAACATATTTCACAACATACGACAGTGATATTAAACCTGATTCTGATTCTGAAGTGTTGCCATGCTTCTTGCGCCATTGTAGCATATCCACAACTCACTAAGCTTCATCATATCACAAACAAGGGAGAATCTGCAGATGCTGGAAATCCAAGTAACACACACAAAATGCTGGAGGAACTCAGCAGGCCAGGCAGCATCTATGGAAAAAAGTACAGTGGACGTTTCAGGCCAAGACCTTATGCCTTTGGAATGTGGGAAGAAACCGGTTCACCCAAAGGGTTTGGACTGAAAGTAATGTATGAATCACATTGTGTCACTGAATCACCAATAAAGATCACATTTTGCAAGATCTCTGTCTCGCAATATCTTTGACCACTCTGGTGAATCTACTCAAGAACAAAACGGGAAGTTTTTTGCATGCAAGGGAAATTTTATTTATTTAGAGACATAGCATGAAGCTGTGCTGCCTAGCAATTCCCCAATTTAACCCTTGCCTAATCACAGGATAACTTACAGACCAATTAACCTACTAACTGGTAAATCTTGAAACAGTGGGCAGAAACTGGAGCAGCCAGAGGAAACCCACACCATCACAGGGAGAACATACAATCTCTTTACAGAGGTCGCCAGGATTGAACTCTGAACTCCGATGTCCTGAGCTGTAACAGCATCATGCTAACAGCTATGGTACCCATGGAGCTGTAGTGGAAGATCTGCCATGATATTAAATAGGAGACTGTATTCAAATATTCTAATAACCCAGAGTAACACACACAAAATGCTACAGGAACTCAGCAAGTCAGGTAGCATCTATGGAAATGAATAAACAGTTAACATTTATTTTAATTCCTATCCCCACTCACATTATAACTTGTCGGTCCATGGCCTTCTCTTCTGCCACGATGACGCCACTCTCAGATTGGAGGAGGAACACCTCATATTCCCAGTTGGTAGCCTCCAATCTGATGGCATGAACATTGACTTCTCTAACTCCTAGTAAGATTCCCCTTCTCCCTCATCCCTCTTTTTCAATCAGGCCTTTCTCCTCACCTGCCTATCACCCTTCCATGGAGCCCCAGCTCTTGCCCTTTCTCCCATGGTCCACTCCCCTCTCCTATCATATTCCTTCCTCACTAGCCCTTTATTTTTTCCACCTATCACCTCCCAGTGTCTTACTTCACCCCCCTCCCCCATCCATCTGGTTTCACCTATCACCACCTAACTTGTCCTCCTTCCCCTCCTCCTATCTTCTTATTGTGGCAACTTCCTCTTCCTTTGCAGTCCCGATGAAGGGTCTCTGCCCAAATTGTTGACTGTTTGTTCATTTCCATAGATGCTGCCTGACCTGCTGAGTTCCTCCAGCATTTGTGTGTGTGTGTTGCTCTGTATTTCCAGCATCTGCAGAATCTCTTGGGTTTATTCTAATAACTCACTTCTGCAGCTCCACAAAGATTCTTATCAAAATTTATTATTGAAGGTAGCCTGGCATTATTGAATAGTTTATGTCATACCATCAACACTTCTAATCCATTTGCTCCCCTTTTCCTTAGTATTGTCTGTTTTATCTCTTCCTTTGTTATTCTGCTAACTTGATATTTTTCTTTTATCTTCCCCAAGGTAAACGTTATTTTGATGTGCTTTCCTGCTGAGTGTCTTTCATATTCTTATTCTCTGCAGCAGACCAACAAGTCCATTTATTTCTGTGCCCAACAGATCAGTCTCTCACAGCAAGATGGAAAAACAGATTCCTCACATGGAGCACACTTGTCAATTGTCCTTGCTGTGACAGACACTTAAGTGCTAAAAAGTGCCTGAGAAATGAACAACTATGACATAAACTAATGATATTGATTATACAAATACAGTACTCCAGAAATAAAATCAAAAATGCCACCCTATGTTGAGTAATAGGTAGAACACACATGCAAAATACTTCAGGTTTTGTGCTTTCATCTTATAATATTTTGTAATAAAATGTTATCCTCTCATTACTGTGACTTTATGATAGATGGCAAGCTATTTTTATTAAATCGCAGACATCAACTGATTGCCTATTTATCTGAGGTCTATTTCCCCTCGTCTTCTCATCAAATGACCTATACAAAACAAAAATCTTCTCCATTTTATTAATTTGAAAGATATTCACCAAAGATATGTGATTATTGTACACATATTACAAATCAAGGCTGTCCAATTTATTCAACAATTACCAAGAGGTGCACGAATAAGGTCGGGTTATAAAACATTATCTTTTAATTTATTCAATACATAAATGTATACCAAGTATACTCCCTGCCAGGGTCCAGCTAAATATTATCCTTAAAAAATTTCCCTGCCAACTACCCTTTGCAAAATATATATTGTTTTGTATTCATATTTAAACATATTTTGGGCATTTGAAGAGTAAATTGTGATCGACAACACCTTTGCTAATAACAAAAATATTATGACACTAAGTTGAACAATAATGTGGCATGTGGAAAATTCCTGAGTTTAGTTACTGTTGGGAGTAACCTTTAGACTCTCCATTTACAACAGGCGGTTTCATTATGTTCTTACAGGATGTGAGGCTCTCACTCACAATTACTCCATATGAAGTGTGTATATTTTAAAAGGATTCACCTTCTAAAAGCAAAATAAATTGCTTCTTCTGCTCCGTTACAGCTGCTAAAACATGCGCTAGGCTTTTAATAGCTCTCTGCTCTAATGAGCGAATCATTGTATGACTTGAGTATTTCCTCCGTGGGATGATCCAGGGCTGACTGAAGAAAAACAATAATGGCAAAAACAAACACTCATTACAGGCAAAGATATCTATCTGAGGTGATTATCGAAATGCACAAATCCCCACGGATATCTCACTTGATAGTCTCAGACGATCAAGATTTAAATCAAAAATTCGAAAAGATTTTCAGATTTCTTTAAAGCAACATAATGAGGGGGTGGGGAAACAAGCAGGAGGTTATTTGCCTCTTTGTGCCCACTCTGCCATTGTAAATCACGTGTTCTTATAATTTGACCCTCCTTTCCAACATTAACCATATCTTTCAGTCCCTTTATATCTAAGCATATCTTATCTGTTACCCTCCAAGATATAGCCAGAGAGTGGTGAATCAGTGGAATTCGTTGTGACAGGCCACTGTGGAGGCCAAGTCATTGGGTATATTTAAGGCAGAGGTTTATGGATACTTGATTAGTCAGGGCATGACGGGATATGGGAAAAGGCAGGAGACTGGGGCTGAGAGGAAAAATGGAGCAGCCATGATGAAATGGCGGAGCAGACTCGATGGGACAGATGGCCTAATTCTGCTCCTATATCTTATGGTCACATGATGAAGTGGTGGAGCAGACTTGATGGTCAAAAAAGCCTAATATTGTTCCTATATCTTATGGGCTCATATAGGGTTGTAAAGAAAGCTTTTGACACATTGGCCTTCATAAATCAAGGTACTGAGTATAGGAATTGGGTGTTATAATAAAGTTGTATTGGTGAGGTCTAATTTGGAGTACATTGTGGTAGCTTTGGTTGCCTACTTGAGGAAAAGAAGTCAATAAAACTGAAAGAGTACAGAAAAAATTTACAAGAATATTGCCTGGACTTGAGGACCTGAGTTATAGGGAAAGATTGATTATTCCCTAGAGCGTAGAAGAATGAGGGGAGATTATGAGACAAAATTATGGGGGGGAATTGATAGGGTAACTGCAAGCAGGCTTTATCCACTGAGGTTGGGTGAGACTAGAACTAGAGGTCATGGGTTAGGGGTGAAATGTGAAATGTTTAAGGGGAACCTGAGGGGGAAATTCAGAATAATAGTTCAGCGTGGACTAGATGGGCTGAAAAGTCTGTTTCTGTGCTGCAGTGTTCCATGATTCTATAATACAGTACCGGCCCTTCAGCCTAGAATGCTGTGCCAACCTTTTAACCTACACCAAGATCAATCAAATGTTTCCCCCCTGCACAGCCTTCCCTGAAGTGCCTGCTATAGAAACCTCTGTTCTTGACAATATTAATGGGAGTGCTCATTACACAGTGGTTGGGGTGGAGTTATTACATGTATAATTTGGGACCTGTAAGATAATGCCCAATAAGTTGAAATGCTTTGATACAGTTCCCTATTATATCAACTCAGCAATTTTAACAACAAGTACTATACACTCATTGGCTACTTTATTAGGTACACCTGTACACCTGCTTATTAATGCAAATATCTAATCGGCCAATCATGTGGCAGCAATTCCATGCATAAAACCATGCAGAAGTGGTTAAGAGGTTTATTTCTTGCACAAACCAAACACAAGTGGAAAGAAAGGTGATCTAAGTGGCTTTGACTGTGGAATGATTGTTGGTGCCAGACTGGGTGGTTTGAGTATCTCAGCAACTGCTGATCTCCTGGGTTTTTTTTTTACACACAACAGCCTCAGGAGTTTATAGAGAATGGTAAGATAAACAAAAGCATAAACTGAGCAGCAGTTCTGTGGGTAAAAATGTCTTGTTAATGAGACAAGTGGGCAGCGCTAACCCAAATAACCACTTATTACAATAGTGGTGCACAGAGGAGCATCTCTGAACATATAACCCGTCAAACCTTGAAGTAGATGGGCTACAGCAGCAAAAGACCGCACTGGGTTCCACTCTTATAGCCAATTCATTAGGTACACCTCTGTACCTAATAAAGTGGGCACTGAGTGTATAATCATGTTTTAGTATTGTTCCTTGATAACCATTGGTGAATCTCAGTCTTCACTGACTAGCCACTGACTTTACAATTGCATTTGAAATTCACCACAAAACATTTTCAACAAGTCAGCACATATACACCTAGTGGAAAGATGATGTTTTCAGATTCTGAGTATAGAGCACAGAACAGTACAGGCCCTTTGGCCACAGATGTTGTTTATTTTATTCAGTGATACAGCATGGAGTAGGCCCTTCATGCTCTTCAAGCCACACTGCCCCAACAAACTCGATTCATCCCAACATAATCACGAGAAAATTTATAATGACCAGTTAACCTACCCGGTATGTCTTAGGATCCGGCGGATCTCAGGAAAGCCCATGCACTCCAAAGGAAAGACATACAGAGACTCCTTACAGAACAGCACCATAACTGAACTCCTTACTCATGAATCGCACTAACTGTTCTGCTATTTTGACACCCAGCCTTTTGTTGTGTTGACCTATTAACCTAATAGAAAAGATTACTAATGATTACTAAAGATTTCTGACTCAGAGGCAAGTATGCTTCTACCTGACATTGAGGTACCTACAAGAACAAACATCACATTGCGAACTGCTGGCCACTCAAAAACTGAAGAAGAGGTCGATATAAAGCAAAAAAAAATTGTGTAACAAACATCCCTCTACAGGTCAAGCAACATCTGTGGGAGCAAAAGGATTGTCAGTACTTTGGGTCAAATCTCCACATCATACTATCAGATGTTTCCTTCACCATATGCTGCTTAACTTTCCCAGTTCCGCCATGAAATTGTTTACTGTGCCAGATTCCTGTATCTTATTGGAGCAGACATCCTTCAGCTGGTCTCGTTTAAGATTTGTGTTACTACTGGTTGTTACCAGTTGAGGAGATGTCTGTCCAACATCTCCTCAAAAAGTGACACTCAAGATCAGAAGTGAAAGGTCAAATCTTGATCCATACATTGCACTAGATGGCTAACAGAATTCTTTCATGCTAGCCAAGAGATTAAAAGCAAATATTGAAAGGCCTTGTATGTGGAGAGGATGGCATTCTAGGACCAGAGGGCACAGCCTCAGAAAAGAATGTCCATTTAGACCAGGGATTCCACACCGAGGGTCTACGGACCCCTCATTTAATGGTATTGGTCCGTGGCGTAAAAAAAGTTGAGAACCCCTGACTTAGACATGAGGAGATATTTGTTTAGCCAGAGGGTGGGGAATCTGTGGAATTTATTGCCGCAGGTGGCTGTGGAGGCCAAGTCATTGGGTATATTTAAAGTAAATGTTGATAGATTCATGATTAGTGAGGGTGTCAAAGGTTACAGAAGAAGGTATGAAGAAGGACAGAAGAAGAATGGGGTTGAGGGGGTAATAGATCAGATGTGATGGAATGGCAGAGCAGACTCAATGGGCCGAATGGCTTAATTCATTTTTATAGTCTTATTATTAACGTGTCAATATTGATGTAGCAATTCACATCAGAAATGAATGAGAATAGGTGAAAATGTTTCGCTACAATTTTCCTTCCAGAGATATTCATTTGGAGTTTCAGTGACATGATGCTATTATTCATTATCAAACTGACTGCAATTATCACAGTGCTAATATTCATTGTCAAACTAACTGCAATTTGAAAGTAAAGCAGGCTATTCTCTCGGGATTTCATGTGCTTCTCAAATCTGAGAAAGCTCCTCTCGTCTCTCTCGAGTGAAGTGGATTCTGTCATTTTGCACTGTACAGGCACGCATGGATGGAACAACAGACTGCATGCGTCCAGTCCTCTCACGGATCACCAACAAGATCACTTACCAAGCTGAAAGGATTAGTGGATTAGATTTTGGAAAGCAAAATGAAGTGAAAGTACTTTTAAAAAATCAAATAATTGAATTAATTCTTACAGAGGACAACACAACAGCAAGTTAAGTTTTACTGCAATGAATAATTTTCAATGACTTGTAGAAGCTTCTTGAATTTATGTTTAATTCTGGAAGCTAAAAGATTTTTTTTTCCTTGCCACTGTCAAGCACATTATTCTAGCTGTAACATCTGAAAACCAGAGGCATTTTGCAAGGAACATCAAATATTAAACACTCACAGGATTACATACTTGAAGGAGGGGGGAAAAAATAATTGCTGTCTGAAATTTAACTAAACAGCTTCTTAACATAGGGCAGCTTTTTAAGTTGTTCAATTTTAGATGGATGTTATTTTTCCACGAAAAGGTTTGTGACCCACATTGTAGATGTCATCTGGTGCACCGGTAATGAGGAGCTCAATAGGTGGCATCATTTTATAATTAAATAGCCCATGAACCATTTGTAAGGTCAACAAAGATTAATGCTGTGAGTCAACGGGGGTCAGCACGTGCATTTCTATAGAATTTTGTCAGTGTCAATTGGAGTGCAAAGGGAAGCTTTGAATTTCATAACAATAAACTATTACCAATAGCAGCTCATAGTCATGGCTTGTAATTATACAAGTAATATCAATTTTGCGGTGATTACATTTAACAGTTGGTTGTGTACTTTTCTTGTACCTTGTCTAGAATTTATGGAGTTTATTTAAATTAATGCTATTGAGAATTCAACTCAGGATAAGTATGTTCAATACTACAAGGGAGATTAAGAGGTTATTTATGTTCCTTGCCAAGAAAACTGCAATATTCTGACTGTATTTCTGACAGTACGTGCACACAGAAGAGTATGATGTAACTACAGCTTGGGGTATCAGAAGTGGGAGTTCAATCCGGTGTCCTCTGTAAGGAGTCTTGCTGTGGAACACATAGGGTTACTCCGGGTCCTCTGGTTTCCCCCCACAGTCCAGTCCAAAGATGTACCGGGTCGTTGAATTGGTCATTAGAAATTGTCCCGTGATTAGGTTAGGGCTAAATCAGGGTTGTAGGAGGTTGCTGGGTAGGGTGACTCGAAGGGCTAGAAGGGCCTACACTGTACTGTATTTCAAAATTAAAAAATAGCGTTTTGTCCAATGAGAATTACAAACTTTCAAACACTTCCTTTAAAAATCATGAACAAAAATATAAGTGGCTAGAATTCACAAATATCAAGTTCTACTTTAAAAAAGAACACTGATTTAAGTGCAGTTTCTCTCTTTTGAATCTAATGCTAATAAGCTGCTTTAATTATTTCAATTAAACATTTTTCATAACTTTATTGGTGCTTAGGGATCTCTTCATCCTGCTCAAAGTACTGCTGCTACCCACTTTCTTGAAATCAATGTGATCTACAGGGCAGGATTGGAGAACTAGCTAGAAGTAAGAAACTGAACTATTCTTCTCCAGTGCTTAAAGGACAACATGGTAGCGTAGCAATTTGTGTAATACTTTACAGTGCCAGTGATCAGGACTCAAATCCCGCTGCTGTCTGTAAGGAGTTTGTACTTTCTTCCTGTGACCATGTGGATTTCCTCCAGGTGTCCTGGTTTCCTCCGACATTCCAAAGATGTACGGGTTAGGGCTAGTAAGTTATGGACATGCTATGTTGACACCGGAAGCATGGACATTTGACACCTGTGGGCTGCCCCCAGCACATCATCAGACTGCATTGGTGGTTGAAGCAAAAACGATGCATTTTACTGTTTCGATGCTTCACTGTTGTAGTGACAAATAAAGCTAATCTTATCTTAAACATAACGAGATAGCCAAAATATGATGCTCAAAAATAGCAAGAACCTACAGTATTACTATTGAATACAACCACGAACATAATTTGTTTACCTTGCATTCAAACAATGGTCCATTGCCACATGAAAAGCCCACTGTTTACTGCCCATCTTTAGCTGCCCAGGAAATGCGTTGAAGGGTCATTTATTATAACAATAAATGCTGTGACTGACGTGGTAAAGGAATTTCCACAGTACAGCACTGACAGTTTTTTAAATCAGCAGCAAAGAAGGTAAAGAAGGTGGTTCAAGATTCAAGATTGTTTAATGTAATTTCCAGTACGCAAGTGTAAAGAAGTTACTCCAGATCCAGGGCGACATAAAAATACAATAAGATTAAGAACACAATAAATATTATTGTGATATAGTATATTATATTATTATATATAAGATAGCTATATACATAGATAGATTATATATGCATAAAGTGATGCTAGGTACAAGAGTGCCTGTACTTAAGGTGACTCTAACAGGAAATGATGAAGTATTGGTGGTTGGGAGAGGGGAATTTCACAAGGAACGCAGAATACACTCTTTTTGAAGATGGATATTGATAGTTGGATAGCATACGATAAATATCAGGCCTCTTTGCTTCACCAAGAATGCCATTATGGAGTTACGTGGTGAAGAGTAGGAAATTGATATGAGACAAAAACTCCAATTGTAAGAAATTTGGTGATGATAATGAGCTGTTTTCTTTCCTGAAAATGATTGGAATCCCTTTGTGCCTGTAACCCAAGACAAGGGCTCTAAATCTGTATCCAAGAATCTTGGCGTCGTACTCAGTGCTTTTCCAGTCATCACATTGCAGATCATTTGCAACATTTGCTTACTCTCTACTGTCAAATGGCATTTCTTCTTTATGAGGTAATGCTTGCCTTAAAGTAATGCCTGTCAATCCTGATAACATTCCCATGAAAACAGGTCTGTAGGTTGCTTTTGTGCACAAATTAACAATTTTCACTGCTGGGCAAAACACCTAGCATCAGCTTTAATACCGGGAGCGAAGCCTGAAGAATACATATAACTCACTCCACTGTGCATCAAATCAAATTACTAACTTAACAGTTTTATATACTAAATTAGTGTTGAATTGTACCAAATTAAGGTGCCTTTTGCATCCTGAATCAAATTACTTGGCTGAAGTTCCTGCAGTCATTTGATTTGGCTCTGTTACAGGCAGCTGGCATGATAATCACATTCTTAACAAAAAACTATGCTGGAAACAGGACCAGGGACATAGTTAAGTAATTGTACAGGCAGTATATTAACCCACAGTACCATTTATCTACCATCCAGAGTTGGAGAATTATAATTGATAGGATCAAGTTACATGAGATGAGCGGAGATGTCATTGAAACCTATCGAATGTTGAAAGGCCTCGATAGAGTGGATGTAGAGAGGATGCTTCCTATGGTGGGGGAGTCTAAGACCAGAGGGCACTATCTCAAAATTTAGAACAGAGATGAGGAGGAATTTCCTCAGCGGGAGTGGTGAACCTGTGGAATTCATTGCCACCGGCGGCTGTGGAAACCCAAGTCATATAAGGCAGAGATCAATAGCTTGTTGATTATTCAGGGCACAAAGGGTTATAGAAAGAAGACAGGAGACTGGAGCTGAGAGGGAAAATGGATCAACCATGATGAAATAGTGGAGTAGACTCGATAGGCCAAATGGCCTAATCCTGTTCCTATATCTTATGGAGATGGGTAAGTTTTAAATTACATTAATGATTAATTTACATTATTTCTTATTAAAGCTTGTGGAATCAGTACTACATTTAAAAAAATAAGAATTTCTTTATTGATAGTAGTCAGTAAAGGTACATTGGCAAAATTCCGTGAAAATATTGGAAGTAATAATTTTAAAAACTACCAGTTGGAAATTTGAACATTTTGATACTTCAGACTTGGCAGCTTTCTTTTGGAGTGGGGAGGAGTCAAAGAGAAAATCCGAGGTCTTCAGCATATTTTGTATGTTAGACCATAAGATATAGGAGGAAATTAGGCCATTCAGCCCATTGAGTCTCCTCCAACTTTTGATTATGGCTGATCATACAAATTTTTTCAATACTTTGCTATTCAATAAAATCTTTTTCTGGTTGTTTTGATTTCATCACATGATTTTTCATGGTACTTTTTAAACATTTTATTATTTCTTTTGCTTCCAGTTGGAACTTTATAATTCTCCAGTCCTTTGGTTTCCATATTTTCTATATGCTTCCACCGATTCTATTATTACTTAAACAATTTGCTGACCATCACTGTTAAAAGGCCCAGTGGTGAAATGGACTTTTAGGAATGTATATAGAGGTAATATTTATAACATAGAACATTACAGCACAATACAGGCCCTTCGGCCCACAGTGTTGTGCCAACCTTTTAACTTAGCCATCCATTTTTCTTTAATCCATGTGCCTATCTAAGAGTCTCTTAAATGTCCCTAATTTACCTGCCTCTGCAATCACCTTGGCAGTGACGGAGGATGAGAGGTGACTTGATAGAGGTGTATAAGATGATGAGAGGCATTGATCGTGTGGATAGTCAGAGGCTTTTTCCCAGGGCTGAAATGGCTAACACAAGAGGACACAGTTTTAAGGTGCTTGGAAGTAGGTACAGAGGAGATGTCAGGCGTAGGTTTTTTTTACACAGAATGGTCAGTGCGTGGAATGGGCTGCTGGCGACGGTGGATACGATAGGGTCTTTTAAGAGACTCCTGGACAGATATATGGGGCTCAGAAAAATAGAGGGCTATGGGTAACCCTTGGTAATTTTTAAGGTAAGGACATGTTCGGCACAGCTTTGTTGGCCGAAGGGCCTATGTTGTGCTGTAGGTTTTCTATGTTTCTATGTTTCTGGGGAGAAGGCAGGTGAATGGGGTTGAGAGAGATAATAAATCAGCCATGATGGAATGGCAGAGCAAAGTAGAGAATGCTGAAAACAAAAGCAGAGAATGCTGAAAACACCAGACAACACCTCCTGGTACAACCATTAGGGTGTATTAGAGATTTCACATGTCAGAAAGAAAAACAACTTGAGGTCATCAAGTAAGTTTTAAACCAAGAAATCATACAGAGCATCTAGAATAAAATTCTTCAGCAAGAAATTAGGTGAAAGATTTAAGGGGAACCTGAGTGGCAACTCCCTCACTCAGAGGGTGGTGTGAGTGTGGAACGAGTTGCCAGGTTGTAGTGTATGTAGGTCCCATTGCAACATTTAAGGGGAGTTTGTTAGAGTACATGGATGGAAGGGATGTGGAAGGCTATGGTCCAGGAGCCGGTAGGTATGGTTGGGACTAGATGGAATAACCATTTGTCGTGGATGAAATGATCAAAGGGCCTGTCTCTGTATTGTAGTGATGAAACTATCTAACTCACTACCACAGGAAGTCCCTAACCTACCTTAAGCTTATATTAATCTCTCCACAGGAGAGAAAACAATATTACTTATTCTATTACCTCTACTTTTCTAAAGAGACCACCACAAATATCATCTTATTCAAAGTGCCATGACTTTATTTCATCAGAAAGAAATAAAGTTAAAATATATTGCTGCCTAATCTAAAGCCATCAAATCTGTTGCAACAAAAGCTAGTACATCAGGTACACCATCTGAAACTGAAGAGTAGTAAGTTATGTTTGAAGTCATCAATAAAATATGTGCAAGCCTTCTCCTTGTTCACTTCTGCATGCATTTAAAGGTGCTTGCTTTGCCGCAGGTTGCACTTACACGCAGATACTTAAATCCACTTCCTCCTTTTTAATACAGGAAATTAGGTCAAGGAGAAGAGGAACTACATATCACCGGTAGGTAAGATATATATTTTTTGTATAACCATACCACTATATCCCAACCTGGATGTAAAACTAATGGATGTTTTAAAAGCACAAAGAGTCATAAGTGAAAGTGGCTTGCAATCAGGAGCAAATGTATTATAATGCAGCAATGCATAATATATTGCACAGAATTCAAAAGTCACCATAAAGCTTTATAATCGTCACTTTATGTTTTTAGAAGATTGTTTCCGGCAACAGTTAAGTAGTACATTTTAAATGTGCTAGAGTGATTTGCAGTTCCAAGCCAGCTGCTACATTTATTTGTTTATCGAGATACAGCATGGAAGAGGCCCTTCAAGCTGTGCCACTGACCCGATATAACCCTAGCCTACAATGAGTAATTAACCTACAAACTGCACATCTTTGGACTGTGGGAAGAAACAGGAGCATCTGAAGGAAACCCACGCATTCCACAGGGGTGATGTAATGACTCCTTACAGATGACGCAGAATTGAACTCCGACGACCCAAGCTGTAATAGCGTCGCGGTAACTGCTGCTCTGCCATGGCACGGCATATACATATAAAAGCATTACTGGTTATGCTGAGACTGCCAGATACTATGTAAATCAAACTGATGATGGCAAATGAAAAAAAAACAATTAATGATTGTGGATTTGCTTATTCTTCAGGTTCCCTGATTAGGAGGCATTCTCTCAAGTGAATCATGTTTGGAATTTTGGTAAAATATTGCTGATGAAACATTGTCAATTCTAAGCATTCATGAGCCCCCCCCCCCCCCCCCCAGCCATTGGGCATATCTACAATGGCAGGAAAGCAGTGTCCATCACCAAGAACCTCCACCCATCCAGGCCATGCTCTCTTCTCGCTGCTGCCATCAAGAAGAAGGTACAGGAGCCTTAGGTCCCACACCACCAGGTTCAAGAACAGTTATTATCCTTTATCCATCAGGCTCTTGAACCAGTGGGAATAACTTCATTCAACCCAACAATGAGCTGTCCCCACAACCCATGGACTCACTTTCAAGGACTCTTCATCTCATGTTCTTGATATTTATTGCTTATTTATTTACTATTATTTTTCTTTGTATTTGCATTTTGTTGTAATTTTCATATTGGCTGTTTGTCCATCTTGTTGCCATCAAACACCCAATGCACAGAGAGAACAAAATAACAAATCAAACAAACAATTAAAGTAAGCAAATAACATTTAGAATGAAAGTGTCCTCCGACACAAAGCCCGGAGCAGATTCAGAATATAGTATACAAATTTAGAGTGTTCATCTTCTATTACTGCTGCTTTGCCATGTTAGACGGTCTTCAAAGCAAATACCACATTGGGATTTAACAATAGCGATCTTCAGAAAAGCTGGGAAGCTTCAGCAGGATCACTAAATGTCCAATCGAGCACTTTGCAAGCAGTAATCATAATATCAGAATATATTACTTTGGCAATGGTATCTCAGTTAATGAGCCGAGACAAACAATTGTTCTTAACATTCTGGTGGGGTGAAGTAGATTGCTCTACATAAACTCAAGAGATCATGTTGAGATCCAGAGCAACACACACAAAATGTTGGAGGAACTCAGCAGGTCAGGCAGCATCTGTACAGGAGAATAAACCATCAATGTTTCAGCCCAAGGACCTTCACTAGGACTGGAAAGAAAGGGGAAAAAGCCAAAGTAAGAAGGTGGGGAGAGGAAGGACTACGAGCTGGCAAGTGATAGGTAAAACCAGGTGAGGGGGAAGGTGGGTGGATGGAGGAGGAGGGATGAAGTAAGAAGCTGGAAGGTGGTAGGTGGAAGAGGTGAAGGGGTGAAGAAGGAGGAATCTGACAGGAGAGGACAGTGACCAATATGACCAATATTCTTGGTCACATCAGGCTTGGGTATGCTGAGTCACTGTCTTTATCTTTGTACCTTAATTACAGGTAATGTGCTAGTCTTTCAAATTAAATTTCATGTATTAACATAACTGAATAGAAACCTCTGAGCCAACAGGCAAATTCACAGGTTAAATGAAAAACAACAGATAAATTGAGTTGGATTTCTTTGTGTGCTGAGTGTGACTAATGAATGTGACTAAGAACTGAGCCCAGTGGAAGACACTGCACCATGATGTTGACCTCTAGACATTATCCAGTATCCAGTTCGTTACAATCAGATACCCCTTCATCCTTCGGAGCTCTGGCAGTGACAGGTCCAGAGCCCAGCACATGGGAGATCATGTTCTCATAAGATATCAAAACTTGCACATGATCTAAAATAATAAGGAGCATAGTGGTAGCTTCAGAACAATAGATACGACCATAAGTGAGCATGTAATGTTGAGGCTATATAAGGCACAGCTGGAGTCTCACTTGGAGTATTGAGAGCAGTTCTGGGCCCTTTATCTGAGAAAGGATGTGCTGATATTGGAGAGGGTTCAAAGGGGGTTCATGAAAATGATTCCGGGATTGAAAGGCTTTATGAGGAGCATTTGATGGCTTTGGGCCTGTACTCGCTGGAATTCAGAAGAATCAGGGAAATCTCATTGAAACATCAAATGTTGAAAGGCCTCGATAGAGTGGATGCATTGAGGAGGTTTCCACTGGTGGGGGAGTCCTCTTGTCTGGACACAGCCTAGGACACAGCCTCAGAATAGAGGGACATCCATTTAGAATGGAAATCAAGAGGAATTTCTGTGTAATTTGTTGCCACTGAGGGCTGTGGAAGCCAAGTCATTGGGTATATTTGATAGATACTTGATTAGTCAGGGCATGAAGGGATCTGAGTAAAAGGCAGGGTACTGGGGCAGAGAGGAAAATGGACCAGCCATGATGAAATGGTGGAGCAGACTCGAAAGGCCAAATGGCCTAATTCTGCTCCTATGTCTTATGGTCTTATGTAGACTGATTTTAAATTACATTATGAAAGGTTAATTTAAATTACTTCATATTATGGCCTTATGGTTTAAGACATAGGAGCAGAATTAGGCCATTTGGCCCATCGAGTTTACTCCACCATTCTATCATGGCTGATTTATTATGCCTCTCAACCCTATTCTTCTGCTTCTCCCCATAACCTTCTATGCCCTTGCTAATCAGGAACCTATCAGCCTCTGCTTTACGTATACTCAATGACTTGGGCTCCACTGTCGTCTCTGGCAAGTAATTCCACAGTTTCACTCCCCTCTGAGAAAAGAAATTCATCCTCATCTCTGTTCTAAATGGACATCCCTCTAGGTTTCGTATAGTCGGGGAGTCTACGAAACATTCTCTCCACATCCACTCTATCTAGGTAGGTCTTTCAATACTGGCTGGCAGGATGGCTGGGCACAAGTCAAGTGAAATTTAACTCCCAACAATTGTGCAAGGAACAGAATAAAGAAAATACAATTCTGAAAGTAAACCTAGTGTCCTGGGATTACCTGAGCACAAAGATTTGAAGACAGACTGAGAAAGTGAGTAGAAACAAGAGTCTGTATATGATTACTGCATTTCAACAAAACAAAGAGTTTTTGAATACATGCCACATACACAAAGTGCTGGAGGAACTGAGAAAGCCAGCCAGCATCTAAGGAAAAGAGAATAGTTGACATTTCAGGTCAAGCACCTTCATCAAGCCTGCTGAGTTCCTCCAGCATTTTGTGTGTGTTGCTTGGATTTCCAGCATCAGCAGATTTTCTTTTGTTTGTGATTTAAATACATGCCATATTGGTTTGATTTTGGAGTGTATGGAGTGTCAGGGAGGGGTAGCACCTCTGGTGGGGGAACATGTCGCGTCCTTTTCAAGGCGGTTAGTCCATCTTTGGTCCCCACCTGACACTCAGCTCTCACCTGTGGCTCCCCGTAGCTGTTTGCATGCGACAGCGGCCACACCCCGGGCAACGACTTCGACAAGCCGGCTAAACCAGGTGAGGGTAGCCGACGGGTCTCAAACCCTCGGTGAGATGGGGAGTTGTCTATCCTAGCATGTGAAGACAAACTCTGGCGGATTGAGTGGACGAGAACAATGGAAGGTCCAACGGTCAAGAAGGCAGTCTCTGCAAGTGTCATGGAACGTCGAGGGCAGGATAAGACACAGAAGACATCCTGGTCATCCACTGCGCCTAGTCCCATCTCCAGCCATCTCGACTCTGTCTTGCCACTGGACCCAGATGGGAATTGGGAAGAGAGAGTGAGGCTGACGCTGCGCAACTCTCCCTCACTTAAATCCAAATCACGCGCTAGTCTCGACACCATCATAATGGTGTCGAGGTCCTCATCAACGTCGACGATGGACGAACATACATATTGGTTTGATATCTAATAATATTCTGGTCCCCACACTTCAGGAAGGATGGGTAAACCATGAAAAAGATTTAGTAGATTGACTCTCTAGTTTGGACTACATTTAGGTTGACAGGGTATCAAAGGTTACAGGGAGAAGGCAGGAGAATGGGATTAAGAGGGATAATAAATCAGTCATGATGGCATTGCAGAGCAGTCTCGGTGGGCTGAATGTCCTGATTCTGATGTCTTATGGTCTATTTACATGGATAAATTGGATAAAAATGGGATTCTTCTCTTTAAGGAAGACAAGGTTGAGATGATTTTATAGACTGATTGAAAATCACTAAAAGCTGATAAACTACTCGCACTGGCAGGGAGGTAGAAAACCAGAAGACACAAATTGATAGTAATAGGCATAAAAACCAGGGATGATATAAGGGGAAAATAGGCAGCTAGTAATTTTCTAGAATAAATCTTGAAAGGTGACTGCAGGTTCAACTTTCAGACAGTAATTCCATGGATACTTGGGAGAGAAAACATTGCAAGGCCAGAGGAAAAAATTAAGCAATTGAGACTGACCAAAGCACAAAGTAAATTTATTATCGAAGTACAGATACTGTACGTCACCATATACTACAGCTGCTCTTGCAGAGGGTCGGTATTTGCTTGGATGGCCAAACGTCCTCATTTTATGTCAGAATGATTTAACAATTCTGTACACAGATAGCTTTACAGTATGCAGCTTCAGTGCATGCCCTTGATTTTAAAGATGCGCACTCACCATTTCAGGAATAGCTTCTTCCCTGTGCCATCATGTTTCTGAACGGTCCATGGACCACGACCTCACTGTTTTACTCTCTTTTTGCACTGTATTTTAATATATTCTTATTATAATTTATAATAATTGCACTGTATTGCTGCCACAAAACAGATTTCCTAACATATGTCAGTAATAATAAAGCTAATTCTGAAATTCTGCCTTGCAGTAGACTCATGAATCAGCAAAACATTTAGAGAGCCGAAAAGCAATTTTCAAGGAACTAGAAATAGTCTTCATCCGTAACATAATAATGCAACCATCTGACATGCAAAACTTAAAAGCAGTTGTGTAACTAAAATAGATTGTGTACCTGTCCCTGTTGGACCAGCAATATAAAATTGGTGAACCCCCAGTGAAAAGACTTGCATGAAAGCCAAGTACTTACAGGTGTGTCTTGCTAGAGAATAATTGGAACCTCCGCTGGTCAATCCAAACCCCTCTGGAACTTGACTGGTGTTACGTGGCCTAGTTGGCAATTTTGGTGGTTCGATCTCAGCACCAAATTCTGCTCCAATTACACCCAGGAGGACAATGGCTGTGGCCTGTTTGCGCCTTTCCTCAAAGGAAGAGGATGATTTCTTCATGTGCGCAAGAAGACCAGGCAAAGAGCCTGAAATACAAGCCAAAAGAGATATATATTAATAAACCATGTGCCATTTATCCCAAAATGAAATCTACAAAATCTGTCTGACTCTCATGGACTTTACAGCTGAAGTTCTCAGTATTATTTATTTATTCTTTTATTTGCACTATTTGTCTTCTTTTGCACATTGGTTGTTTGTCAGTCCTTGTCCACATAAAATTCCGATAACCTTAGAGGTGCTGAGGATTTGAGTTAGTAAGTACAACGGCTGGAGGGAAAGTGCAATGCAGGGCAACGGTCCACTTTATTGCAGTAGGGAACCATGTGATAGTCTTATAATAGTATCTGTTGTTGAGCTAGGTGGACCATGCTTTCAGGTGTTTGTATCTTCTACCCAGTGTGAGAGGGGAGTGTCTAGGGTAGATGAGGTCTTTGGTTATTTTGACTGCTTTACTGAGGCAGTAAGAGATATAGACAAAGTCCACGAAGGGGAGGCTAGTTTCCATGATGTGCTGAGCTGTGTCCACAACTCTCTGCAATTTCTTGTGGTCATATGTTGCCATACCAAGCTATGATGCATCCAGGTAGAATGCGTTCTGTGGTACATCAATAAAAATTGGAAAGGATTGATGGGGATGTGCTAAAGTTCTTTAGGCTCCTGGGAAGCAGAGGTGTTGGGTAACTTTCTTGGCCATGGCGTCTATGTGGCTGCATCCTGAAAGGCTATTGGTGATGTTCACTCCCAGGAACTTGAAGCTCTCAACTTCAGCACTATTGATGTGTACAGGAGCATTGGGCACCACCCCACCATCCCACATCAGCAAGGGAGATGAGGCTGAGTACAGGGCTATGGAGGAAACATTGTCACATGGTGTGAGCAGAATAATCTGCAGCTTAATGTGAAAAAGACGAAGGAGCTGGTGGTAGACCTGAGGGGAGCTAAGGTACCGGTGACCCCTGTTTCCATCCAGGGGTCAGTGTGGACATGGTGGAGGATTACAAATACCTGGGGATACGAATTGACAATAAACTGGACTGGTCAAAGAACACTGAGGCTGTCTACAAGAAGGGTCAGAGCCGTCTCTATTTCCTGAGGAGACTGAGGTCCTTTAACATCTACCAGACGATGTTGAGGATGTTCTACGAGTCTGTGGTGGCCAGTGCTATCATGTTTGCTGTTGTGTGCTGGGGCAGCAAGTTGAGGGTAGCAGACACCAAGAGAATCAACAAATTCATTCGTAAGGCCAGTGATGTTGTGGGGATGGAACTGGACTCTCTCACGGTGGTGTCTGAAAAGAGGATGCTGTCTAAGTTGCATGCCATCTTGGTCAATGTCTCCCATCCACTACATAATGTACTGGGTGGGCACAGGAGTACATTCAGCCAGAGACTCATTCCACCGAGATGCAGCACAGAGCGTCATAGGAAGTCATTCCTGCCAGTGGCCATCAAACGTTACAACTCCTCCCTGAGCCAATCGGCTGGTCCTGGACTTACTTCATAATTTACTGACATAATTTACATATTACTATTTAACTATTTATGGTTCTATTATTATTTATTGCAACTGTAACGAAAACCAATTTCCCCCGGGATCAATAAAGTATGACTACTACTACTACTACTACCACTACCACCACCACTTCCTGTACTTCAGCTCTTCATTATTTGAGATACACTCACTGTGGTGGTATCATGTGTATCCTCTTCATTCCATGAAGATGGAATTAGAGCAGAATCTAGCCACACAGTCATTAGTGTACAAGGAGTAGAGGAGGTGGCCCAGAACATAACTTCATGGAGCACCAGTATTTAGAATGATTATAGTGGTGGTATTGCTGTCTATCCTTACTGACTGCACTCTATTTGTCAGGATATCAAAGGCTTAGAGAGCAGGATTTCTTTCTACCTGCTTACACTTTATTTGGTGGTCAGATCCTGTTCTCAAGAACCTCTAATTCCCTGCTGTCTAAATGTTCTAATCTGCTTCACAATGGTGAAGGGTTAAAAACGGCAACACCAAATACCTTGCCTAAGCATGAAAAGAGAAATGAGTGGAATCCTGAATATTAACCTGCTTGGAAACTACATGTCTCAATTGAATTTTTAATACAAATTTTGTAGAAATTCATCAATCTTCTTCTTCAGTTGTCCATCGAAATCCAATGACGACGTCCACTCCTTTAATGGTGAGATCTTTGATGACTATGCAGTCCTATCCTGGACCCACAAGCTCTAATGCAGGTGGGACATGTATTTGTGGTAATGGTGGCAACCATGGCTGCATTTCTCCTGGCTCTCTTCTGCTGTCTTCTGGTTGTTCTTTCCATCTCCAGAATACAAACCCCGTCCCTACACAGCTGTCGCCAAGTGGTACGGTCAGCAGCAACCTCCTCCAGGTCTTTGGGTCTGATCTTGCACTTCCTTAAAGCATTCTTCATCTGATCCTTATAGCACTTCTTCAGCCTTCCAGCTGAGCATCGACCATGATGTAGCTGGCCGTATAACACTCTGCAGAGTAGCCGACATGGGGGCATCCTTATCACATGCCCCAGCCACTGCAGCTGACGCTGGATGATCATGGCCTCAATACTCCTGCAGTTGGTCTTTACAAGTATTTCAGTGTGAGGCACCTGCTCACGCCGGGTAATTCCCAGGATACGCTGGAATCTTTGATATCAGGAGGTTCCACGCAACCACCAAACTCCATAGAGAGTGGGTCCTGGAGCTGCAGTATGCAGACGACTGTGCTCTTGTGGCCCATACTCCAGAGGATCTTCAGACTGTCCTTGCTGTGGTGGTGAGAGCGTACAGCAGGATGGGGCTGATTGTCAATACCACCAAGACAGAAGTGGTTTGCCAATGGAGTACCAGTATCCCACCCACTCTACCCGCCTTCACCTTTGGTGATGAAAAGCTGTCAGCAGTGCCATCTTTCAAATATCTGGGGAGCATTCTCTCTGAGGATAGCGGCATTGACAACGACATCCAGAGCCGCATTAAACAGGCATCAGATGCCTTTGGGAGACTTCGGCGTAGAGTCTTTCAGAACAGGAGCCTTCATTCCTCCACAAAGGTTGCCATTTACCAAGCGATCTGTGTCACCACCCTCCTTTATAGCTGTGAAGCCGTCACATCAAGTCCTTGGAGCGCTTCCACATAAGCTGCCTCCAGCGCATCCTGGGTTCATCAATACTTCATCGCACAAACACATGGTTTAGTTTTGGATCTCCCAAGTTTAATTCTTTGTGCATTACAGAATATATGAGTGTTCACAGAATAGATGGGGTGTTGGGGAAGATTGGAACTAGAGAGTTGAAGGATGACTACAAATACAGTGGATTCCAGTTAATTGGGACACATTGGGACCAGTACATTTTGGACCAATTAAGCAGCTGCCTCAATTAGCCATAGTTTCATGGATATAGGTGAAAAGGTATAAAAAAGACAGGCTACCATTTAACTAAGTAACAGATTACCTATTTGAATGAAATACAGAGCAAATGAAAACCCTACCAATACTACTATAGTATTATAAAACTGTGATTAGTTCCCAATAATTACCGACAGTGGAATTAATCCAGTATATGCTGTCATGTTCTTTTGATTGACTGTAAATGAACAAAGCCAGCACAGCCACCTAGTGCAGATAACGGACTGCCTTAATACAATGGTTTTGACTACTGCATTCTCCAAATGTTAATTTCCATGTAACATTCAAGATGATCGTCACTGCTTTCAAATTCTTCAAAGTTCCCAACTTACTGAAATAGTGAAATAGTTTAATTTTACTCCCGGCCGTTTCTGAATCTCCAGGCCTGAATGCTTGAAACCGCAGTGAGCTAAACAGTTCTAAATTACCCTTATTGCTTATCTCTCGCCAACTATCAGTGAATCACTGCTTTTTGAACACAAACACACGCAACTCACACAATTTAAAATCTGTTCACTCTAAGCAAGGTGTACTGTCTAGCAACCACGTAAGTGCACATGACTGACGCTAGTTAGAAACTGCTGAGCAACAGTCCTGTCTCAATTAGGTGGCATGGTGTCCTAAATGAATGGAGGGAATCCTGGCTGTTTTTCTCAATTATTTTTGTTCATTAAAAGTTATCCCAAAGAAGTGGCTGCCCCAATTAACCAAAATCTACTACATTCCCAATATCACAAGATGCTGGTGGGGAAAGACATGGGATAAAATATTGAAAAGAAAGACATTCACAATGCTGTTTCATTTTTCACCATTTTGCAAGGGTCTATTGCAAATATAAATTTGTGAAATCTCTGTGAAGGAATTATTTATTCTTGTAACGTTCACCTGCCAAGGCTGCTTAATCCTGCCAACATTCGTACTCCAAGCATACATTACTGCCTGTCTCAAGTTCACTTCAATACAGCCAACATTTACAAATTACGCCAAATATCTACTTCTTCAGTATTGATGAGTTTTTATCTGCAAGTTTTGACAGACTTTATAATCATAATACAATCTCTGTTAAAGTTAACAATAAATTGAGTTAGAACTATTAAAAGCATACTGCTAGTGATTAATCTGCTCCTTGTGTTTTATAAAGAATTTGAAATGGAAGCTTTAACACACCAACAAGACTATTTCCAAATGCTCATTTAGCTCATACGCTAATTGACCTAATAAATGGCCACTTTATTGTGACAAGGCAGCCCTAACAACAGCAAGGGCCAAACTGTTCCGGGCCATCAGAGAGGCAAAGCATGCACATGCCCAGTGAATCCACAGCCACTTCCAGGACAGCGGTGACACGTGGCGCATGTGGAAGGGCATTCAGGACATCACCAACTACAAGACAACACCACCTGCCTATGCTGGTAATGCCTCCCTCCCAGATGCGTTGAACAACTTCTACGCTCGTTTTGAGGCTGAAAATGACGTGGCAGCGAGGAAGACAACCCCTCCTCCAAACGACCAGGTTCTGTGTCTTACCATGGCCGATATGAGGAGAACCCTGTACAGGGTCAACCCACGGAAGACTGCTGGACCAGACAATATTCCTGGCAGAGTGCTTACAGGATGTGCAGACCAGCTAGCAGAGATTCTCACTGACATCTTCAACATCTCCCTGAGCAGCGACGTTGTTCCTACGTGCTTCAAGGCCACCACCATTGTCCCCGTGCTGAAGAAGTCTTCAGTGTCCTGCCTCAATGACTACCGTCCCGTCGCACTCACATCCACCATCATGAAATGTTTCGACAGACTTGTCATGAGGCACATCAAGTCCCTGCTGCCCCCCTCAATGAACCCCCTGCAGTTCACGCACTGTCCCAACCGTTCAACAGACAACGCCATTGCCATCACCCTCCACCTGGCCCTAACCCACCTGGACAAAAAAGACACGTATCTCCGAATGCTGTTCATAGACTTCAGTTCAGCATTCAACACAATCATTCCTCAGAAACTGATTGGAAAGCTGAGCCTACTGGGCCTGAACACCTCCCTCTGCAACTGGGTCCTAGACTTCCTGACTGGGAGACTTCAGTCAGTCCGGATTGTAAGCAGCATCTCCAACACCATCACACTGAGCACTGGGGCCCCCCAGGGCTGTGTGCTCAGTCCACTGCTGTTCACTCTGCTGACCCACGACTGTGCTGCAACACACAGCTCGAACCACATCATCAAGTTCGCCGATGACACAATTGTGGTGGGTCTCATCAGCAAGAATGATGAGTCAGCATACAGAGAGGAGGTGCAGCGGCTAACGGACTGGTGCAGAGCCAACAACCTGACTCTGAATTTGAACACAACAAAAGAGATGGTTGTTGACTTCAGGAGGACACGGAACAACCACTCTCCGCTGAACATTGTCGACTCCTCTGTAGAGATCGTTAAGAGCACCAAATTTCTTGGTGTTCACCTGGTGGAGAATCTCACCTGGTCCCTCAACACCAGCTTCACAGCAAAGAAAGGCCAGCAACATCTCTACTTGCTGAGAAAAGTCCATCTCCCAGCCCCCATCCTCACCACATTCTACAGAGGTTGTATTGAGAGCATCCTGAACAGCTGCTTCACTGCCTGGTTCGGAAATTGCACCATCTCGGATCGCAAGACCCTTCAGCGGATAGTGAGGTCAGTTGAGAAGATCAGCTGGGTCTCTCTTCCCACCATTACAGATAATTACACTATGCTCTGCATCCATAAAGCAAACAGCATCATGAAGAACCCCACACACCCCTCTTACAAACTCTTCTCCCTCCTGCCATCTGGCAAAAGGCACTGAAGCTTTCGGGCTCTCACGGCCAGACTATGTAACAGTTTCTTCCCCCAAGCCATCAGACTCCTCAATACCCAGAGCTTGGACTGACACCAACCTACTGCCCTCGACTGTGCCTATTGTCTTGTTTATTATTTATGGTAATGCCTGCACTGTGTTTGCACTTTATGCAGTCCTGGGTAGGTCTGTAATCTAGTGTTGTTTTTGTGTTGTTTTACGTAGTTCAGTGTAGTTTTTGTATTGTTTCCTGTAGCACCATGGTCCTGAAAAACATTGTTTCTTTTTTTTTTACTGTGTACTGTACCAGCAGCTATGGTCAAAATAACAATAAAAAGTGACTTGACTTGACTTGACTTGTACACCTGCTCCTTAATGCAAATATCTACTCAGCCAATCATGTGGCAGCAACTCAATACATAAATGTATGCATTCATGGTCAAGAGGTTCAGTTTTTCAGACCAAACATCAGAATGGGGAAGAAATGTGATCTAAGGACTTTTACTGTAGAATGATTGTTGGTGCCAGACAGGGTGGCTTAAGACTTACAACATCTACTGATCTCCATGGATTCATGCACAAGAGTCGCTACAGTTTACAGAGAATGGTGGGGAAAATATTTTTAAAAGCCAGTGAGCAGAAGTTCTGTGGGGAAAAATGCTTTGTTAATGAGAGTGGACAGACTGGTTCAAGCTGACAGAAAGAAGGCAGTAACTCAGATAACCACGTGCTTCAACAGTAGTGTGCAAAAAAGCATCTCTGAATGCAGATATCAATCTATACAGGAGGTACCTAATAAAGTAGCCACTGAGTGTGTATCTCAATAAAAAAAACCATAAGGCATAGGAGAATTAGGCTATTTGGCCCATTGAGTCTGTCTGCCATTTGAACACGACACATTTACAAGCCCTCTCAACCCCTTTCTCTTGCCTTCTCCCTGAGACATGCTTACTAATCAAGAACTACATAATCATCTTATTTTTTTTTGTCCCTCATGATGTTCTAATCTTTGTAAGGTCACCCATCAGCTCCCTTTGCTCAAAGAAAAGCCGTCCCAGTCTATTGGGTAATTCTTCATAACTCAAGCCCTGCATGCCCCCTAGATTCCATTCCATCCTCCTATAGTCAGAGCCTCAGAACTGCACACAATATTCCAAGTACAGTCTTATGAAAATCTTAATACAGCTGTAACATATCCCATCAATGCCTCATCCAATATAGCCAAGTGTGCCACATGGCTCTTCGCTACTTTGTCTGCCTTTGGCTAAGATATAGGTGCAGCATTAGGCCATTCAAGTTCAAGTATATTGCCACCTGTCTGAACATATAGACAACCAAAGGAAACAACATTCCTCCAGACCAAGGTACACCCACAAAACATATGGCAAAATATTATCATTAATAAGTTAAATATAATTTGGTTAATTAAGTTTGCTTTGCCATTTAATTATGGCTGATATATCTTGCCTCTCAATGCCATTCTCCCCAAATCTTTGATGCCCTAACTAATTTAGTACATATCAGCCTCCGCTTTAAATATACACATTGACTTGTTTCCACAGCTGTCTGTGGCACTGAATTCCACAGATTCACCACCCGCTGGCTAAAAAAATTCCTCTATAACCAAACTGATATAAATAATTCTGGATAGCCTAGAGGAGTTCCAATTATAAACTAGCATCACAAATATGATCTTGCTTGCATTAGTTTAAAAACATTATTCATATTAAGATTGTTAATTCCCATTCCAGAAGTCAGTATCAATGAAAATAATATCCTAATTCCGCATTAATTAAATCTGAATTTCACTGTGCTTGCTTGGTGAAATATAAATAGAGTGAAATTATGTAGACTAGAAGTATATTAACTTCTCTAAGATACTGAGTTTAATTGAATGTTGTAGGAAGCCAATTGTATTTTAAAGTGCAATATTATTGAGCATGATCCATTAAGTCAGCAGCTCACCCAAATGCATTTTTAGATGTCAGTCAGATAGCGTGTCATTACTTGCTCTTACTGCAATATGAAATAGTTCAGATTTCCTCATAGCAGGAACCACCAATGCTTAAAAACTCCAAGGTTCTTTAGGTATTTTTTCATGAATTTAGTGTCTAATTCTAACACAAGGCTTGTGTTATGTACGTTTTCCAAATTGAATTTGACACCAGAGGCCAGAAGATATTGAAAGGTCAAAGACACATAGAATTTGCCAATCCAGACTCTATTATCCAAAGATATTTGAAAAATGTAATAGACACATCATGGACTTAATTCATAATAATAAATTTAATACTTGCACTTGATAGAACTTATTATTTAAGGTTTCATTGATCAGTAAATAAACATTTAACTGCTCCAGCCTTTAAAAACATTGGCCATTGTACATATACACAAAGTATATTTGTGCAGTGTACTCTGTTCTGGTAACCAGATTATTGCACATTCAGCAATTATGAAGAAAAATGGTCTCAAGGAATTATTAAGGCCAGACATTTTAAAAGGAGATTATTTGGACTGTGTGGAACAAGATCTAATTCAGAGAGTAGTGTTAAATAGTTTAAAAAGTTAATAAGATTCACGATTGTTTATTGTCATTCTTCAGTACACAAGTAGAAGAAAATGATTGTTATTCCGTATCTGATGCAGTAGAAAATAACACAATAAGCATACAGAAGACAATGAGATACAAAAATAAAATCAATATAAAATATAAAATCAATCCTATACACAGAATACACGAGTGCTTTATATATATAGACTGATTTATGTACAGTACGGTGCAGAAGTCTTAGGCACATATATATAGCTAGGGTGTCTAAGACTTTTGCACAATACTGTAGTAATTTTATGCATTGCACAGTACTGCTGCCACAAAAAAAAACAAATTCATGACATAGGTGATTGATGATAATCCTGATTCCGTTATGGGTCTCTGTTATGGACTGAGAGTGGGAAGGGGCAGGGAGAACAGGATCATGGTTGGAAAAAGGGGAAAGGAGAGGGGTGGGAGCAGGAAACACCAGAAAGATGTACTGTAATGATCAATAAATCAATTTTTTGGAATCAAATGATGTTTCCAGGGGTCTCTGGGTGTGACTGCAAACACCCCCACCAACCCTCCCCTGGCACTCTTTCTCTGCCACCTGTCCCACACCACTCCTGTGGCACTCCAGCCTTGCCATTCCCAACATCCTTGCTCATGCCAGATTTACAAACTCTCTCTCTGCTCCATGTTGACAAATGCAAATGTCTGACACACCCAAGCTACATATATGTGCCAAAGACTTCTTGCATAGTGGAGTACAAAAAGTGAGTAATACTAGATGATGCGTACTGTATGTATTAATGGTGGCGGTGGGGAGGGGGAATTTCACATGGTAATATTCTTCTACAGTGAGAATTGTTTCATAGAAGGAAGCTGGGTGAACATAGGAGTTAGAAACTGTAAATCAAAATGCAGAGCAAATAAACATACTACTGTATCTCTGGAATTAACTATTTAAAATATTACCAAGTGAAGCTTAAGTTAATATTAAGAATTTCCTTATAAGATGGATGATAACCTTATTCACACATAATGTATAAGTATGTTCTGTGAAACAAAAAATATTACATGACCCATTTTTTTTTTGAAATATAGTCTTCCCTGTGACCTTGTTGTATAGACCTGCGGTGTTCAGCAACCCATTACTTCTTGTTAAAATGAATGTGGGCACTGCCAGTAGGGCCAAAAAAAAAATACAAGAACCTACGCTTACAGAATGACTGAGCGCAGCCCACCACACTCTGATTGTCCTGTCAGCTGACCTCTGCAAAAGCAATGGTTAGGTGATCCTGTGCTACTTAGCTGACAAATGAATGATCCCAGCTCCTCATATTTTGTACGGCTGCAGCCTTTAGCCCAGGTACTTGGACAGTGAGCCAGCATGACATCTCAGATCAAGATGAATTGGTGCAAACTCCAAGCCAAGATTGTTTTATAGCATTTAATTTAGTTTCTTCCCCTGCTTGGATGAGCACAGGCTGGTTATGGATTTCTATTCTAATGTACTGGAGCAGGCCTGAAAAGAGCCAATGCAGCCGATGCTCGAGTGGAGATGCAGGAATACCGATCAATAGGCAAGGCCCTGACCTCAGCGCTCTCAGCCCTGGCAATGGCCAGTATGTTCAGCAGGGGCACGGTAAAACCATGTGTATTCGTTCACATCATAAATGAATGGAGAAATAACTCCTTTGTATTTATTTAATGATTTCAGTTTTTTTAAAAAATATTTTTTACTTCAAGTTTGTAAACATGGTCAAGAGCTGTCATGCACAAAAAGTTAAATCTCAGATGATTCAAGATTATTTAGAGAAGAAATAGATTAATAGGTAATTAATAATAGACTTTATAATCTGTTGCATGACCTGTTAAACAAGTTGATGTGCATTGTATGTGTAAGATGCTAACTCTGCAAAAGAAATCAAGTACAACTTAGATGTTACTGTATTTTGGTAAATTATATTGTTTTTGTTTTCCTATACATGACTTCTAACAATTTGAGTTGCAACATTCAGACATGGGAAACTGAAACAAACATGACATCCATCAAAACAATAAATATCTCTGTCCCTGTATAATTTAATTCCAATAAGTAGGTTTGATTACATGAAGACTTAGAAAGTTTTATTCGGGAAGAAATCGAAAATATGAATTTACAATTTCTAGAGCCTGGAGTGAAAAGAGAATTTTATTAAAGATCTAATAAAAGGTAAAAAAAAATCTACTTCCTTGATGTTACCAGTTTATGACTGCGGGGGTAGCTTGAAAGAGAATCTAAATTTTATTACAGATTTTCATAGAATTCCTCGCTTGAATTCAAAATATATAAAGGATTCACTTATGAATTTTAACTATTGGTTATTGTATGATTTCTCTATGGGAGATGTATTCAAAATACAGTAACTCACACATAAAAATAAAGTGAGGTCCTGAAAAAATACTATTATTAGCTTTTAAGTTTTGTAGCAACCAAAACTAAGCAATCCTTCTATTTACAAAAGGTGTATCTGAAAATTAAACCAGAAAGTGCTGAAAGATTATTAATATGAAATATTAACTTGGTTTCTCTCTCTGCAGATTGTCTGACCGATTGAGGATTCCAACATGTTCTGTTTTTAATTATTTAGTAAAATAGTCAGCATCTATGGAGAGAAACACCAAATATCACATGTCATCCACAGATATTATCTGACTATCCTGCACTTGGATAACATAATACAAACATATGCAACTAAAATCTATTCGTTCTAAGTATGGTCTAGTATCTAAAAGCCACTTGAATGCACGCGACTGGCACTAATTAAAAAGTTTTCGGCAACAGTCTTCTATCCTAATTAAGCAGCATAGTGTCCCAAATAAACAATGGGAATCCGGGCTATTTTCTCATTAGTTTTTGTTCTTTAAGAGTTGTCCCAAATAAGTCGCTGTCACAATTAACCAATGGCCCAATTAACCGGAATCCACTCTACGAAATTATTGTAGTTTGTTGCAAAGATTAAAAATGAACATTGATCATTTTTGAATTTTCTAGAGCTTATATTTCATTCTATTTCCTTTTTTTGGTTAAACACATTTTTGTCAGTGAAAGACTACCTAATGCAGATGGAACTTTCATAAATTTAAATTGATGTAAGTACCGTCACCCACCATCTCAATTACTGTGAAATTCATGAAAATAAAAGGCAATACTGTCTGTAAAAGTAATGTTGAACTAATGTTGAACAGATTATTGTTATAACTATGATTTCTTTCTGTGAGCAATAATGCTCCATTTAATCATAGTACAGGTGACAGAAAGATCCATTTTTTTGACAAGACAGTTGATCACCCCATCACAGCAAGAAAATTAAAACATGAAATAACTATTTCAATGCTGAATTTCAGCACACATCAGAATCTGTTGTTTCTGAAACAGAGCTGTGCAAGTATTGGTTCATTTACATTTTAAAAAAAACCTCCAGAATTAGTCTCCATTAACGGTAAAGATTAAGTAGATCAATTAGAGTAGGTGGAATAATTTGGTGTCACAAAAAACAAATTTCTACAGATGTATTGTAGAGAGTATTCTAACTGGTTGCATCAGCACTTGATGTGGAGGCTCCAGTGCACAGGATTGGAAACAGCTGCAGAGGGTTGTAAACATCGTAGACACTAGCCTCCCCACCACTGAGAATATCTTCAAAAGGCGATGCCTCAAGAAGGCGGCATCCACAATAAGGAGCCTTAAATTCCAGGACATGCCCTCTTCTCATTACTACCATCAGGGAGGTACAGAAGCATCGCGGACACATACACTCAATTAAGAATTAGGTTCTTCTCCTCCACTATCAGATTTATGATGGTGGAGGGAGGAAGCTGTTTCTAAAACATGAATAAGTCCGTGTTGACAAGTCCACGAACCAATGAACACCACCTCACTATTTTGCTCTATTTTTGCATTACATATTTGTTTATATTTCTTATTGTGACTTATAGTGATTTATAATGTATTATACTGTATTGCAACCACAAAACAACAAATTTCATGATGTATGCCAGTGACGGTAAACTTGATTCTGATTCTGAGTAAGAGATTCAGCTACCAACCACATGTACTTTGCTAAAATTATAACCATATAATTAGAACAAGTCCAATTAAAATTTACAGAAAGGACTGGAAAAGTATGTAGATCAGTATGATATATAACATTTGGCATGGATACTGAAATCAAGATGATTGGTGTGCAAGAATAATTAAATCCTTAAATTACACTGAGGGATGAACTTGTTATACATTATTGACAATTAATAGAATATATTCTTGGGGCAATATTAGATATCAAGACCATAAGACCATAAGACAAAGGAGAAGTCGGCCATTCGGCCCATCGAGTCTGCTCCGCCATTTTATCATGAGCTGATCCATTCTCCCATTTAGTCCCAATCCCCCGCCTTTGATGCCCTAGCTACTCAGATACCTATCAATCTCTGCCTTAAATACACCCAATGACTTGGCCTCCACTGCTGCCCGTGGCAACAAATTCCATAGATTCACCACCCTCTGACTAAAAAAATCAAGGCTCAATGTCTACGAACTCATCCATTCAACCTATGATAGATGATTGGCAGCATTGCATGCATATACATATTTAACTAGTAACTGGACTGACCAATAAGCTCTTCATGTAATAGTTCTAGTAACTGTTGACTAATGAGCAAGGGCTTATTCTCACTATTGTCAGAAGTGCAATAATTACACATTTTATTGTTCTCATGGCATAAACATCAATTTATCCTTCCAGTAAATATTTTTTCCCTGCACCTTCCTTCTTCTTCTATCCCCCACTCTGGCCTCTTACCTCTTTTCACCAGCCTATCACCAACCCCTGGTGCCACTCTTTCTTCACTTTCTCCCACGGTCTCTTCTATCAGATTCTTTCTTCTCCAGCCCTTTATCTTTTCCAACCACCTGGCTTCACCGATCACTTTCCACCTAGATCTCCTTCTCCTGCCCTCACATTTTTATTCTGGCGTCATCCCCCTTCCTTTCCAGCCCTGAAGAAAGGTCTTGGCCAGACACATCGACTGTTTATTCATTTCCATAGATGCTGCCTGTTCTGCTGAGTTCCTCCAGTATTTTGTATCTGTTACTCCAGACTTCCATCATCTGCAGAGTTTCTTGTGTTCATGTAATAATTATTCAGAGAAGTTGACTGTTGCAGGAGAGCTGCTTGCCAATAATTTTAGAGCATAAATGGAGTTGCCTATTTGTTGGCAAGTGCTTCATGGGTAAAAAACACTGAGTTATTGTCTCTGTATCTCTCAATAAGTACCACTGGTATACTTAAGAAAGTTGAGCCAAATGTCAACAATGTTCACAGAAGATTCAGCTCTACTGTCCATTATGATCTGTTCTTCCCATTATTATTGAGAAATAAAACAATGTTTTCACTATTATTAAAAAGAGAAAAACACAAATCTAATTAGAAATATGAGGAATATGACGTATAATATGCATTAAATTTTTTTAGATTACATTTTAAGAACCATCTTACGAAGTCTATCCATTATAGCTCCACCACAAACTTGCATTTTCAAGACTACATTGTAGGTTTTTTGAGCAAGATTGTGAAAATAATACCAATCTATATTGCACCATTCCATTTTGGTGCCATAAGCTTGTACTCATTGTAATAAGATTCTGTCTGCCTAAAGTTATTTCACTCAACACTTACAGTTGCAAAAGAGAATTGAGCCTGGACCCAACTTTAGTCAAATTTTAAGAGGTAGCAGGTAGCATCAGATATAGCAATCAGTCCCTAGGTTAGGCTGTAATAAAAGATACAGCAGTTGTAGTATTTACATTGCTGCATGTCAATGCTTACTTACTAAATATCAGTCAGTTCACATAGTTATTGGAGGTATGAAAATGGATACTGAGTCAAGAGAGATGAAAAAAAACTTTTCACATTCTTTAACTGAAATTTAATCTAGGGCATTTGAGTTAGATCGATATTTCTGCAACTGGAAACAAAGACAGCAATTTGAACTTTGTTTGGTAGGTCACTATTATCTTAACAATCAGATCTTCCTTAATTTACATTGAACCACTATAAGCCAAATAGTAACTTCAGTCTGTATAGATATCAAATATGGTACAGAGAGTTGCATAACGTTTTCTCATTTTCCGCATGATTTCCAGCACATGCGTGTATGCTGGAAGACTGTAGACTGTAGCCCACAGACCAAAACATACTTTGGAAACTGGGTTGCTCAGTTCAAGTTTAAGTAAAGAGAATAATAGAGTACAGGCCTTTTAACACATGATGTTGTGCAAACTGGATAACCTTACTCTAAGATCAATCTAACCCTTCTCTCCTACATAGCCCTCCATTTTTCAATCATCCATGTGCCTATCTAAGAGTTTCTTAAATGTCCCTAATGTATCTATAGGATAGAGAAAACTAAAAGCCAAGGATTGTACACTTCATATTTATTTATTTATCTACTTTTATTTCAGCGATACACCATGGAAAAGGTCCTTCCAGCTTCTTGAATCACACTGCCCCAGCAACTTCTGACAACCCGATTAACCCTAATCCAGGGGCACCCAACTTTTTTTTAAGTCATGGACCAATAACATTAACCAAAAGGTCCATGGACCCCAGGTTGGCAACACTCCCCTAACTTAATCACGAACAATTTACAATGACCAGTTAACCTAACCAGTATGTCTTTGGGCTGTCGGAGGAAACCGGAGGACCCGGAGAAAACCCATGCATTCCATGGGGAGGACGTACAGAGGCTCCCTACAGAACTACGCTGGGACTGAACTCTGAACTCCAAAACGTACTGAGCTGTAACAGCCTCACACCAACTGCTACAGTATTGTGGAACCTTTACAGAGAGGGAAGCTAAAATACACATTTGGATTCACACAAGGATATACGAACACAATAAATATATATCCAGAATAGTCCATTTAGCCCCTCATACCTAAATTGTCATTGAATGTTCACGGCTGACCTATCTCAGCAACATTTCCCTTTATATCTACAAATGCATTGATCTCTGATGATTCAAATATATTCAGTGACTGTCATCTCCATTGCAGTCTTGGGTAAAACAAAATTACAAAGTTTTATGATGCTCTGCATGAAGAAATTTCTCATCCTGTCCTGAATGGCTGTTCATATTTTTCAGTCAATGTTTCCTGGTTCTAGATCAAGTCATAGAGAAGTTCAGTGCAGAAATAGACCCTTCGGCCCATCAATTCCATGCCAGAACCATTTAAACTGCCTATTCCCATCAGTCTGCAATGGACCATAGCCCTCCATATCCTTACTATCCTTGTACCTATCCAAACTTCTCTTAAACTTTGAAATCAAGCTCACATGCCTCTTATGCTGCACTTTTGCAGAGGAGCATCTTTCTATCTATCCTGTCAGTTGCTATAATCATTTCATGGTTCATTCTTCTTTACTGTACAGAACAAAGACATAAAGTGACTATAAATCTCTCCACTGGGCGATCACCACCAATCCTACAATTGTTTAAGATCAGACCTGTTTATAATATTCCAGATGCTGTCTCACCAAGTCACTGTATAAATGGAAAAGAATGCCTCTAATCATGTACTCAAATATCCCTGCAATAAACACTAACCGATCACGAGCTTTCTTTGCATCAGTGTATTAACTTACAGTGATTTAGCCACACGGATTCCCAAAACTCTTGAACGTCAACCCCTTTCACTCTCTAACCATTTAAAAAATACTCCCCATTTCTATTTTTTGTTCGTGAAAATGTCCCTGAATTTCCCACATGGTGCAAGCAGGGTCCTTCTGCCATTTATAGTATCTGCACATTGCTGGCAAGAACAACATTTATTGTCTGTATCTAATTTCACACTGTGGTGGCAAGCCAATTTTAGAGGACTATATCTGTGGGTCTGGAGTCACATATAACGGCTAGAGACAAGGTAAGGATGGCAGACTTCCTACCCTGAAGGACATCAGCCAGAAACGAAACCCCAGTTGGCCCTCAGGAGATGCTGAAATGCTAAATTAGGTAAATTCTGTACTTTCTGCTATAACGTTATACATTTATTGATAAAGTGGATTTATATAGTGATGCAGATTATTTTCTTACAAAAATAGCATTTTAATTAATAATTCAAGTTTTAGATGAATGCAACTTCCTTTCTAAGACAGAAATTCAAGCACATAAAACACACACTTTAGTTAAGTCAAAGAGTTATACCGCTGCACAGCTTGGGAACAGACTCTACAGCCCAACTCAGGCATGATAATCAAGTTGCTTAACTGAGCTAGTCCCATTACCCGCATCCCTCTGAACCTTTCCAACCCACATACATGTCCAAATATCTTCTAAATGTTGTAATTGTACCCATCTCTACCACTTCCTCTGGCAGTTCATTCCATACACCCACCACCTTCTCTGTGAAAAAGTTTAAATCTTTCACCTCTCACTTTACACCCATGCCTCTAGCTTTGGACTCTCCTACCCTGGGAGAAAGACTGAGGCTATTCGACTTATTTTTGTTCCTCATGATTTAATAAACCTCTTTATGATCACCCTTAGCACCTAAACTTCCGGAAAGTAGTATATGCCTACTCAGCTTCTCTTTATCCTCGAAGAGGACCACAGTCTCATCATAGGGTTTGGAGGCTTGCATGGTCAATGACCCAGAGAGCTACGTTGGCTGGAGTCAGGGCCATGTGCTTTGGTTCTTGGTAGGGTCACCCATGCCAAACAGGTCAAAGGGTAGAGGCGTGACTAAGAGTGGTCCACCGGTTTGGAGGTTCAGCTCAGAGCTAACAACCCTGACTGGCCAAAAAAATTATATCGGAAACAGCATTGAAGAATCCTTCTGTATCTGTGTGCGATGGTATGATGGCCAAGGACAGAGAGAGATGGAGGACTTTCATTGCTGCCCTAAACACCAACCGCGTAATGAGAACGAAGTAAGTAGCCTCTCTTTCTAACTCAAACTTTACAGTCCCAGTATTATCTTGGTAAATTATTTTTTGCACCCTTGCCAGTTTAACATCCTTCCTAGAGCAAGGCAAACAGAACTGTATGTAGTACTTCAAATGTGGTCCTACCATCATCTTATGTAGCTGCAGCAAAATCCAGATCAATCAAGATTAGCAAGTTGAAGGACTTCTTCATCATCCCATCTACTTGTGTATTCATTTTCAAGGAACTATGTACCTGTACCCCTATATCTCTCTGTTCTAGAACACACACTAGGGCCCTGCCTTCGTTTGTCGTACAAAATGCAACACTTCACACTTAAAGCTCCAGCTGCCACTACTTGGCCCACTGGCCCAGTTGCTTGAAGTTCAAAGTCCATTTGTTATCATAGTATGTATCACATGTACAGCCTTGAGATTTATCTTCATGCAGGCAGCCACAAAACAAAGAAACACAATATAATCCATGATAAAACCAACATAACAAAGACCATCAAACTTTCAATGTGCAAAAAAAAACAACAAAAAAGTGAAAACAAATAATACAGAAAATGTGACCACAGAGTCCCTGAAATTGAGTTCGGAACCACAGAGCAGTTCAGCGCTGAGGCTGGTCCAGGAGCCTGACGGCGGCAGGGCAATCCCTACTCCCAAACCTGGTGGCATGGACCCAAAGCTCCAGCACCACCTTGTATCCAACTAGATCCCATCCAGAATAGTTTACCTGCAGTACCTTGTCAAGGGTCTTGCAAAAGGCCATGTAGGTAATATCTACTCCGTTGCCTTATTTATATTCTTAATCAGCTCTGCAAATAAACTCAAATACAATTTCCCATGCACAAAGCCATGCTGACTATTCCTAATCAGGTCCTTCCGCTTCCAAATGCATGCAGATCCTGTCTCTCAGAATCCCCTTCAATAACTTACCCATCACTGACATCTGTAACTTCCATGATTAAATACATTGATGTATGCATACTTATATATCATCAATTTTAACTTTAACAATAATGTTTCATGATATCATATAAATGGTTAAGATGTATCAATTAATTCTGAAGTAATAATGCTAATGGGACAGAATTCAAATATGGTGATCTACCTTTGCAACTTAGTACATATTAAAGTTTGCATCTAGAGTTTGTTGGAATCCTGGTAATATTGATGTTGTGGAATAAATTCTATTTTTAACTTTTATTTAGTTAATTTTATGTACTCATTAGGTCATTATGGGCTATTTAGGGTTTAATATTTTTTAATGAAATACAATGCCCCATTACTGTATACTGGATGCGAGGAGGAAGGATTTTTTTTACAAAGAGCAATTGCCCAATTGACTAACAGTTCCTTAGTATTAACCAATAATAATGTTTCAAAATCCATATTCTTAAATCAAATGTATATAAATAAAACAGGACGCACAGAGAACAAGACTAGGTAGATCACTACTGCTGTCTTTTCTGTCCTAGGGCCCATAGTGATCCAAGTAATATTTGAAATTAACTAAATAAAGTTAAATATATTTATTCCACAGCATTCCAAAGAACTCCATTTACCAATGCAGATTTTAATATGTAAGGCGCTAAAGTAGAAGACATTTTTAAAAATGTTTAGAGTGCATCACAGTAACAGGCCCTTATGGTCCAACGAGCCCAATAACACCCATGTGATATATTAACTGACTAACCCATACGTGTTTGGACTGTAGGAGGAAACCGTAAGGAAATCCACGCAGTTACAGAGAGAAAGTACAAACTTCTTACAGATAGCGGCAGAATTGAATCGAAGTCACTGGCACTGTTTTAGCATTAACGGCTATGCCATTACGCCACCTCAAACGTCTGATCATATTCTTCGCGTCTATGAGGCTACTTGCAAAGGGAAGCTCAATGCTGCTTGAAAACACATCTTCCAATAGTAACACTATGCTAGGAGAGTTCACTGCTCATTCATAATAGAACAGATTTTAAGTAAATTACTCATTAAATAGCCTTAATATTCCTGTAATAAAGATGCATCAGATTCTAGATGCAGTTCCAAATTTATCAATATTACATAAATGTTATTGATCTTAAGCATTTTCATTTTCCTTCAGTCCATTCTGGCACACTGAGGTAATTATACGAGTAATAATAATTTGGTCCAATGTTTGTATTTCTAATGGAATTTTTTTTTCACTTGCACAAACTCATGATGTACAAATTATGCCAACAGAAACCTCCAAGAGGATCACCAGTGTCTCCCTCCACACTGTTTGTGACATTTACCAGGAGCGTTACACTCGAAGGGCCTGAAGCATTGTTGAGGATAGCTGACTCGCATTCCACAGTCTCTTTTGACCCACTAGCATCAGGAAGGAGGTACAGGAGCAGCAGGACTAAGACTGCCAGACTGGGTAATAGCTTCTCCCCTCGGGCTGTGAGATTAATGAATACCCTAGAGCCATCCAGGGAAAAGTGCTGTCTGTTGATATAGAAAATTGCTAAGTATAACCTGGCTAATTGCCATGTTATCAAACCATTTCCTACCATCAGGGTAAGGTGACGAAACAAGTCAAGACTGTTCCCATGCATGATCTGTTCATTGACACACAATTCAATTTCTGTCATTGCTATCTTGGTATGATGTCAAAAAATCCTTAGTCATGTTCAAGGACAGACTTTTGAGTTACACCTCACACATACCAGAAAGATTATTTTATTTAGAGATACGGCATGGAACAGGCCTTCCGGCCCATCAAGCCATAATGACCAGCATCCCACTGATTTAACCCTAACATAGTCACAGGATAATTTACAAAGACCAATTAACCTACTAACCAGTATGTCTTTGTGTCATGGGAGGAAACTGGAGCAACTGAAGAAAACCCATGTGAACATTCGAAAGAACATACACACTTGCTTACAGAGGATGCTGGAAATGAACTCCAATGCCCCGAGGTATAATAGTATCACGCTAACCATTATGGTACCAATGCCAGAAGCTGAATATAATCTTCTTATTGGTTCAGCATGGACTAGAAGGACTGAATGGCCTGTTGCTGTGCTGTGGTGTTCTATGACTCTAAACACCATCAGATTTCCTCAGTGAATTGTCTTCACACACAATTGTTAATTTCTTCCCCAATAAATTTATCTCATGCTAAGGTTAAATAAAGGAATAGTGATGAGGATTCTTTTATGCTTGGCTCCATTCACTACCCTTACACCCATTAGAGAGCCTATGCTAAACTATGCAGGAATTGGGAAATATTCTGCCTTGGATTACTAGGGGTTAAAGACCAGTTTAGATAAATCCTAAAACAATATGCACTTAAAACAATAATTTTTCTTCAGAAAAATAATCAAAATATAAATGCGTTTAAAATAGTTCTTTTTGTTTAGATTTTACTTATTCCACCTTAATTTCCAATTTTCATGCACAGAAAATGTTTTAAAATGTTAATCAAACACTCTATCCTTTCTGGTTTGCTGACTGTGGAGACCGTCTGACACTAAACTCATTCTTTATTTGTGCCATGTTAATGATTATTTCTGTCCAACAGCACAATATTGGCTGAATCTGGTCTTGCCTCAATCTATGTATTGATTAGCTTCACTTGTTACTGTACATGTAGAACAAAAACATCAAAACATAGTGAAATGTGTCATTTGTGCAAACGACTAACAGCATCCGAGATGTGCTGGGATTATCCTGCAAGTGTTGCCATGCTTCCAGCACCAACATAGCATGCCCACAATTTACAAACCCTAACCTGTTAGATCTTTGGAATGTGGGAGGAAACTGGAGCACTTGGAGGAAATCCATGTGGTCACAGGGAGAACGTACAAACTCCTAAGACTTAGAACCTAAGTGACATGATGGGAATCAAACAGTGATCTTACTGTTGGCGCGGCGCTGTACACCATTACACTAACTGCAATGCTACCGTGGCACACATATTGTGCTAACCTCCATCATGTTACTTTCAAACACAGCTACTTTAACACACACGAGTTCTGGAGGAACTCAGCAGATCCTTTTCTCTGGAAATGAATAAACAGTCAACATTTTGGAAAGAGACCCTTCATCACAACTGGAGAGGAAGGGTGAAGATGCCAGAATAAAAAGGTGGGGAGATAAAGAAGGAAGACAAGTTAAAAGATGACTGGTGAACCAGGTGAGTGGCAAGCGGTGTGGTAAGAAGCTGGGAGGTGATAAATGGAAAAGGTAGAGGGCTGGAGAAGGAGGAATCTGATAGAAGAAACCATGAGAGAAAGGGAAAGAGGGCAGCTACTTCAGCTCTCCTTTTGCTACTCCATCCCAAACCTGACGTAAAAACAAAACAAAATGCCATTTATAATTCATATGGAATTAGATTCAATCATTACCTCTGTGCTTGGTAACTAACATAGGCTGCTAGTTAGGCAAGACATCAATTTAAAAATTTCCATCCCCATAATCTCCTAGTTCCTTTGGAATTCTACTCTAGGAAGTTGTGGAGGCTCAGTCATTGATTGCATTCATAAGTGAGATCGATGGATCTCTAGATATTAGAGGAATTGAGGGATATAGGGATACAGGGGAACATGGGATGGAGTAGAGGATCAATCAATAATCTTGATGAATAGCAGAGCAGGCTTGAGGGGCTTTGGGTTCTGTTTTGCTTACCTCCTGCAATTCTGTAACACAGTTCAAAATAGACTTCATGCTGCATTTCGGGCCTTGGAAGAGGCTGGAGACTGGGACTGAGAAGCATCATAAATCTGCCCTGAACATGTACATCACAGTGAAAACCGCTGTTTGTGTCAACAACATACATAGTTCGAGAATGCGCCGGGGAAGCCTACAAGTGTCATTGTGCTTCCAGCTCCAACATAGTGCACCCACAGCACACTAATCCTAACCCAGTCAGGATAGGAACAACTTCTTCCCTCAGGCCATTCAGCTTCTGAACTCCCCACTACATCACATTCAAGGTGTCTCTGGATAACTTGTACCTTACCTTACAATATTAATTTATACACTTTACTTTGATTATCTATGCATAATTCATTTGCAGATTTAATTTTTACTTTCCTAAGTTATTGTATGTTATATGTATGTTATGTATAGTACTATGCTTTACATCTTGGTCCAGAAAACATTGTCTTGTTTGGTGGTGTACAGTGGCATGCAAAAGTTTGGGCACCCCGGTCAAAATTCTGTTACTGTGAAGAGCTAAGTGAGTAAAAGATGACCTGATTTCCAAAAGGCATAAAGTTAAAGATGACACATCTCTTTAATATTTTAAGCAAGGTTACTTTTTTATTTCCATCTTTTACAGTTTCAAAATAAAAAAGGAAAAGGGCCGGAAGCAAAAGTTTGGGCACCCTGTATGGTCGGTACTTAGTAACCCTCCCTTTAGCAAGTATCACAGCTTGTAAATGCTTTTCGTAGCCAGCTAAGAGTCTTTCAATTCTTGTTTGGGGGATTTTCGCCCATTCTTCCTTGCGGAAGGCTAATAGTTCTGTGAGATTCTTGGGCTGTCTTGCACACACCGCTCTTTTGAGGTCTATCCACAGATTTTCGATGATGTTTGGGTCGGGGGACTGTGAGGGCCATGGCAAAACCTTCAGCTTGCACCTCTTGAGGTAGTCCATTATGGATTTTGAGGTATGTTTAGGATCATTATCCTGTTGTAGAAGCCATCCTCTTTTCATCTTCAGCTTTTTTACAGATGGTGTAATGTTTGATTCCAGAACTTGCTGCTATTTAATTGAATTCATTCTTCCCTCTACCAGTGAAATGTTCCCCGTGCCACTGGCTGCAACACAAGCCCAAAGCATGATCGATCCACCCCCGTGCTTAACAGTTGGAGAGGTGTTCTTTTCATGAAATTCTGCACCCTTTTTTCTCCAAACATACCTTTGCGGCCAAAAAGTTCTATTTTAACTTCATCAGTCCACAGGACTTGTTTCCAAAATGCATCAGGCTTGTTTAGATGTTCCTTTGCAAACTTCTGACGCTGAATTTTGTGGTGAGGATGCAGGAAAGGTTTTCTTCTGAAGGTCATATTTGTGCAGGTGTTGCTGCACAGTAGAACAGTGCACCACCACTTCAGGGTCTGCTCAATCTTTCTGAAGATCTTTTGCAGTCAAACGGGGGTTATGATTTGCCTTTCTCGCAATCCTACGAACAGTTCTCTCGAAAAGTTTTCTTGGTCTTCCAGACCTCAACTTGACCTCCACCATTCCTGTTATCTGCCATTTCTTAATTACATTACGAACTGAGGAAACGGCTACTTGAAAACGCTTTGCTATCTTCTTATAGCCCTCTCCTGCTTTGTGGGCATCACTTATTTTAATTTTCAGACTGCTTAGAGAATCCTGTGGCTGCTGATTGTTGGGACAAGGTTTGAGGAGTCAGGGTATTTATAAAGCTTTGAAATTTGCATTACCTGGCCTTTCCTAACGATGACTGTGATTAAGCCATAGCCCTAACAAGCTAATTAAGATCTGAGACCTTGGTATAATTTATCTGATAGCTCAAATCTCTTGGGGTGCCCAAACATTTACATGGTGCTCCTTTCCTTTTTTTTCCACTCTAAAATTGTACAAAACAAAAATAATACACTAATCTTGCTTAAAATATTGAAAAGAATGTTTCATCTTTAACTTTATGACTTCTGGAGATCAGTTCATCTTCTACTCACTTAACTATTCACACTAACAGAAATTTTGACCGGGGTGCCCAAACTTTTGCATGCCACTGTACATGTATGTATACAGACAATATACTTAATTTGGCTTGACTTTGGAATGTGGGAGGAAACACACAGAGGCACGGAGAGAATACAAACACCTTATAGACGTTGGCAGAATCGAACCTGGGTCACTGGTGCTGCAAAGTAGTATGCTAACTGCAATGCTACTGTGGAACTGGCAGTAATGCCTTTAGCTACACAGGCCCTGTGTTCTGGAATTCTCTCCTAAAATATTTTTGCTACACTTCTTTAAAATATTGCTGAAAGTCAATCTGCCTAACAGTTCCCGTTGTATTTTTTTTTACATTTGATATCAAGCCACTCCTCTGAAGGACCCCATGATGACTTTCTTCTTTTTGACATGATAATAACTAAAGTTGCTGTTGTTTGTACTTCGGTTTCTTAGAGATTGGAGGTGGAAATTTCCTCCTGATTGTCAGATTTCCTCTCACACTCCAAAGATGTATAGGGTAAGGTTAGTAAATTGTGGGCATGCTATATTGACGACAGAAGCACGTGGACACTCACAAACTGCCCTCAGCAGATCCCTGAACTGTGTTGGTCATTGATGCAAATGGCACATTCACTGTATCAATATTTCAATGTCCATGTGACAAATAAAACTAATCTTTAATCTATAGGTGAATAACATCATGTCACAGCTGACCACTAAAATCAAGGGCAACAATATTTTGAATGAAATCTTGGCCTGAAAATAGGTAAATATGCAAGAAAATCATGAGCAGACTTACTGAAACCATGCTGCCAGTTAAGAAATAATGTGTTGGCATTGGAACAGGTCCAAAGGAGGTTCACAAAAATAATTTTGGGAATGAAAGAATTAATGTATGAGGAGTCTTTGATGGCTCAGGGCCTGTACTTAATGGAGTTTGGAAGAATGGGAGGAGGGGTGGAATCTCGTCCAAATCTATTGGATATTGAAGGGCTTATATAGAGTGGACATGGAGAGGATGTTTCCTATAGTGGGGGAGTCTAGGACCAAGGGAACTGCCTCAGAATACAAGGACATCCCTTTATAACAGAAATGAGGAGGAATTTCTTCATCCAGATGGTGGTGAATCGGTGAATCATTGCCAGACGGTTATGGAGGTTGAGTCATTGGTTATAGTTAAAGTGGAGTTAGATGGTAGCATAGGTTACAGGAAGAAGGCAGGAAAATGGTTTGGAGAGGGATAATAAAATGACTGAATGGCCTAATTCTGCTCCTAGGTTTGCTCCTAGCAAACACCTCTTCCAGGTTATGACTGCTATAAACCAGAAACTTAAAAAAGGATGACCTGTGAGATGGTAAGTGCCACATGGGTAAAAGGTAAACCTTGACAACAACGTTTGAATAATGCACATAGTCGCATAAACTCTTATCAGGCTTCCAGCTGTTTTAAAATCAACACCTGTACCTTGCTGAAAGCCCGAGAAGAATTTATGCGTCATATACACCAGGTAAGCACTGTATCTTTTTCCAATGCACATACTGTTAAAAGCAGAAATCTAAAAATTGCTGTGGTAAATCCTTGCTCACTGAGATACTTTTCTTTGTGAAATCAGTAAACTAGCAAGAGCCTCACTGTTTGTGTGCCATTTATGTAAAATACTCTAAAAACATGAAAGCTTGTTGAGGAATACACACAAAAATCATAAGATTTAGGAGCAGAATTAGGCCATTTAGCCCATCGAATCTGCTCTGCCATTTCATCATGGCTGATCCAGTTTTCCTCTCAGCTCGAATCTCCTGCCTTCTCCCCATATCTCTTCATGCCCTGACCTATCAAGAATCTATCAACCTCTGCCTTAAACATACATGAAGACATGGCCTCCACAAATTCACCACCCTCTGGCTAAAGAAATTCCTCCTCATCTCTATTCTACAAGGAAGCCTCTCTATTCTGAGGCTGTGTCCTAATTGCAAAGTATTTTGAAGTCAGCTTAAGGATATGAGCAACACAATTGCCTTCTTTTCCACCTGTAATAGAATTGCGTACTTCAAAAAGAAAGATCCAATCTCTTAAATAACTTCAGTATAATGAGTATAATCAGCACCAAGTAGCAGCATACAGAGCAAAGAGAAATCTTTAGCATCCAAAACACAGGGACTTGATTTTGAACTGCAATAGAACTGAAAATGAAGGAAGTAATTTTGGGAAAGGAAAAGGACCACCCAGGTCAGGACCAATAGTAAATATTTGTTGGATGTCCTTATGGAAAAATCTATTCCTCATTTCAATATATTGTGTGTCCTCAATTTGCACCCATGTTTTGAATGAGAAGTCCTCCAAACCCAGAATGGGTCACAAAGCTTATGTGCGTTCCACAATCAACAATATTGGGAATTTGAACATGTGTTAAGAGTGGTCAGGCTTTCGCAAGAAGAGGTGTAGGCTAGAACTTAAGTTTGAGAATTTAGAAGTATAACAGGTGTGTGCTGGAGGAACTCAGCAGGTCAGGCAGCATCTCTGGGAAGGAATAAAGAGTTGATGTTTTGGGCTGAGACCCTTCATCAGAGTTGAGCAAGTACTTTTTAAAATGGAATTCTTAGCCACCAATTGAATTAGAAAGTGGCTAAGTTTACATTCCATAGATCACTAGACTGTGACAACTAGATTTTTTTTATATTCTAAGCAGACATACAGGTTATATCATACAATATGCCATTTAAATCAGAAGCCCAAGTATTTATATAGTAACAATGGAGATGAGGAATCAATTGTCTTGCCTCAGGATGAAAATAATATGCAGACACAGAAAATCTGAAATAAAAACAAAGGCAGACAAAGCTGGAAGCATTCAGCAGGTCAGGCAGCATCCGTGGAAATAATATCAGCGGCGATTTTATTAGGTATATCTGTACATATGCTCATGTGGCAGCAACTCAATGCATAAAAGCAAGCAAACATGGTCAAAAGCACAGTTGTTGTTCACCAAAATCAGAATGAAGGAAGAAATGTGATCTAGGTGACATTGACCATGGAATGATTATTGGTGCCAGATGGGATAGTTCGAGTATCTCAGAAACTGCTGAGATATTCATGCACAACAGCTTCTAAAGTTTACAGAGGCTGTGGCAAAAACTAAAAAAAAATCCAGTGAGCGGCAATTCTGTGGGAGAAAACAACTTGTTAAAGAGAGAGGTCAGAGGAGAATAGCCAGACTGGTTCAAGCTGACAGAAAGACAACGGTAACTCAGATAACCACACATTACAATAGTGATGGGCAAACAGCATCACTAAATGTTGAACCTTGAAGGGGATGAGCTGCAGCAGCAGAAAACCATGGACATACACTCAGTGGCCACTTTATTAGGTACAGAAGGTACCTTAAAGTAGCCACTGAGTGTATATCTCCCATAAATACTGCCTGACTTGCTGCCAGCTCGCAGCAATTTCAGCTTTTATTTCAAGATACAAATTGCTCTTGATATTGTTTCTTTTGTGTGCAATAGTAAGATGAAAAAGGGCAAGTTAAAAACTGCATGGAACAGACGAAAACAATGAGCCTTGGCAAGAATATAGATTGGATGTCGTAAAAGTAGAGATGAATTGCTGGCTAGTATGGTATTATTTACAGCACCTTGTATATCAAATGGAAGGATACCAATCACATTTTTTGGACTTACAACCACAAAAATGAGTAATTTGAAATAGCAACAGCATATAAAGAATGTGAACAGGTCAATGTATTAGGGGGGGAAAAAACAGTATGCCAGCCAAGTAGCACAGCTATTAATGCAACACAATTATAGCCCCGAGTGTCGGAGTTCGAATTTAAATTCCAGTGGCATCTGTAAGGAGTTTATATGTTCTTCCTGTGACCACCTGGGTTTCTCTCCACAGTCCACAGATGTACCGATTAGTAGGTTAATTGGTCATTATAAATTGTCCTGTGATTGAGCTAGTGTTAAATAGGTGGGTTGATGAGTGGCATTGGAAGGGCCTGTTCCATACTGTATCTCTAAATAAATAGATAGATTGACAGATAGATGGACAGAATCAGAATCAGGTTTATTATCACCGGCACGTAACATGAAATTTGTTAACTTAGCAGCAGACGTTCCATGCAATGCATAATCTAGCAGAGAGAAAAAAATAAACAAGTAAATCAATTCCGTACATTGAATAGACTAAAACAACATGCAAAAACAGAAATATTGTGTATTAATAAAAGTGAGGTAGTGTCCAAAGATTCAATGTCCATTTAGGAATCGGATGGCAGAGGGGAAGAAGCTGTTCCTGAATCGCTGAGTGTGTGCCTTCAGGTTTCTGTACCTCCTACCTGATGGTAACAGTGAGAAAAGGGCATGCCCTGGGTGCTGGAGGTCCTTAATACTGGATGCTGCCTTTCTGAGACACTGCTCCCTAAAGATGTCCTGGGTATTTTGTAGGCTAGTGCCCAAGATGGAGCTGACTAGATTTACAACTTTCCGCAGCTTCTCTCGGTCCTGTGCAGTAACCCCTCCATACCAGACAGTGATGCAGCCTGTCAGAATGTTCTCCATGGTACAACTATAGAAGTTTTTGAGTGTATTTGTTGACATGTCAAATCTCTTCAGACTCCTAATAAAGTATAGCCGCTGTCTTGCCTTCTTTATAACTACATCGATATGTTGGGACCAGGTTAGATCCTCAGAGATCTTGACACCTAGGAACTTGAAGCTGCTCACTCTCTCCACTTCTGATCCCTCTCTGAGGATTGGTATGTGTTCCTTCGTCTTACCCTTCCTGAAGTCCACAATCACGTCTTTCGTCTTTGACGTTGAGTAAAATATAGAAAAGAAATGCCCCAAAGATAGAACTGGCAGGTTAACAATAACATTTTCTTCATTCACACAAGGGACTCTGCGGATGCTGAAGATCCCGAAGAACACACACAAAATGCTGGAGAAACTCAGCAGGTCAGGCAGCATCTATGCAAATGAATAAACAGTCGATGTTCCAGCTAGAGACCCTTCAACAGGACTGGAAAGGAATGGAAGAAGCCAGAATAAGGAGGTGAAAAGCATACAAACTGGCAGGTGATAGGTGACACCAAATGAGGGAGAAAGTGTTTAGGTAGGTGAGTGGGATGAAGTTACAAGCCGGGAGGTTAATACATGGAAAAGGTAAAGGGCTGAAGATGGAATCCGATAGGAGAGAACAGTACTCCATGGAAGAAAAGGGAGACGGAATAGCACTAGCTGGAGGCGATAGGCAGCTGAGGAGAAGAGAAGTGGTGAGTGGTGGAAGCAAAATGGGGGATGGAAAAAGAGAGAAGGGGAGGGGATGAGAAATTACCAGAGGTTAAATAAATCAATTTTCTTATCACCTGTCACTTGTACTCTTTCCCCTCCCCATCCCCTTCTTATGCTGACTTCTGCCCCTTTCCTTTCCAGTCCTGATGAAGGGTCTCAGCTTGAAATGGCGAATGTTTATTGCCCTCCAAAAATGCTGCGTGACCTGCTGAGTTTCTCCACATTTTGTGTGTGTGTTGCTCAACAGCAGGGTAGAACCACTTCGGATTTGGATTCTTTAATTTGTGTAGAAGCCCTGAGACCTACCAATACTTGACTAGAGAAATGCCTATGCTGCAACTCAGCAAAATCTGGACATTTCATAGCTGGCAGATATATACTTGGCTTCCAAATTGCCAATTTACCAATTTACCTTGCTCTTTCCATTGATTTCTTTTTTGTAGGAAAGAGAGAAATATCAACAAAATCTATCCAAGGATAACATATTCATCAAATTTTGAAGGGTGTGGGTAAGTGCTTGGATATAGTAATGCACACGCAGAACATCTACCAATTACCACGGACATACAGTTATTTTAGCTAACCAAACAGTTTCAAATATTTTATGAATATAAACCCACATCTATTTTTTTAATCACCATCTTTCTGCCATTATACATCATACTTTACTGAAGGTAATTGAGGAAGGAAGGAAGCCTAAGAACCTTTAAATGAGAGAGGCAATCCATTCTAGAAGTGTGCACATCATATAACTGCGTCCTTGGCTGCGAGGATAAACACTCACTCAACCAACAGAAACAGAAATAAGTCATGCCAACACTGCAGAAAAATTGCTCTCTTGCCTACAAGCAAGAATGGTTTTAGCGAGCATGATATTTCCTTTAGGCTGATTTTGCATAACCAACTGACATCCCAAGGCATATATAAAGTACGTGCATTGCTATTGAGAAATCTATCAAGCAGGAGTTAACATCATGAACATTTTAAGACAAATTTAATATTTTGAATTTATTACTTTATGCTTCCTCTGCACAAATTTTGGAGGCAACTTATTTTCAGGATAACTTGATAAATTTGGCTAAAAATTCATCATTATGAAGGCGATCAGGACAGTGGCCATCAGGACTGAAAGGACATAAAACAATAACTGTTTACTGCACAGAACTTTTGCAAGACACTCAAAGCTTAACATTTTGGTTAAATTCACTATGAAACTTTATGCGGTATCATTAATATTATATTAATTTAAGGCCATAAGATATTAAGACATCAGAACAGAATTAGGCCATTCGGCCCATTGAGTCTACTCCATCATTTCATCAAGGCTGATATATTATTCCTCTCAACCCCATTCCCTAACCTGCTCCCTATAACCTTTGAAGCCCTGATTAATCAAGAAGCTATCAAACTCCACCTTAAATATGATCTTTGAATTTTATATCTTGTTCTATGTAAAACCCTTTGAACTGCCTTGTGTGTATGAAGTGCTATACAAATAAACTTGCTTGCTTGCATATATTTACCCAATGAACTGGCTTGCACAGCTGTCTTTGGCAATGAGTTCCACGGATTCACCACCCTATGGCTGAAAAAATTTTTCCTCATCTCTGTTCTAAATTGGGAGGAGGTGAAGATGGCGGCGCGACGCAGCGCTTGCGGCCACTTCAGTGGTGATGTCTGTTATTTGTCAAGTAGGGGCCCGTGCACTATTCTGATTTGATGGAGACAGACGTGAGAGTACGGAGGAATATCTGGAAAAACTTCTGAAATACCCGCTTTGCTGCCGCTGTTACTGCGTGGTCCGGAATCTCTGGAGGAGAAGGCCCTGAATCCTCGGCTTTGCTTGTTTTGGCGGCCGGGGTGAGGTCGAAGGCGCTCAGCAGAGGATGATGCTCAGGAGGCTGTATCGGAGGGGCTGGTCGGAGGCTCTAAGTTTTCGGACGGACTCAGTGTTGGCTGTGGTCGGGTGCTTCCAATGCATCGGCAGTTGTTGGTGCCTGGAGGTTTATGGCAAGGAGTTTCTCCCTTTGCCGCCTGCTATCGGGGACTCAGGAGTCGATCGACTCGGGAGTTTGAGACTTTTTTTTACTGTGCCCATGGTCTGTTCTTCATCAAATTATGGCATTGCTTTGCACTGCTGTAACTATATGTTATAATTATGTGGTTCTGTCAGTGTTAGTCTTTGGTTTGTCCTGTTTTTCTGTGATATCACTCTGAAGGAACATTGTATCATTTCTTAATGCATGTATGCATTTCTAAATGGCAATAAACAAGGACTGAGTGTTCTCATAAACTAAATTGACTTCCTCCAATTCTGAGGCTGTACCCTCTGGTCCTAGACTCCCTGTCTCTAGGAAACATCCTCTCTAGGCCTTTCAAAATTCAATCGGATTCCATGAGATCGCCCCTCATTCGTCTAAGCTCCAGCAAGGACAGTCCAGAGCCATCAAACGCTCCTCATGTGTTAACTAGATAAGGTGAATGCAGAGAGGATGTTTCCTCTGGTGGGGGTATCTGGAACAGCCTCAAAATTGAGGGGTGACCTTTCTGAACAGAAGTGAGGAGGAACTTTTTTTAGACATAGAGTGGTGAATCTGTGGAATGTTCTGCCACAGGCTACAGTTGGGACCTCTGGGTATATTTAAAGCAGAAGTTGATAATAGATTTCTGCTTGGTCAGGGCATCAAAGGATATGGTGAGAGGACAGGTGTATAGGGTTGAATGGGATCCAGAATCAGCATGATGAAATGGCAGAGCGGACTCGATGGGCTGAATATCCTAATTCTGCTCCTAAGTCTTATGGTCTAACCCTTTCATTTCTGGGATCATTTCCATAAATCACTCTGAGCACTGGTGCCCCACAAGGCTGTATACTCCTCCCCCTGCTGTACTCACTGTACATCCATGATTGTGTAGCCAAGTTTCCATCGAACTCAATATATAAGTTTGCTGATAACACCACAATTGTAGGCCATATCTCGGGTAATGATGAGTTTGAGTACAGAGAGGAAATTAAGAACCTGGTGGCATGGTGCGAAGACAATAACCTATCCCTCAATGTCAGCAAGACGAAGGAATTGGTTGTTGACTTCAGAAGGAGTAGCGAACCACACAACTCCATCTACGTCGGTGGTGCGCAAGTGGAACAGGTCAAAAGCTTTAAGTTCCTTGGGGTCGATATCACAAATGACCTGACTTGTCCAACCAAGCAGAGTCCACCGCCAAGAAGGCCCACCAGTGTCTTTACTTCCTGAGAAAGCTAAAGAAATTTGGCCTGTCCCCTAAAACCTTCACTAATTTTTATAGATGCACCGTAGAAAGCGTTCTTCTAGGGTGCATCACAACCTGGTATGGAAGTTGTCCTGTCCAAGACCGAAAGAAGCTGCAGAAGATCGTGAACACGGCGCAGCACATCACACAAACCAATCTTCCGTCCTTGGACTCACTTTACACTGCATGCTGTCGGAGCAGTGCTGCCAGGATAAACAAGGACACGACCCACCCAGCCAATCACAATGACAGCTTTGCATCAAAGTTCAAAATAAACTTTATCACCAGGGTACACATATGTCACCGCAAACAACCCTGGGATTCATTAGCAAATCTATAGAATGGTAACTTGATCAATGAAAGATCAAGTGGAATGCAGAAGATGACAAACTGTACAAATGCAAATATAAATAAATAGCAATAAATAAGGAGACCATGAAGTAACCAAAATAAAGAGTCCTTAAAGTGAGATTACTGGTTGTGGGAACATCTAAATGGATGGGCAGATGAGTGCAGTTATCCCCTTTTGTTCAAGAGCGTGAGGGTTGAAGGCAGTGACTGCTCTTGAACCTGGTGGTGCGAGTCCTGAGGCTCTTATACTTTCTAAATGATGGCAACAGTGAGAAAAAAGCACAGCTGGGATGATGAAGATCGCTGATGATGGATCCTGCTTTTCTATGACACTGTTTCATGTAGATGTGTTCAATGTAGATGTGCTCAAATTTTGTTCACTACAGTTCGGAAAGGATGTGGAGACTCTACAAAGGCAACACACATCAAAGTTGCTGGTGAACGCAGCAGGCCAGGCAGCATCTCTAGGAAGAGGTACAGTCGACGTTTCAGGCCTGAAACGGGTCTCGGCCTGAAGCGCCAACTGTACCGCTTCCTAGAGATGCTGCCTGGCCTGCTGCGTTCACCAGCAGCTTTGATGTGCGTTGCTTGAATTTCCAGCATCTGCAGAATTCCTGTTGTTTGCGACTCTACAAAGGCAGTTTACAGCAAAGTTTCACTTGTACTGTGCATTATCCAGGGTGAGGGATTTCAGCTGCAAGAGTAAAGTGAAGAACCTGGGGATGTTCGGATAAGCGTAGATTTGATTGAACAGAGTTACGGCTTATTCAGTTAGGGAAAGTGGAGTTCTCCTTATAAGCAGATGAATTCATTTGCCAGGGATACCAATGTACAGTGTTTTAAGAGGAGATGCAAAGGGATGTGAGGAAAAGCCTTTACTCTAGGAGAAACTGAAATATGAATTTCAGTGCCAGTAAAGGTAGTGAAGCTGAGTCAGTGCTTTAAAAGAGAATTGGTAAGAGAATAATCTGCAGATTAAAGATTAGCTTTATTTGTCATATGTCTGTCAAAACATACAATGAAATGTGTCATTTGCTTCAAATTAAAGCAGCGAGGATTATGCTGAGCCGCCAGCGAGTGCTCCCCTGTCTCCAGCACTAACAGACAAGCCAATAACTCACTAACTCTAAATGTACATCTTCTGAATGTGGGAGGACACCGGAACACTTGGAAGAAATCCACACGATTACAGGGAGAATGTACAAACTCCTTATAGGTAGCAGTGGGAATTAAATCCCGACCAAAGATTGTTGGTGGTGTAAAGTGACAGGCTAACAGCTGTGCTACCTTGCTGCAGAACTATGCGGTAAGAACAGGTGAACTGGGCAAACATCCAGCACAGAATCAACAAGCCAAACAGCTTCCTCCTGCGCAGTAACAACTCTGAAATTCTATGCATTTTGACAGAATTTATGTCTTTGTTGCAAAGCATGCAGACAATACAAAGATAGGTGGAGGGGCAGGAAGTTTTGAGGAAGTAGAGAGGCTACAGACAGATCAGGATACTGGGCAAAGGAGTGGCAAATGGAATGCAGTATCAGGAAGTGTGTGGTCATGCACTTTGGTAGGAGAAATGAAAAGGTTGACTATTCTAAATGGAGAAAATACATAAAACTGAGGTGCAAAGGGATTTGAGAGACCTTGTGCAGAATTCTCTAAAGGGTAATTTGCAAGTGGTGAGGAAGGCAAATGCAATGTTAGCATTAATTTCAAGAGGACTACAATATAAAAGCAAGGAGGTAATGTTGAGACTTTATAAAGCACTGGTGAGGCTTCACATGGAGTACCATGAGCAGTTTTGGGCCCCTTATCTTAGAAAGGATTTGCTGAAACTGGACAGAGTTCAAAGGAAGTTCATGAAAATTATTCCATCATTAAACGGCTTGTCATATGAAGAGCATTTGATGACTCTGGGGCTATATTCACTACAATTCAGAAGAATAAAGAGTAACCTCTTTGAAACTTATTGAATGGTGAAAGCCCTTGATAGAATGGATGTGGAAAGGATGTTTCCTATGGTGGCAGAGTCTCAGACCTGAGGACATAGCCTCAGTATAGAGGGGTGTCATTTTAGAATGGAGATGAAGTTAGCCAGAGAGTGGTGAATCTGTAGAATTCGCTGCCACAGGCAGCTGTGGAGGTCAAGTCTTTATGCATATTTAAGGCAAAGGTTGATATATTCCTGATTTGTCAGGGCATGAAAGGATAAGGGGGGAAGGCAGGAGACTGGGGCTGAGAGGAAAAATAGGTCAGCCATGAGAAATGGCAGAGTGGACTCAATGGGCCAAATGGCTTAATTCTGTTCCTATATGTTATCATCTTGTATGCTGTTTAGCCCACCAAGGGAGCTTACTGATATGTAAATGTCATGGTGTGCTGTATGTGTTACACTAAGAGAATAGTCCATTATTGACCAGAAGGGACCGTGAGTTTTAAGGGTTATTCACTGGACTTGATGATACCTATTTAAACAGTAGTAAACCACTCATTGTAGGTAGATAATGATTCCATTCGCACAATAAGAAAAAAGCAATTATGTTAGTTTTTCCAATAGCTAAGTCTTAAATGTGCTGTCATTGGAAAAAGGGGAAAACAATATTTGTGCATAAATTGTTTTCAAACAACCACACATAATATAATTTAATATAATTATTAGTATAATTAATATCATAATTATAACAATATAATTATATACCATATAATTTAAAATTTAAAATATGGGGTGTATGATGTAATGATGGAAACCTATTAAAAGACGATTTTTGAATTAGCTTTAACTATTCTAAAATATTTTTCTAGTCTTTTGCAAGTAGTTTTTGATAAAATTTGCATATATAATGCATTGGTGCTCAAAGGCTAAAAAAGGAGTACAATTAGCACGAGAAAAATTAGCAACATTTTCACTCAGAGATTATATAACTAGAAATATGAATTGTTTCACTCAGCACTCATCTATATTTTCTATATGCTAAGAATGATATTTAATTTGATGTCTCATCTTTATTACTGCAAGGCACATCTAAACACGATGGTAGTATTTAATATTTTATAATCTTGTTGCTTTTGCACCCAAACTCCCTCAGAGAAATAAGATCAATACTTTTCCTTGTCATTAGTGTTCTTATTTCAAATCTGAAAATTGTTTACTAAAATATTGTCTTTACGTTTATTAATTCATTACAATTCCCTATGAAGCTTTGCTTAAATCAGAGAATAGGCACATATAAATGTCACAGTGTTAGGATTCCTATCAATGATAACAATCCTGATTCTTAAATTTCATCTTCTCTGTTACGGGCTAATAATGAAATATTTTTTAAAAGTTGCAGTGTAGTACACATAAATTATTTGGTCTTTAGTTACTATTTTTTATGTAGGTGTTCCATTTTCCTGCTAAAACTGCTGTATTAGCAACAAGGGCTGTTAGCAGTTTTCACACACTAAGCAATACGCAGTGATTTTTTTTATCATATTGCATCAGATCATGTACTCTATTCAAGAATTTTCCTCATTTACTAAATCTCATTAAAATTTGATAGAGGTATACAAAATTATGAAAAGTATAGAGTAAATACAATTAGGCTTTTCTCACTGTGGTTGGGTGAGTCCAGAACTAAAGGTATACAGACAATGCGCTGGAGCAGCTCAGCAGGTCAGGCAGCATCGATGGATGGGAATAAAGAGTTGACAATTCAGGCCAAAACCCTTCATCAGGACCTGCTGAGCTCCTCCAGCACACTGTGTTTTATTCTAGATTTCCAGCACCTGCGGTACCTCTTGTGTTTAGAGCTAGAGGTCATGGGTTAAGGGTGAAAGGTGAAATGTATAAGGGGAACTTCTTCACTTAGATGCTGGTGAGATTGTGGAACGAGCTGCCAGCTAAGTGGTGGACTCGGGTTCAATTTCAACATTTAAGAGAAAGTTGGAAAGGTACATGAATGCGTGAGATATGGAAGGCTATGGTCCCTGGTGCAGGTTGATGGGACTATGCAGATTAAGAGTTTGGCATGGACTAGATGGGCTGAAGTGCCTGTTTCTGTTCTGTAGTGTTGTATGAATCTATTAAACTAAATAATATTGTAGGAGCCTCCACCTTATCCTAAGACAGGATTTAACAGCACCTCAGTTTTCAAAAATGAAATAGATTTTCCTTTAAATTTACCGGTTACTTAGCATATATAATAGAATGAAAAGGATTCTCACTAAACAACTTAATACTCGCAGCATAAGTAACAAAATAGAAAGGATTTTTACCAAATGTTGTACAATTAGATTTGCTAATCCATTATCAGAACTGTACAGAGGTTAAAATACTCAACAGCTCAGTACAGAATCACTATTTGGGGACTCCAGAGAGTTAACTCTGTGTGATAAAAGGCTCAGCAAAGCAATTCTGACTGCACAGCCACGACATGATGTGCACTGAATACTAGAAAAGGAGTGGGTACTGCTGTTCTTTCAACCCACCCAATTTGCACATGGCCTATCAATAGCCTCAGTGCTGAATATAGAACTCAAGTCTATTTGGCTTTCAGTCAATTAAGCTTTAAGCTGACAGCAAACAAGACTTTCAAGTTAATTTTGAATCACTGAGAATCAAGTTGAAGGTTGTGAAAGGGCGCATGCACACACACAGACATGAAAAAAGACAGTTTAATTGCCATGAACAGCCATTATGTGTTGTGATAGATCTATTGAATCTTTGCTAATCTATTTATCAAAAGTGTAACTGAATGATTAGTTACATTCAACTACGACTCAATCCTTAATGTTTTTTTAAACTAATGGAGAGCAGAAAATAAATATTCTTCTGAAATTTACTGTTCAGTTCTATATCCAGTGAATTAAGTTGAGAAATAATTTTGTATGATTTTCATTTTTCATATTCAATATCTGTAAGACATTAATTACAATACTAAATAAAAATAACCAGAAACTTAACATTGGGACATTTGGAACAGGTTTAAGGCTACACAGAACATAGAACATAGAATAGTATAGCACAGTACAGGCCCTTCGGCCCACAATGTTGTGCTGACCCCCAAACCCTGCCTCCCATATAAGCCCCCACCTTAAATTCCTCCATATACCTGTCTAGTAGTCTCTTAAACTTCACTAGTGTATCTGCCTCCACCACTGACTCAGGCAGTGCATTCCACACACCAACCACTCTCTGAGTAAAAAACCTTCCTCTAATATTCCCCTTGAACTTCCCACCCCTTACCTTAAAGCCATGTCCTCTTGTATTGAGCAGTGGTGCCCTGGGGAAGAGGCACTGGCTATCCACTCTATCTATTCCTCTTATTATCTTGTACAACCTCTATCATGTCTCCTCTCATCCTCCTTCTCTCCAAAGAGTAAAGCCCTAGCTCCCTTAATCTCTGATCATAATGCACACTTTCTAAACCAGGCAGCATCCTGGTAAATCTCCTCTGTATCCTTTCCAATGCTTCCACATCCTTCCTATAGTAAGGTTTAACATTAAGGCTAGCGAGCATCTATTAGGCAAAGAGGATTTCCATTCAGGGATGAGTAAAATAATCTGTTGTTGTTGCACCTCTCCATGCCTTGAGGTGCATCAGGTGGCAACCTTGCCTTTTCTGCATTATTTTTGTCTGTATTTCATGAGGCCAAGTTGCTAGCTCAACGCTCAACCCAGCATGGGTGGAAAGCGTGCAAGGAACTGGCTGGATTTGAACCTGGGTTCACTTGCCTTGAAGTCTGGTGCAGGTACTGTTGCACCATTGGCCAGCTTAAAATACTCCATAACCAGATTTTAATTCTACTGTACAGGATTGCTAGGTGCTATTCAAGAAAATATATAAAATGTTATTTAACTCTGAGTAGTCAATGCATAATTAAAATCACAAAACCTGTATGCCCTGATTTCTTATACTTGTAGGTTAAAATTGTGATATAGAGAATATAGAAAAGGACAGCAAAGAATTCTAAACGAAGGAGAGTCTGCAGATGCTGAAAATCCAGAGTAACACACACAAATTGCTGGAGGAATTCAGCAGGTCAGGTAGCATCTATGGAGGGGAATGAAGTGTCACGTTTTGGGCCGAGACCCTTCATCAGGAGTGGAAAGGAAGGGGGAAGAAGCCAGAATATGAAAGTTGGGGGGGGGAGATGAAAGGGTACAAGCTGAAAGGTGATAGTTGAGACCAGTTGAGGGGCAAGGTAGGTGAGGGTGAGAGAGGGGAATGAAGTGAGAAGCAGGGAGGTGTCAGGTGGATGAGATAAAGGACCGTAGAAGGAATTTGATGGGAGAGAAGAGTGGATTTGGGGAAAATGGGAATGAGGAGGGGCACCAGAGGGAGACCTCCTCTATTGCCAAGATGAAACTACCCTCTGGTTGGAGGAGCAAGACCTCATTTGCCATCTAGGTAGTCACCAAACTGACAGTATGAACATGAATTTCACCAACTTCTCCTTCCCCATTCCCATTGTAGCTCTCTTCTTACCTCTTCTCTTGTCTTCACCTGCCTATCACCTCCGTCCTGTGCCCTTTCTCGTTCCCTATATCCCATGGTCCAATCTCCTCTCCCGTCAGATTCCATATTCTTCAGCCCTTTACCTCTTCCACCCATCACCTCTCAGCTCCTCACTTCATTACTCACCCCCCCCCGCACCCACCCCTCACCTTCCTCCTCACCTGGTCTCACCTACCAGCTTGTACTCCTTCCCCTCCTCCCATCTTCTTATTTTGGTTTCTGCCCCCTTCCTTTCCAGACCTGATGAAAGATCTCAGCCTGAAACGTCAACCACTTATTCTCTTCCATAGATGCTGCCTGAGCTGCTGAGTTCCTCCAGCATTTTACACTGCATGTGTTACTCTGATTTATTCTGCCACCTTCAAAGCTTTGTGTAGATGGTCATCCAGGCTTCACTTTTCTACACTCCACTGCATTACCTCCCTTCACTTTCTGCTTGAAAATGGAATACATCTATATTGTATCTCATTATGCTGTTTCTCTGCAGACTATGTTCCTCAATTTTACTATCACCTTCCTCAATGTTATCTACTTTTATAAGCTTAGTGCTGTCATCAGACACTAAAAATATGCCACTATGTTCAAGCCTAGATCAATAAAATACATAAGATCACCATACTCATCTCCATGGGGAGCACCACCATATGCTTCTCTCTAATTTAGTAATCACAAACAGCTGCATTTGCCATGGCATGGCTGAAGTGATTTTATGCTCTTACCCTGGTTGGTGAAAGTCTATTGTGTGGCACATTATCAAAAAGTCAAATTAATAAAAATGTGTTCATGGCATCATGGAAGCATAGTGGTTAGCATAATTCTTTACTTTACTTTATTGTCAGCAAACAATTAATACTGGAACGTACAATCATCACAGCAATATTTGATTCTGCGCTTCCCGCTCCCTGGAGTACAAATCGATAGTAAATATAATAAAAATTTAAATTATAAATCATAAATAGAAAATAGGAAGTAAGGTAGTGAAAAAAAACCGAGAGGCAGGTCCAGATATTTGGAGGGTACGGCCCAGATCCGGGTCAGGAACCGTTCAGCAGTCTTTTTACAGATGGAAAGAAGCTGTTCCCAAATCTGGTCATACGAGTCTTCAAGCTCCTGAGCCTTCTCCCGGAGGAAAGAGGGATGAAAAGTGTCTTGGCTGGGTGGGTCGTGTCCTTGATTATCCTGGCAGCACTGCTCCGACAGCATGCGGTGTAAAGTGAGTCCAAGGACGGAAGATTGGTTTGTGTGATGTGCTGGGCTGTGCTCACAATCTTCTGCGGCTTCTTCCGGTCTTGGACAGGACAACTTCCATACCAGGTTGTGATGCACCCTGGAAGAATGCTTTCTACGGTGCATCTATAAAAATTAGTGAGGGTTTTAGGGGACAGGCCAAATTTCTTTAGCTTTCTCAGGAAGTAAAGGTGCTGGTGGGCCTTCTTGGAAGTGGACTCTGCTTGGTTGGACCAAGTCAGGTCATTTGTGATATTGACCCCAAGGAACTTAAAGCTTTTGATCTGTTCCACCTGCGCACCACCGATGTAGATGGGGTCGTGTGGTCTGCTACTCCTTCTGAAGTCAACAACCAATTCCTTCGTCTTGCTGACCTTGAGGGATAGGTTATTGTCTTCGCACCGTGCCACCAGGTTCTTAATTTCCTCTCTGTACTCAAACTCATCATTACCCAAGATATGACCTACAATTGTGGTGTCATCAGCAAATTTATATAATTCTTCACAGCCTCAATGATCAGGGTTCAATTCCCACCACTGTCTGTAAGGAGAGCATTCTAACTCGTTGTATTGCTGTCTGGTATGGAAAGGGCACTGCACAGGATTGGAAAAAGCTGCAGAAAGGTGTAAACTCAGCCAGCTCCATCATGGGAACTAGTCTCCCAGTATAGAGGACATCTTCAAAAGGTAACTCCTCAAAAAGGTAGCATCCATCATTAAAGACCCCAATAACCCAGGACGTGGCCTTTTCTCATTGCTACCATCAGGGAGGAGGTACAGGAGCCTGAAGCCAAACACTCAACGATTCAAGAACAGCTTCATGCCCTCCGCCATCAAATTTCTGAATTGACGATGAACCCATGAACACTACTTCACTTTTTTTCTCCTCTTTTTGCTCTATTTATTTAATTTTAAGAAAAAAATATATATCCATACTTTATAGTTTTTATTATCATGTATTGCTGCTGTTATACAACAAATTTCACGACATATGCAAGTAATATTAAATCTGATGAAATTCTAAAGGTGTTTTTACATTCTCTCTGTGATCATGTGGGTTTCCTCTGGTTTCCTCCCAAAGTCCAAAGATGTATGGATTAGGGTTAGTGAGTTGTGGGCATGCTCTGCTGGTGGAGAGTTGATCCAGAACATTCTCGGATGGTGTTGCGTATTGACACAACTGACACATTTCACTGTAAGTTTTGAGGTTTCAACGTACCCATTACAAATAAAGCTAATCTTCAAAAATCTTAAAATTTTGTTCACAAAATTATTCCTTACCTACTTTTCAAAGAAGCTAAAGGCATTAAATTACACAGAACCAACTTTCAAGTTACTATCTGCTAACAGAATACTGCCCTGGATGTCTGGTTCATCTAGATAATCGCCTGAATTTATACATTTACCCACTCTGATTTGTTACATGAGGAAGTACCAAAGAACTATTACAACCTACCCATAAGAGGATGAGTTGTACTTGTGTGGCCCATAGACACTACAAAGTGCTTACAGCGAACGGTTTTTAAATAGTGTCAGTTGCATGTCTGTGATCAAAAGCAGAAATTTTTGTCACTGATAGTTGCCGAAAAATAAGCAGCAAGATGATTCAGAACTGTCCTGCTCACTGCAGTTTCAAGCAGTCAAGCTTGGGGTTGCCAGAAATGGCGGGAGTGAAATTGAAATGATTTCAATACTTCAACAAGTAGGAACTACAATCAGTTTGAAGGTATCGACAATCATCTAGAATGTTACAATACAATGAAGATTTGGATGTTGCAATCATCGACAGAATTGTATGAAGACCACTCATTATCTGCACTAGGTATCTGCGTGATTTTGCTCATTTACTGTTAATCAAAAGAACACAACAGAGTACACTGGATGAATTCCTCATCTATATCTATTAAACTTTTATATGGCTTTATCATGGTTTTATAGTACTATTCTAATTTGATCTCTATTTCATTCAAATATTTAATTTGTAACTCAGTTAAAAGGCAGTTTGTCTTTTTTTATATAGATTTTTAAATGAAACTTTGGCTAATTGGGGCAGCCATGCAATTGGACCAAAATGTACTGATGCCGATGTGTCCTAATTAACCTGTATCCACTGTGTTGTCAAATTAGCAGTTTGGCTCAGAAATAGTATTCACATCTGGAATCAAGACATCCTGGATGCAGGAGATTTAACTAGACAATGGGCGACTTGGGCCAAAGTTCCAGATTTCATGCAGTATTACTCCAAGACAGAGACAGCATCCATGATAGAAGGAGTGCTCCACTGTTGAAAACATTTTTATACAAGATGCTAAAGCTAAATTTGCTTAAGCGGCTGTGGATTTTACAGCATTATTTGAAGAGCATATCACTTACTTAACATTTCCAAAGCACAGGGATAAGACCATAATATAGGAGCTCAATTAGGGAATTCAGCCCATCAAGTCCAATCCACCATTCCATCGTGGCTGATTTATTTTTCCTCTCAACCCCATTCTCCTGCCTTCTCCCTGTAACCTTTGATGCCCTTATTAATCAAGAACCTATCAACAGACATGAGAAAATTTGCAGATGCTGGAAATCCAAAGCAACACACACAAAATGTGACAGGAACTCAGCAGGCCAGGCAGCAGCTATGGAAAAGAGTAAACAGTCAACATTTCAGACCAAGATCCTTCATCAGGACATCAAGAACCTATCAACCTCCACTTTAAGTATACCTAATGACTTGGCCTCCATGGCTATCTGTGGCGATGAATTTCACAGATACACTACCCTGTGGCTAAAGAAGTTCCTCCACATAGAGAGGGGTAGGTGCCTGGAATGGGATGCCAGGGGTGGCGGAGGAAGCAGACACAGTAGTAGCATTTAAGAGGCTATTAGACATCTGAATGGGCAGGGACGCAATGTCTGCTTATGTGATCCTGCTTCTGTGAAGTGCTGGTCTAAGTAGAACACAGAACATGACAGCTAAAAGGTATCCGTTAGTCTTGCGAGACCATGGATCTGCACTCTCACTCTCCAGTCTTCACTCTCCAGGGCGCAGGCCTGGGCAAAGTTGTATGGAAGACCAGCAGTTGCCCATGCTGCAAGTCTCCCCTCTCCATGACACCAATGTTGTCCAAGGGAAGGGCATTAGGACCCATACAGGTTGGTACCGGTGTCGTCGCAGAGCAATGTGTGATTAAGTGCCTTGCTCAAGGACACAACACGTTGCCTCGACTGGGGCTCGAACTCACGACCTTCAGGTCACTAGTCCAATGCCTTAACCACTTGGCCACGTGCCCACATAACATAACAGCACAGTGAAGGATATAAATACTGTATAGCAATTCATTCAAAGTTCAAAATAAATTTATTATCAAATTACATACAGAATATGTCACTACACAGAACCCTCAGCCATTCAGCCCCTTAACCTGTCTTTGAACTAGATCAGTGATATCTCCTTATATCCTTTTGTTCCACCGACCAGGTTCTAACTTCCCCAGCCTGTTATGATGTGTTTGTTAACATCATAAGGCTTACACAGAGTGGACGTGGAGAGAATGTTTCCTATAGTGGGTGAGTCTAAGACAAAAGGGCACAGCCTCAGAATACACGGACATCCATTTAGAACAGAAGTAAGGAATAATTTCTTCAACCAGAATATAGTGAATCTGTGAAATTCATTGCCACAGATGGCTATGGAGGCCAAGTCATTGGGTATATTTAAAGCATAGATTGATAGGTTTTTGATTAGTCAAGGCAGCAAACGTTATGGGGAGAAGGCAGGAGAATGGGGTTGAGAGGGAAAATAAATCAGCCATGACGGAATGGTGCAGCAGACTCGATGGGCCAGATGGCATAATTCTGCTCCTGTAATGATGTAAATTAGTGTTATAAGTAGTATATTTTAAAACAGCAATAGGATGTCAAAAGAACAGTGAAAAATATGTGTAAGAGGTTTCTTCTTTTATATTACTGCTATGGCTAATAAAAATGGCTTCTTTGTTATGTTAACTGCTGAGAAAGTGCTTCTCTCTTGCAGCTTGTTTGAGTTATTAGTTACTGATAACGAGGATTGTATTCATTTGCTAACCAATTGGGATAGATGTTATTCTTTCTTGTGTGTCTGTAAGCTATTGTTTTCGCAGGCTTTGGGGTAGAAGGTGCAATGGGGACAGAGAGAGGAGACGCGATTCTGTAAGCTGGGCGATGGAACGGACCCCGAGCGGGAATCCGAGGCCCAGGTTTTCGGGAGGAGAACCGAAGAGGAAGGACGTGCTGGATGTGCTCTGGGCAACCACCGTGGTTGGCCCCAGGCGGTGGGTCGAGGGGGTCGGCGGAGATCACATGGTGGAAAGAAGACCCCGTTAATTGAGCTCCAACAGTTGTGCACGAAATGGTTGAACTCTGATAAGTTTGGCACCTTTTACGCTTTCCCTTTATATTGTATCTCTATTAATTACATAGTTCTAGTAAGATTTATAAAGTGTAATCGTTTAATCGCATATGGTGTACTGTCTGTTATTTGGCGGTGTGGGGTACATCACACAGCATCTACACAAAATGATTACGCAGTGTGGCGGGGCCAAAGGCTGCTTCCCCTAGACAAAAGCAAACTGAGCGAGCCTGAGACTCACCAGGGGGCTACACGTGAAAATGATATTACTATTTCTTTTTATGTTTTTATTTTTGTTTATTTAGAGATACAGCACAGAAAAGTCTATTCTGGCCCTTTGAGTTGCACCACTGATTTAACCCTCAGCTAATCACGGGACAATTTATAACGATTAACTAACCTACTAACCGGTACATCTTTGGAATGTGGATGGAACCGGAGCATCCGGAGGAAACTCACACATTCCATGGGGAGCACAGATCAAGTCAAGTCACTTTTTATTGTCATTTCGACCATACACTGCTGGTACAGTACACAGTAAAAACGAAACAACATTCCTCCAGCACCATGGTGTTACATGAAACAACACAAAACTACACTAGACTAAGTGAGACAACACAAGGCTACACTGAACTACGTAAAACAACACAAAAACTACATGAGACTACAGACCTACTCAGGACTACATAAAGTGCACAAAACAGCGCAGGGCAGTACTATAAATTATAAACAAGACAATAGGCACAGTAGAGGACAAATTACAATATAATAATAAATGATGTAGACCTCAGTCTAGACTCTGGGTATTGAGGAGTCTGATGGCTTGGGGGAAGAAACTGTTACATAGTCGGGTCGTGAGAGCCCGAATGCTTCGGTGCCTTTTGCCAGATGGCAGGAGGGAGAAGAGTTTGTATGAGGGGTGCGTGGGGTCCTTCATAATGCTGTTTGCTTTATGGATGCAGCGTGTGGTGTAAATGTCTGTAATAGCGGGAAGAGAGACCCCGATGATCTTCTCAGCTGACCTCACTATCCGCTGCAGGGTTTTGCGATCCGAGCAATTCCCGAACCAGGCAGTGATGCAGCTGCTCAGGATGCTCTCAATACAACCTCTGTAGAATGTGGTGAGGATGGGGGCTGGGAGATGAACTTTTCTCAGCCGTCGCAGAAAGTAGAGACGCTGCTGGGCTTTCTTGGCTATGGAACTGGTGTTGAGGGATCAGGTGAGATTATCCGCCAGGTGAATACCAAGAAATTTGGTGCTCTTAATCATCTCAACAGAGGAGCCATCAATGTTGAGCGGAGAGTGGTCGCTCCGTGCTCTCCTGAAGTCAACAACCATCTCTTCTGTTTTGTTCACATTCAGAGACAGGTTGTTGGCTCTGCACCAGTCCATTAGCTGCTGCACCTCCTCTCTATATGCTGACTCATCGTTCTTGCTGATGAGACCCACAATGGTCGTGTCATCGGCGAACTTGATGATGTGATTCGAGCTGTGTGTTGCAGCACAGTCATGGGTCAGCAGAGTGAACAGCAGTGGACTGAGCACACAGCCCTGGGGGGCCCCCATGCTCAGTGTGATGGTATTGGAGATGCTTCTCCCGATCCGGACTGACTGAGGTCTCCCAGTCACGAAGTCTAGGATCCAGTTGCAGAGGGATGTGTTCAGGCCCAGCAATTTCAGCTTTCCAATCAGGTGCTGAGGAATGATTGTGTTGAATGCTGAACTGAAGTCCATGAACAGCATTCGAACGTACGGGTCTTTTTTGTCCAGGTGGGTGAGGGCCAGGTGGAGGGTGGTGGCGATGGCTTCGTCTGTTGAACGGTTGGGACGGTATGTGAACTGCAAGGAGTTCAGTGAGAGGGGCAGCAGGGTCTTGATGTGCCTCATGACGAGCCTCTCGAAACACTTCATGATGATGGATGTGAGAGCGACAGGATGGTAGTCGTTGAGGCAGGACACTGAAGACTTCTTCAGCACTGGGATGATGGTGGCGGCCTTGAAGTACGTTGGAACGACGGCACTGCTCAGGGAGATGTTGAAGATGTCAGTGAGAGCATCTGCCAGCTGGTCTGCACATCCTCTGAGCACTCTGCCAGGAATATTGGCTGGTCCAGCAGCCTTCCGTGGATTGACCCTGCATAGACTTCTTACAGGTGACGCTGGAATTGGATTCCAAATTCCAACACTCTGAACTGTAATATTGTCACACTAACTGCTACGTTACAAAGGTGCCCATTTAGTGATGCTAAAATTAACTATCAATCCATATAACACAACATGCAAGTGGGAACTATACTACATTGATCATTAATGTAGTCCATTAAAGAAATCCTAAATATCAAAACTAACTCTGTAGAGACAATTCTACTAAAATTCAACATGCATTTTCAAAGGAATTATTGAGAACATGTGCAATGAAATTCTAATGGAAACACATGCTTAATTATTAAAATTTTCCAATTACACCAACAGCAATGTTAAATAATTTATTTCTACTCGAGCAGATTTGCTGTGAAGAATATAATGGGTCATAATTTGCTGAAGCAATGCATGCAGTGGGATCTGCTCTTCCCCTTGCACAATTAGGCTTAAAAAAAATCGGATGACAAGATGCTGAAAATGTGTGCTGATAAAACTACAGCAAAGAAAATCAACCATCTGGAACCTGAGAGAAAAGGCTGAGCAATTAACCAACCTAATTGCAGTGTCCATAATCAAAGACCCTATTACCCTCCACCCGCCCCCAAACCTGACAGTACCACCAGGCTCGAGCTCAGCTTCTGCACCACTGCTCTAAGACTATTAAATGGCCCCTTGGCATGATGACATCACCAACATCAGCCTACCCACCATCAAGATCATATAGACAGAAAGGTACTTGAAAAAAAAGGCCTGCAAAATCATGAAGGATTCCTCGCACTCCCACCCTGCACAGGGACTGTTTCTCCCACTCCCATCAGATGGGAGGCTATGTAGCATCCACATCATGAGCACCAGACTCTAGTTACTTTCCCCGAGCAGTAAGGATGATCAACACCTCCACCCACTAACCCACCCTTCCACACCCCCAATCCACCACTACTTTATCATTTTGTATCACCTCATATACAGACCATATATATATTCTGACTCAGTTCTTCTTTTACCTTGTATTACCTCAAAACCCTTTTGTATTGAACAGACCTTGATAGGCAGTATGCAAGACAAACTTCATCACTGTACATATGACAATAATCAAAAAAAGATTTTTTAAAAATTTAACTATATTTGTCACAAATACAGTGAAACACATCATTTGTATCAAATCACATCAGCAAGGATTGCACTGCACATCTCACATATGTTATCATGCTTCCAGTGCCGACATAGCACGCACACAACTCAATCATAACCGTACGTCTTTTGTGGGAGGAAACTGGAGCCTGTGGAGGAAACACACACAGTCGTGGAGAGAACATATAGACTCCGTACAGATAATGGTGGAATTAAACGCCAGTCTTACAGTTGGCAATGTAAAGCACGGCACTAACTGCTACACTACCGTGCTACCCCTATGATGATGGCTGGTTCTTTGCTTGCAAAGATCAGGATCTATCTCTATAATAATAAACCAATTTACCAATTGATTGTGGAAATAACAGTGTGAGAGCTGATAAATTACAGATTATAATGAGGATCAGGGGAGAGGAGGAAAAAGGAGAATAAGTTTTAAATAAACTAAGAAATTTACCTAAGGGAATCAGACTTTCCACTTGCAAGTGTTCATTTTCAGTTTAGAAAATATATTTTTTCCCAGGATAGAGATGACTCATACCAGAGGGCATAATTTTACAGTGATTGGAGGGAAGTGCACGCAAGATGTCAAAGGCAAGCTTTTAACACAGAGAGTGGTGGGTGTGTGGAATGCCCTGCCAAGTGTGATGGTAGAGGCAGATACATTAGAGACTTTTAAGGAAGTCTTTATATAGGCACATGGATGAAAGAGAAAAGATGGATTTGGTTGATCTTTGAATTGGTTAAAAGATTGGCATAACATCGTGGGCTGAAAGGCCTGTAATGCGCTGTATTGTCTGGCTGTAATTAACACTTCCAGTTAAAATTGTTATTAAAATGACTTAAATTTTTCTGCGCACTTCAGATTGCATATATATTATGGTAATACAGTAACCTAATGTCATTCAATGTACATTAATAATGAACCACTCTGCAAGAAGTTGTTCATCTGAATCTATTAATGGAGCGACACAACTTGGAGAGAAACTATGGATACAAGTTTACCTGTGCACATAGTCCCTCCATGATGTTAAAGCCCCATTTGAATATGATTACAGTGAGAACTCAGTGACAGCAAATTACAGCTCAGTCAGAATGGTGTAAATCTTAAGCCAGTCATTACATACAGGTAAAATGTGATTGTAATATCCAGAGTCATAATGTCTTCAGAAAATATTTTGTAGGCACTGTAAAACATGAAATAGGCAGAATGTTTACTTGTGATAATACCATTGCTGAGTGACAAAAGAATGTGAAACAATTTTTAATCAAAATTCAAAAAGTAATGTCTTATGAGGTTAGCAACACACACAAAATACTGGAGGAACTCAGCAGGCCAGGCAGCATCTATGTAAAAAAGTACAGTTGCCATTTCACTTCAAGACCCTTCAGCAGGACTGGAGAAAAAGAAGATGAGGAGTCATAGTTAGAAGTCTTTTCCATAGATGCTGCCTGGCCTGCTGAGTTCCTCCAGCATTTTGTGTGTTGCTTGGATTTCCAGAATCCACAGATTTCTCTCATTTGTCTTATGGGGATATAGAGTGTTTCTCTTTTTTGTCAAGGAGGACAAGAGATGACCTGACAGAGGTATACAAGGCGATAAAAGGCATAGAGTGACCGGACAGGCAGAGACATTTTTTCTAGGGCAGAAATGGCTAACACGAGGGGGCATACTTTTAATGTGATTGGAGGAGAGCACAGGGGGTGGGGGGGATGTCATAAGTAAGTTTCTTTTACACAGAAAGTTGTGGGTGCATGGAACACCCTGCCTGGGGCCAATAGAGGCTGAAACAATAGGGACATTTAAGACACCCTTAGATAGGTATATTGATGATAGAAATACAGCAGGCTATGTAGGAGGGAAGGGTTAGATTGATCTTCGAGTAAGCTAAATGTTCAGTACAACATTGTGAGTCGAAGGATCTGTACTGTGTTGTACTGTACTGCTTTATGTTCTTAAATTTCAACTACAGTGAAAATTGAAAAGACATTCACCATTCTCCACATTTCTCTTTCACCAACTGTGCTAAGAATGCTACTTTCATATCAAAGCTTCTGATATGTTTTTTAAAACTTACAGCATAGGTGATAGGACCCAAAATCACAGCTACCATGTTAATCCCATTGTCAGTCTTTTCTTGGCTTCACCTCTCTGCTCCCATCCTTGGAATAACATGGCTATCTCTTTCCTCATCTTATAGCCAAAAGGTCACCATGCTAACAGTTCATCCTCCATTAATCCTTCTAGGCCTAACCCATCACTACCAACAAACATCCTTCCCTCTTTCTTCTTCCAATCTCTCCACAATACCCTAATTCACTCTTCCATCATCTCCTCTGCTTCCAATGCAAGAATAGGAAAAAATACATAGGAGCATATGATTTACTCTTTTACCTCATACTTACCATGACACAGGAGGCAGCCATACAGGTTAATACTAGTTCACAGGAAAATTTGTCTGTCTTCTTATAAGACACTTACTTTTGCCACCAGCCCCATTTTCACTTACCTGATAGTTTCACTATTCACTTTCACACATGTCCAGTTTGATTCTACTTGGTATTAACCTACACAAAGGGGTAATTTACTGCAGACATGTAACCAACCAGCAGATATTTTGCAATGAGAGGAAATCTGCAAACTGGAAGAAACCCATGAAGTCAAGGACAGAACATGCAAAGTCTGCACAAGCAACCCCAAAATTCAAATCCCTACAGCTGAGAGACAGAGCGCCAGCTGCTGCATCACTCTGCCACACTTTACTTCCTGTCTTTCTCCTCTAATTTCCCAAAGAACTATTCCTTTCGATGAAAGCATTCTAATTATTGTTTATAATTCAGTCTGCTCTAAATTAGGGAGACCAAATGCGGATTATGTAATTTCTTTTCTGACCCCCCTCTGCATATAACCAGAGACTGTCAGTAGTTCTCAATCATCCATCTTCCTGTCTCATCTAATCTACTTTTATACTACTACTACTGTTGTAAATACCTGTAAGAAAACAAATCTCAGAGTTGTATATGGTGACATATATGTACTTTAATAATAAATTTACTTTTAACTTTATATTGTTCCAGTGAAGTTTAAATAGACACATTTGGAACATGGTCTTCCTCTGGAGCTCTTTACCTTTCCTACGTAACTGGCCTTCCTTCAATGCTTCACCTTTCCTACCCACCTGGCCTTCTCTCCAGCCCGTTACCTTTATTACTCACCTGGCTTCGACTACCACCTTCTAGCTATCCTCTGTCCCCCACCCCTACCTTTTTATTTTGGCATCTTCTCCCTTCCTTTCCAGTTCTGATGAAGGGTCTCAGCCTGATACGTTGACTGTTTATTCCTCTCCATAGATGCTGCCTGACTTGATGAGTTCCTCCAGCATTGTCTGTGTGTTGCTCTGGATATCCAGCAACTGCATAATTTCTTGTGTTTGTGTTACTGGAACATCAGCTCACTTCCCAATGAAGCATCTTAAGATCTTCTAGATTCAACAACACTAAATCGTAACCGTGAGCCACCTTTAATTTAGGATAGCAGGTTCTGAAAAATGATCTTGCTGTTGTCATTTGCAGTTCCTATCCATCTACCTTTTGCTTCTTCACTTGCCCAAATTTAATCCTTTTTTGCCATTTAATTACTCTGGCTTCATCCCATCACATTTATTCCAGGGTCTTTCATTTCCTTTCTTCCTACGTTTATGCATCTTTACCTGAAAAAATTTTTTATTTCTGATAAATATGCCCTCTTCTCATTACTACCATCTGAGAGAGGGTACAGGAGCCTGAAAACACACAATCAACCTTTTAGGAGCAGCTTCTTCCTCTCTATTCTTTATGAATCGTCCGTGAAGTTCTTAAATTCCATGATTGTATCTGATTCCACAAGCACTTCTCGCAGTGAGTTACAGATATCAACCACCTTGGTCTACATGGACTTGATAGGCTGAAGGACCTGTACACATGCTACATTACTACGTGGCTATTTTTTAAATTGTTTCTCCTTTGATCCCATTTGAATCTTCTTCCTCTCGACTTAAATTAATGTCCTCTTATTTTAGGTACCCCAATCATGGGAAAAAGGTTCTGATTATTTACCTTTTATCAAAGTTCAAGTTCAAAGTAAATTTATTATAAAAGTACATACTTGTCACCATATACGTACAACCTGAGATTCATTTACTTGTGGGCATTCATAGTACAAAGAAACACGACAGAATCAATGAAAGACTGTACACAACTAGATGGACAAACAACTAATGTTCAAAAGATAATAAACTGCAAATACAAAAAGAGAAAAAAAAAGCAATAAGTATCGAGAACATGAGATGAAGCGTCCTTGAAAGTGAGTCCATTGGCTGTGGGAACAGTTCAGTGATGAGGTGAGTGAAGTTTTCCCTTCTGGTTCAAGAGCTTGATGGTTGACAGCTAGTGACTGTACCTAAACCTGGTAGTGTGAGCTCTGGGGCTCCTGTACCTAATGTGTAACAGCGGCAATAAAAGATTAAGAGTGACCACTGCAGGATGAGAGTGTGTCTGTGATTTGGGGAATTAAGGGGGGTGGGGGGGCGTATGGGTAGTCAGACAGGGTATATATGCATGCTGATTGGCAGGTGTTTAAAAAGTCCAACTAATACCAAATAAAGTATTTCAAGTATACAGTACAGTGCAAAAGTCATAGGGGCGCACGCGCGCGCACACACACACACACACACACACACACACCCCTAGGGTGCCTAAGGTTTTTGCACAGTACACCAGTAATTTATTTATTGCATTGTATTCATGCTGCAAAATTTCACACCATATGTGACTGCTGATAAACCTGATTCTGAAATGGTCTCTATCGTGGACTGAAAATGAAAAGGAGACGGAGAGGGGAGGGAGCGGGAAGTACCAAAGAAGCATAATTATCTATAATCCTATAATGATCAATAAACCATTTGTTTGGAATCAAATGACCGTACCTGGTATCTCAGGGCTGGGTGTGTCTACATCCATGCCACCCCCACCCCCAAAATGCCCCGGCACTCCTTCTCTGCTGCCTGTCCCGCAATCCTCCTATGGTGCTCCATCCTCACTATTCCCAACATCCTTTGCTCCTGCCAGACTTACAAATTTGCTCTCCGCTCTGTGGTTACAAATACAGTACTGTGCAAATGTCTTTTATAGTACAAGCGTGGCTGACAAGGGAAGTCAAAGCTATCATAAAAGCAAAAGAAAAGGTATACAACAAAGCAAAAATTAGTGGGAAGATAGAGTATTGGGAAATTTTTAAAAAAACCTACAGAGAGCAACTAAAAAATAATTAGAAGGGAAAAGATGGAATATGAAAGCAAGCAAAAAAAAATCAAAGTGCATAGTAGAAGATTTTTCAAGTGTGTTAAAAATAAAAAAGAAATGAGAGTGGATATAGGACTGCTAGAAAATGAGGCAGGAGAAATATAAACGGAGACAAGGAGATGGCTGATGACCTAAATGAGTATTTTGCATCAGTCTTCATGGTGGAACACACTAGCAGTGTGCAAGATGTTGTAGTGTGTAATGGAGCAGAAGTGGGTGCAGTTACCATTACAAGAGAGAAGGTGCTCAAAAAGCTGAAATAACTAAAGGTACATAAGTCTCCTGGACCAGATGAACTGCATCCTAGGGTTCTGAAAGAGGTAGTGTTAGAGACTGTGGTGGCATTAGAAAAGATCTTTCAAAAATCATTGGACTCTGGCATGGTGCCAGAGGATTGGAAAATAGCAAAAGTCACTCCACACTTTAAGAAAGGAGGGAGGCAGCAGGAAGGAAATTATAGATCAGTTAGCCTGACCTCTGTGGTTGGGAAGATGTTAGAGATAATTGCTAAGGATGAGGTGATGGAGTACTTGGTGAGACAGGACAAGATAGCACAAAGTCAGCATGGTTTCCTTCAGGGAAAATCCTGCCTGACAAACCTGTTGGAATTCTTTGGGGAGATTACAAGTAGGATAAATTAAGGGGATGCAGTGGATATTGTATATTTGGACTTTCATAAGGCCTTTGACAAGGTGCCACACATGAGGCTGGTTACCAAGTTAAGAGCCCATGGCATTACAGAAAAGTTACTAACATGGTTGGAGCATTGGCTAATTGGTAGGAGGCAGTGAGTGGGAATAAAATGATCTTGTTCTGGTTGGCTGCCAGTGACTAGGGTTGTTCTGCAGGGGTCAATGTTAGGACCACTTCTTTTCATGCTGCATATTAATGATTTAGATGATGGAATAGATGGCTTTGTTGCCAAGTTTGCAGATGATACAAAGACTGGTGGAGGGGCAGGTAGTGTTGAGGAAACAGGTAGGATGCAGAAAGTCTTAGACAGATTAGGAGAATGTGCAAGAAAGGCTTATTGAGAAAGTAAGGAGGCGTGGGATCGAAGAGGACATTGCTTTGTGGATCCAGAAGTGGCTTGCCCACAGAAGGCAAGGAGTGGTTGTAGATGGGTCATATTCTGCGTGGAGGTTGGTCACCAGTGGGGTACCTCAGGAATCTGTTCTGGGACCCATACTCTTTGAGATTTTTATAAATGACCTGGATGAGGAAGTGGAGGGATGGGTTAGTAAGTTTGCTGATAACACAAAGGTTGGAGGTGTTGTGGATAGTGTGGAAGGCTGTCAGAGGTTACAGCCGGACATTGATAGGATGCAAAACTGGGCTGAGAAGTGGCAGATGGAGTTCAACCCAGATAAGTGTGAAGTGGTTCATTTTGGTAGGTCAAATATGATGGCAGAATATACTATTAATGGTAAGACTCTTGGCATTGTGGAGGATGAGAGGGATCTTGGGGTCCTAGTCCAAAGGACGCTCAAAGCAGCTGCGCAGGTTGACTCTGTGGTTAAGAAGGCATACAGTGTATTGCCCTTCATCAACCATGGAATTGCATTTAGGAGCCGAGAGGTAATGTTGCAGCTATATAGGACCCTGGTCAGACCCCACTTGGAGTACTGTGCTCAGTTCTGGTTGCCTCACTACAGGAAGGATGTGGAAACCATAGAAAGGGTGCAGAGGAGATTTACAAGGATGTTGCCTGGATTGGGGAGCATGCCTTATATACAGGTTAAGTGAACCCGGCCTTTTCTCCTTGGAGCGACGGAGGATGAGAGGTAACCTGATAGAGGTGTACAAGATGATGAGAGGCATTGATTGTGTGGATAGTCGGAGGCTTTTTCCTAGGGCTGAAATGGTTGCCACAAGAGGACACAGGTTTAAGGTGGTGGGGAGTAGGTACAGAGGAGATGTCAGGGGTACGTTTTTTATGCAGAGAGTGGTGAGTACGTGGAATGGGCTGCCGGCAACAGTGGCGGAGGCGGATACGACAGGGTCTTTTAAGAGACTTTTAGATAGATACATGGGGCTTAGAAAAATAGAGGGCTATGGGTAAGCCTAGTAATTTCTAAGGTAGGGACATGATCGGCACAACGTTGTAGGCTGAAGGGCCTGTATTCTGCTGCAGGTTTTCTATGTTTCTATGTTTCTAAAGTGGAAAATGAAATACAATGTTGGAAAATGCAGGGTCATGCACTTTGGTAGTAGAAATAAATGTGCAGACTATCTTCTAAATAGGGAGAAAATCCAAAAACCTGAGAGGCTCATGGGATGGTAGTTAAGGATAAGAGGAATTCTATCCCTGTTAAAGCAGCAGAAAGGCATGGTGAGCACAGATGTTCAGGAAATGGAGGAGATGCGGGTGAGGGCCATGTCAATACTGGAGGAAGAGAAGTCCTATTCTCTGAAGAAAGAAAACATCTCTGATATCCTGGTCAGAAAGGCCACATCCTGGGAACAGATGTGGCAAAGGCGAAGGAACCCAGAAAATGGAATAGCATGTTTACAGGCAATTGGGTGGGAAGAGGTATAGTGAAGATAACCGTAGGAATCAGTTGGTTTACAAAATATGTCAGTTGACAGTTTGTCTGCAGAGAGGGAGACAGAGAGATTAAGAAAGGGGGGAGAGGTGTCAGAAATGGACCAAGTGAATTTAAGGGCAGAGTGGAAGTTGGAGGCAAAGTTGATAAAATTGACGAGCTCAGCATGGGTACATGAAGCAGCACCAATACAGTCATCAATGCAGCGGAGGAAGCGTTGGTGAGTATTGCTGGGGAGGGCTTCGGACATGGACTGTTCTATGCAACCAACAAAGGAGCAGGCAAAGCTGGGACCCATGTAGTTGCCCATGGCCACCTCTTAAGTATAGAGAGGTGGGAGGAGCTGAAGGAAAAATTGCTGTTCTACCAAATGGAGGAGGGTGGTGGTCGAAGGGAAATGGTTGGTTCTTTTGTTAAGAAAGAAGCAGAGAGCTTCTTGAGCATCTGTTCATAACTAGATCACAGTACCACAAAGCAAGCCTCATAGGAACCAATACCACATCTCAACTCTTTGACACATACATACATTCACAGACTCATAGACAATCTGGATTGTCTTTGCCTGCAGCTGATCCAGACTGAGGTGAGGAACTGCTGCGTATTTGTTCTTGCAGAAATGTGGCTCCAAAACATCCCATGCACCATCAATGTACAGGTCAGGACACTCAGGGACTTGGACTAATATTATTTTGTAACTTTATGTGCAATCCTAACTATATGTGAATGTGTTGTTTGGCACCTTGGCTCTGGAGGAACAATCTTTTGCTCAGCTATACATGTGTATGGTTGAATGACAAATAAACTTGAACTTATACAGCATACAGCAAAGAAACAAGCCCTTCAACCCAAGTTGTCATTGCTGATCAAGATGCCAATCTACACTAATTCCACATCCCTTTTAACCAGGCGCTCCCAATCTTTTTTATGCCATGGACCAAACCCATTCAGCAAGGGATCCATGGAGCCCAGGTTGGGAATCTATGTTCTAAACCTTTTGTATCCTCTGTTCAATGTAACTTTCTAAATGTCTTTAAGTATTGTAATTATACCTGCCTCTTCCACTTTCTCTTGTAGCTCATTCCATATACCCACCACCCTCTGTGCAAAAATGCCACTCAGATCCTCTTTAACAACAACTCAGCCCAAATCCCAATAAAGCACTATCTAGCTTTAGTAAGAATCCCATTACATTTTATTCTTAATTCAACGTAGAAAAAATAACAAAGTCTAAATAACTGCAGATGCTGGAAACCTGAAATAAAAATAAAAGATTCAAAGATTATGTCAAAGCCTCTTTGGAAAGAAGGGCAGCATCCCTTCTGATTCTATGATTTCCTGGTCCACGATGACTCAAAGTCATGAAGAATAATGGCACTGAGTATGAACAAAGGAAGCACAAAGTCACCTTGCTGGATAGAATGCTTCGCCTCCTTAACTATTCATCTGTACACACAGCCAGGTACCTCCTATAAGACCATAAAACATAGGAGCAGAATCAGGCCATTTGGCCCGTCGAGTCTCCACCATTCAATCATGCCTTATTTATTTTTCCTCTCAACCCTATTCTACAGCCTTCACCCTGTAACTTCTGACGTTTTTACTAATCAAGAAACTATCAACCTCTGCTTTAAATATACCCAATAACTTGGCCTCCACAGCCGTCTGCGGCAACAAATTGCACAGGTTCACCAGGCTCTGGCTAAAGAAAATCCTCCTGAGCTCAGTTCTAAATGGACATCCTTCTATTCTGAGACTGTGCTTTCAGATTCTAAACTCTCCCACTATTGGAAACATCCATTTTACGTCCACTCTATCTGGAGCTTTCAATATTTGATTGGTTTCAATGAGATTCCCCCCTCATTCTTCTAAGCCTCAGTGAGCACAGGCCCAGGGCCATCAAAAGCTCCTCATACGTTAACCCTTTCATTCCTGGGATCATTCTCCTAACCACCTCCTGACCCTCACCAACGCCAGTACATTTTTTCTTAGATACAGAGCCCAGAACTGTTCACAATATCCCAACTATGGCTAAGAAACAAGGCTCTACAAAAATATTAATTAGCAGATGTTGTTTGGTAATAATAAAAAAATCATGGTAGTGAATAAATCCTGACTGTTTTTGGTGCAGTTACATTATATCTGGCATTTTCAAGAAAATCCATACTGTTCCAAATATTTGACTGGTGAACCAAACAACAAATGCAGTTATCAAAAAGCAAGCAGGGGAAGAACATCGAGAGAGTAACGTCTTGATTTTATACTTTTCTATGAATCTACCTGTGTCTAATTTATGAATAATTATCATTAGTAACCTCTATTCCAATGTCAAACCGTTTCTGATATGTGATTCTTTCGTCTGTAAGGTAAACAGATTTCTCATTCTACAGAAAGAAGCAAGACAGAGCTGACCATGGTAAAATTGTTGTACCTACTGAGTTCAAAACAGTACTGAGATTAATAAACATAGGTAATTGAATTGTTTAACCAATTGGGAATGAACAATGCCCAGGAACAAAGAAGTTTACAACAAGTGCTGGATGCAACCCTTTCCATCACAAGCAAATTCCTCCCCATCACTGAGGAAATTTGCGTAAAGTGTTGCCACAAGAAACCAGCATCCATCATCAACAACCCCCACCATCCAAGCCATACCCTAAAGTCATAGTCATAAAAAAGTACAGGGCAGAAACAAGCCCTTCGGCCCATCTAGTCCATACTGAACCATTTAAATTGCTTAATCCATCGACCTGGACCTGGACCTCAGACCTCCATACCCCTAACTTCCACGTACCTATCCAAACTTCTCTTAAACGTTGAAATTGAGCTTGCATGCCCCACTTACACTGACAACATATTCCACATTCTCACGACCCTCTAAGTGAAGAAGTTTACCCTCATGTTTTCTGTACTTTTTTAACCTTATTTACATCTTTCCTGTAGGTGGGCAACCAAAACTGCACACAATATTCCAAATTAGGCCTCTACAACTTCAACATAACATTCCATCAGCCGTACTCAATACATTGATTTATGAAGGACAATGCGCCAAAAGCTTTCTTTATGGGCCAATCTACCCGTGACACCACTTTCAATGAATTATGGATCTGCATTCCCAGATCTCTTTGTTCTACTGCACTACTCACTGTACAAGATCTACTCTGGTTGGTCCTTTTGAAGTGCAACAACCTTGCACCTTCTCACCGTTACCACTGGGCAGCAGGTACAGGAACCTTAAGGCCCAGATTCAGGAACAGTTATTATACTATAACCATTAGGCTGCTGAACTGGCATGGATAACTTCAATTACCACTACTCTGAACTGTTCTACAATCCACAGGCTCACTTTCAAGGACTCAATAAAATTCATATTCTCACAACTTTCTTTCTATTTGCAGAATACGTCTTCTTTTGCACATAGGTTTTGGTCAGGCTTTATGTATATTTTTTCATAAGTTCTATTGTATTTATTTTTCTGTGAAAGCCTACAAGAAAATGAATCTCAAGATAGAATATGGTAACATATGTACTTTGACAATAAATTTTAGTTTGACTTTGAATCCAGAACACACAGTGAACTCTTATATTTTCATCTAAATTATAATCAGTTTCATAACCAATATACACTTGGTGCCCACTTTATCAGGTACACCAGTACATTAATGTAAATATCTAATCAGCCAATCAGGTAGCAGCAACACAATGCATAAAAACACGCAGATACGGTCAAGAGGTTCAGTTGCAGAGTGGGAAAGAAATGTCGTTTTGACTGTGGAATGAACGTTGGTGCCAGACAAAGTGGTTTGAGTTGCTCAGGAACTGCTGATCTCCTAGGATTTTCATGCACAACTGTCTCTATAGCTTACAGAAAATGGTGTGTAAAACAAAAAAAAAATCCAGTAAGCGGCATTTCAATGGGTGAAAACGCTTTGCAAATGAGGGAGTCAGAAAGATTGGCCAGACTGGTTCAAACTGACATAAAGCTGACACTAACTCAAATAACCACCTGTTACAATAGTGGTTTGCCGAAGAACATCTCTAAAAGCATAATACGTCGGACCCTGAAGTGGATGGGCTACAGCAGCAGAAGACCACGAACATAGACTCACTGGCCACTTAAGTACAAGGAGGTACCTAATAAAGTGGTGACTGCATGTAATATGAATACCATTTTACAGTGCTTTATAATCCCTTTCTATGCAAAATCCCTCTATTGAATATCATTAAGCAAACCTGAATCTAAGAGTATAAAACAAAGCCAGGAATAAGACAATGCAAGTGTCGCATTTGAATCTGACAGTAAGATAGTTTGATTAAACAGCTCCAGTTCTTATTTGTCACGTAACTCAACCAAATGGCATCCTGATACAGTGATGATAGTACCTGCTTAAGATGAAAATTTAAGATTTTAACCTCTCACTAGTTAGCTTGTAAGGAATGCCTCTCACAGATAAATGGAGACCTTTAATTTTCATAATTAAAAACCCAATAGTCACTTACACAATAATGGCCACATTTTTGGTATAATAACTCAAGTACAACACTAAAAAGAGGCAAGACACAGATCCATTTTGTTAAGTGGCAATTTTCATATTCTGCTTACAGGACAGAATGAATCACCGTTTTTGGATTGCTGATTTTTGCAGAAATTACAATTATCTGGAAGCCTTAATATAATTAACAACAACATACATTAATGCGGTGTATTTAATATACAAAATATGTTCCAAAAGTGCAACAGAAGCAACGTAAAAAATGAGATTTTGCAATGTATTCTGCTTCCAAAATTAGGACCCATTTCAATAACTAATAAGAATTTCTAGAGTAGCATGCACAAAATGCTGGAAAAACTCAGCAGGATAGGTGACGTCTATGGAAAGGAATAGAGACGACATTTCAGGCTGGGACACTTCATCAGGACTGGAAAGAAAGGGAGAAGATGCCAGAATATCTTGGTGGGGGGGAGGGGAAGGAGGACAAAAGCTAGAAGGTGATAGGTGAAACCAGATGAGGGGGAAGTTAGGTGGGTGAACGATAAGGTGAGAAGCTTGGTGGCGATATTTGGAAAAGGTAAAGGACTGAAGAGAAGGAATCTGATAGGAAAGGAGAGGTGACCATGGGAAAACAGGAAGCAGAAAGGGCACTAGAGGAGAGTGATAGACAGGAGAAGGGAGCCAGAATAGGGAATGGAAGAATTGAGAAGGGGAAGGGGGGAGAAATTAATATTAAGTTAGAGAAATTGATGTTCATGCTGTCAGGTTGGGGGCTACCCAGACAAAATATGAGGTGTTGTTCTTCCAGTGTGAGCGTAGCCTTACCCTTGGCACTAGAGGCAGCTATGGGCAATTTCTACCATATATAATCAGACCCAATTAAATGCCAAGCCAACCTTAGCATTAGTGAGTGACAGGTTTTAATAGAGTGCTGAATTAGATCGTAAACATAAGAGATTCTGCAGATGCTGGAAATACAGAGTAATACACGCAAAATGCTGGAAGAACACAGCAATTCAGGCAGCATGTATGGAAAGGAATAAAGGATCAACGTCTTGATCCGAAACCATTCATCCTTCCAGACTTGATGAAGAATCTTGGCCGAAAATGCCAACTATTCGTTCCTCTCTATAGATGCTGTCTGACCTGCAGATTTCCAACAGCATTTTGTGACTGAAATAGACAGCTTATGTTTAAGATGCTTAGAGCTGATGAAGAGCAAGGACATGAAGGAATCTATATCCAAGAATAAACATTTTTTTATTTGAAACATCAAAAAAAAGGTATCGATTACCATATTTTGCAGTATCTCATCAAGACTGCAGTAATATGATAAAGAAACATCAGCAAATTTCTCTAATAACCAACAGCTTTTATTGCATTTCACTACTGCACTCACTCTAAGCTTCAACAATGATGGCTCCAGTTTATTTCTTAATTATTTTATTTTGAGATACAGAATGGTAATAGGACCTTCCAGCCCAATGAGCCCATGCTGCCCAATTACACCAGAGTGACAACTAACCCACTAACCTGTATGTCTTTGAAATGTGGGTGGAAATCAGAGGACCTGTAGGAAACCCATGCCATCCCGTGGAGAATGTAGAGACAGCAGCAGGAATTCTTTACCACTCTAGGTACCTCCATTATAAACTGGCTGAAAATATTCTCGAACAGTGTCATTCTGCCTCATGCTCTAACTAGTCCCAGGGGCCCAATGCTTTATGGTGGGAATTCTGCGGATTTATGGGAATCAGTTCAATTGGCATTGTATTACAGAATCAATCGAAACTACTAAAGGTTTGCAGAATATGAAAAGCAGTGGTCTTGTGACAGGTGTAATGGGAGTAGATTTCCACCTGGCATGGTTCTGGTCTATGATTCCATAGAAACGAATAACAAGAGTGTTAACATTTTAATTTTCTTTCCATTCATTTAGCTTTCTAACTTGGATAGGGTGCAGGGTAGATTCAGCAGGATGTGGCTGGAACTGAGTAGTTCCGTTATGAAGTGAGACAAATTTGGGTTGTTTTCTCTGGAGAGGCAGAGACTGCGGGGAGACCTAATTTAGATTTATAAGATTATGTGAGGCAAAGCCGCCAAATTAATTAATGCTTTTCTGCCTGTACAAGTTCCCCATCCCTCCATTCCTTACATGTTTATATGTCTATATGACAGGTCTTAAACGCCTCTACCTGCTCCCACCACACCCCACAGCAGCCTGCTCCAGGCACCTACCACCCTCTGTGTGTATTATTCTGATTTTCCAGCATCTGCAGAATCTCATGCTTAAGCTTTCTTTTTGGTAAGAGGAGACTCAAGAGACTGCACACACTGGAATCTGGGGGGGGGTGCGGGGGGGGGGATAAAAACAACCCGTTGGCGGGAATGGGCAGTTGAAGTTTTGGGTCGAAACCCTGCAAGGGAGAAGAGTTGATGAGGATGAGATGAGAAAAAATGAAATCAATGCAGATGGATTATGATGTTCAGCACGGATGGAGTTGTCCAAAATGCTTGTTTCCAGAGGGCACAAACTCAGGGTGCAAAGCTGTCCATTTAGAACACAGGTGAGGTGGAATTTCTTTAGCCAGAGAGTGGTGAATCTGTGGAATTCATTGCCACAGTCAGCTGTGGAGGCCAAGTCAATGGGTATATTTTTAGCACAGGTTGTTAAGTTATTGATTAGTAAGAGTGTCAAAGGTTACAGGGAAAAGGCAGAGGAATGGGATTGCATTCGATAATAACTAAGCTATGCTGGAATGGTGGAGCAGACTCGAGGGGCAGAATAGCCTAATTCTGCTCATGTCCTATGGTCTAATCACCTCTTAGAAACATAGAAACATAGAAAATAAGTGCAGGAGTAGGCCATTCGGCCCTTCAAGTCTGCACCGCCATTCAGTACGATCATGGGTGATCATCCAACTCAGAACCCTATACCTGCCTTCTCTCCATACTCCCTGATCCCTTTAGCCACAAGGGCCTTATCTAACTCCCTCTTAAATATAGCCAATGAACTGGCCTCAACTGTTTCCTGTGGCAGAGAATTCCACAGATTCACCACTCTCTGTGTGAAGAATTTTTTCCTTATCTCGGTCCTAAAAGGCTTCCCCTTTATCCTCAAACTGTGACCCCTCGTTCTGGACTTCGCCAACATCGGGAACAATCTTCTTGCATCTACTCTGTCCAATCCTTTTAGAATTTTATACGTTTCAATCAGATCCCCCCTCAATCTTCTAAATTCCAGAGAGTATAAGCTTGTCGATCCAATCTTTCATCATATGAAAGTCCTGCCATCCCAGGAATCAATCTGGTGAACCTTCTTTGTACCCCCTCTATGGCATGAATGTCTTTCCTCAGATTAGGGGACCAAAACTCCACACAGTACTCCAGGTGTGGTCTCACCAAGGCCTTACACAACTGCAGTAGTACCTCCCTGCTCCTGTACTCGAATCCTCTTGCTATGAATGCCAGCATACCATTCGCCTTTTTCACCGCCTGCTGTACCTGCATGCCCACTTTCAATGACTGGTGTACAATGACACCCAGGTCTCATTGCACCTCCCCTTTTCCTAATCGGCCACCATTCAGATAATAATCTGTTTTCCTGTTTTTGCCACCAAAGTGGATAGCCTCACATTTATCCACATTAAATTGCATCTGCCATGAATTTGCCCACTCACCTAACCTATCCAAGTCACCCTTCATCCTCTTAGCATCCTCCTCACAGCTAACACTGCCGCCCAGCTTCGTGTCATCCGCAAACTTGGAGATGTTGCATTTAATTCCTTTATAATATACTATTAACTCTTCTATAATACTCCTTGCCCGAAGTGGGATATAGTGAGGAATGCATATCAGTGCTAAAGATCAAGTACTTTCTAGAAATTAATGACTCAGCAGTGTGAAATACACAAAACTAATACTTATAGATTTCCTTTTAATGTTCTCTTAATGTACAGTACTGTGCAAAAGTCTGAGGAATATGTAAATAAATTCTATAAAGCAAAGATGCTTTTAAAAAGAATTAAATGAAAAGTTTCTAAATATCAAAAAAATTACTGTAAAGCACAGTAAATGGTAAAAACTAAATCAAATCAACATTTGGTGTGACCGCCTTTAAAATTGCGTCAACAACATACACAAAACGCTGGAGGAATTCTGCAGGCCAGGCAGCATCTATGGAAAAAGTACAATCGCTGTTTCGGGCCGAAGCCCTCCTGCAGGACTACAGTCGATGTTTTGGGCCAAAACCCTTTTGCAGAACCTGTCTGGCCTGCTGAGTTCCTCCAACATTTTGCGTGTGTTGCTCAGATTTCCAACACCTGCAGATTTTCTCTTGTTTGTGATTTGATTAAAACTGCAGCAATTCTCTTCGGCACTATTGTGCAGTTTTATCAGAAGATCGGTTGGTAGGTTGTTCCAGGAATTTTGGAGAATCTGTCACAGTTCGTCTGCAGACTTTGGCTGTCTCGCTTGTTTGCTTCTCTCTCAGGTAATCCCAGACAGCCTTGACGATGTTGAGATCAGGGCTCTGTGGAGGCCATACCATCTGAAAGCATACATCTAGGGTGCTTAAGACTTTTGCATAGTACTGTAAATATCTTGATTTTTTCTCTTAATGTACACATCAGCGGCTTTGAAAGTTTTCAAGGAAAATCGATATCAACATAAGGAGGAATTAAAGGTGTGATAAAAGAAGAAGTTGTAAGCTTGAATAAATTATTCACTAAATACTGTACGTTTCAGTAAAAAAGGCTACCTTTTCTCTGTACAACGCCAACTGCCGTTAATAAACCTGATACTTCTTAGGTACTACAACCACATTGGAGAACATTTAGAGAACCAAGTGGAGGCTAATGGGAGATCTGATTGAGGTGTATAAGATTACGAGAAGTATAGATACAATAGACAGACGGCATCTTTTTCCCAGGGTTGAAATGTCTAATGCCAGAGGGTATGCATTTAAGGTGAAAGGGTGTAATTTCAAAGGAGATGTAAGAAGCAAGTTGTTTTTTTTTAAACAGAGAGAGTGGTGGGTGCCTGGAATGAGCTGCCTTGGGTGGTGGTAGAGGCAGATACATAACGGACTTCTAAGAGGTGCTTAGATCAGGGTTCCCAACCTAAGGTCCACGGCATAAAAAAGGTTGGAACTTCTGGTTTAGATAGGTACATGAATGTGAGGAAAATCAAAGGATTTGGACATTGATTAGAGAGAAGAGATTAGTTTAGTTAGGCATCTGATTACTAACTTAATTTGTTCGACACAACATTCTGGGCCGAAGGGCCTGTTCCTGTGCTGTACTGTTCTATGTTCTATGTTCTATGTCCTGTGTTAACTAAAATAATTAATCTTAATGTCATTAATTCATCAATCAGCATTTACATCTGTCCAAGACTGGAGCTGGGACCGTGGCTTAATTTGCAGTCAAAGGAATGTTTTGGAACATTAATCAGTAATGATAAGTCACATACTCGCTGTTGTTAATTAACACCTAACTGATAGGTTTAAATTGTGTCTGGTTGTTAAAACTGCCGCAATGCAATCTGATTTTCAGGGAGATTTACAACTTGAGAGTGCCCTAAATGGTTGCATCATCGCCTGGTATAGAACACCAATGCCCAGGAAGTAAAAAGTCTGCAGAAGGGAGGATACAGCCCTCCAGATCAGAGTTTAATGCAAACAATCAAAACTGTGATCTTCAGTGTAATTATAAAAGTTCAGCACAATATGATGGAATAGTTAAAATCTGGTTGGAATACCATTATATAGCTCGTCCCTGAGAATCAGTAAAAATAAAAGAATCTAATTATACTGTATACTTCACTGTTTCGCTTTTGCATTATTTATTTATTTGTAAATGATAGTAGTCTTTATGTCTCATACACTGCTGCCACAAAACAACAACTTTCATGATATAACAGTGATAATAAACCCGATTCTGAATCTGATATTAGTAGAACCTCCAGAGTACAAATTCCTTGAAGTTCCACACTGTAATACGGATGTACGATCTTGCTTTCAAAAAGTTCACACTTTCAGGCAAAGCATAGAGAAAAAAAAGTCAGGCAGCACAAACAGTGTATTTTCATCGCCAGCAAAACCAGAATTTCAGGTTTCCTGATTTCATTAGGGATGAAATTAGACTGATTTTAGAAAACATTTTTTATGTTTTAATTTTATTTAGAGAGAACAATTAATAATCAATTGTATTTTGTTTGCATTTCTTCTCTCCTTGCAGTGGCTTTGTCACGATAAAATGCCGAAACTCAATGCCCCATCTGTTGATGATTAAACAAATATTTCTGTCAGTTCAGATTGTGTGGTGCATCTTATATCAGCTTTTAGTTAAATATCAAATACCGGACCAAAGCAAACTGTTCAGCCCTTGCTATTAATTGTACAAAATTACACTGAAATTTAATTCAAATGGATGCAAATCTCTACAAGTATGAGTGCATTAAACAGCTGTAGCCATGAACCACATCAATCTGTTCTGCTTTGTCCAGACTCAACAGTCTGCCTTGTACTCTCTGAAAAGAAAACTGACTGGTTCCAAGCCCAAGTGACAGGTGCATTTATGCATAACCTTCCTTCCCCAAGCTGTGTATGAGACATTCTGCAATAGTATGCAAGTACTGAAAGTAACAGATGAGGCCATCTGTCGATCCAAGCAAACAGATCTGCAACCCACTGCTGGTTACAACAATTGCACCAAAGAGGTCAGGCATCGACAAAGATCCTGCTGGGCTCCATTTAAAGGAGCTTAGACAAGCCCAAGAGCATGCTTCAGACTCTGTCAACCTGCATTTCTATAAGCGGTCTCATGTGAACTTGTCTCACAATGATCAAAGGGCCTTTTAATTTGAATTTAATTACTTCTTAGAACCACCAGCATCATCTCTAAGAACTTTAATATAGTCGGAAACATTAAATCACTGCCCTGCCCCTGCACACACCAGAAGATTTCCTGCTCTTCAGACTTAACACTATTGTAACACAGGTTAGCATTTACACAGAAGCTACACTGCAATTTATTATTCCAGTTCCAATTCATTCTACTGAAACATGAAACACAGATTATGTAACACATGCAGCACAATGTCTGCAAGAGATATTTGCTGTAGAAGAATATGATTGAAATTGCAAAACTACAACAGGAAAAATTATAAATAGCATTTTTTCCAACTGTAACCTTGAAGTGATAAATTGTACTAGATGTCGCCAAATTTACAACATAGATTTTGGTGAATTTAGGCTCTGTTTGATAAAGAGCAACAGAGTCAGGTGCAGGGTGGTGACACAGCAGTCTTCAATCCAACCTTCAGATTGTAGTACTTGTTCTTAGTGATTCCATAACCTATTGGATTCTCTTTCAAGGACTCTACTACTAATATTTTCAGTATTAACTACTTAGTTATTTATTACTTGATTTTTGACTTCTTTTGAACATTGGTGTAGTCCTTGTGTGTAGTTTTTCACTGATTCTATTGTATTTCTTTGTTCTACTGCAAATGCCTTCAAGAAAATGAAATTCAGGATAGTATAGGGTGACATATATATACTTTGATGATGAATTTACTTTGACATTTGAACTCTGAACAGAACAACCAGCTAAACAGTTATGAAGATCTGGGGAGATATATTGCAGTGTGCTAGGAATAGCTTTCCAGATCCCCTTCAAAACAGTGGCCTACGTTTTGATTTAGTTTTATCCAAGAGCAATGAAAAGGGGCGAATTTATCAGCTCAACGTTTAAAGATTTAATGATTAAAAAGATTAGCTTTATTTGTCACATGCACATCAACAATCAACACTTCCGAGAATGTGCTGGCGGGTGGGGGGGGGCGCAGCCCACAATTTATGGCACCAACATAACACGCTCACAACTTCCTAACCCTAACCTGAACACTATTAGACTGTGGGAGGAGAGCGGAGCACCAGAAGAAAATGCACACAGTTAAGAGGAAAATGTACGAACTCCTTACAGGCAACATTGAGAAATTGAATCCTAATTCCTGGTCTGTAAAGTATTACATGAACTGTTAACTTACTTTGCCAACCCTGAAAGACTTCCCACAATTCTGCACTTCATTCTGGAGGAGGGAAAGATAAAATCAGGGAAATGACGGGAGTGCGCAGAGATGAAGCAGGAACAGATAAAAGGAAGCTGAAGGGCAAAATTTTCTGTGCACAAGAGGAAGAATAGGAAAGAAAGACTTTCATAAAAGAGAAAAGAAATAATAAAGGGAAAATAAAATTTACCAGCTCATATTTCAAAAATCTTTAAATTGCATTAGATATGTATGAGAAATGTAACTTCATGGTATAAACTTTCATTTCTAGGTAGACATATTTAGGCATAAATCTGCTGAGTTCCTCCCACATTTTGTGGGTGTTCCAGCATCTGCAGATTTTCTCTTATTTGTGTAGGCATAAATCTTACTTTAAGTAGAAATCCTAAATTTAATGATGAGTTCAATGGTAATTACGGGACAAAAAAAATCATTGAAGCTCGAAGGGCTTTCTGAGGACAAGCCATTAAACAGTTTGCTAGGCTGATTTATACTTTTGAGTGTGGAAAAACAGATTTCTTAATCTTTCACAAACACAAGAGGTTCTGTAGATGCTGGAAATCCAGAGAAACACACATAAAATGCTAGTGCAACTCAGTAGGTCTGGCAGTATCCATATAAACAGTCAGCGTTTCAGGCCGAGGCTTTACTGTTTATTCATTTCTATAGATGCTGCCTCTGTGAGAAGGCTGAAATCTGTTGAATTTAGTTATAAATAATTGTTCAAATAATTGTTAAAAAGAGTTAAAAGAAGTTATTGAATGTGAATATCATTTCATGTTGAGAAAAAAAGGGTTATTACTTTAAAAATACACAAATGTGTTTGGTTGAAAATTCTGAGAATGTGTGCAAGGTATTCTCTTATATTATTGAGCACTGAATCTGCCATTGACTTGTAAGGGCCTACATTCACTCTTCAGCGCACGATTGATTGCTTATACCTGCCAGATGCCTGGGAAGGGGCAGTACATGCTGTACTTATTCAACATAAAGTGACTGATGCATGAACATTGCAGCATTTATATTTCATTTGTCTTCCCTTTTCAGGTGGGGAGAGAAAATAGAAAATAATTGGAATTTTAAGCTTCTTGGCACATGCATGTTCTCAGAACAATCATTATTAAGTATTTTTATCGAAGTTTTGTATAATTCATTGAAAAAAGTGAAACACATATGTAGCACCAGTCTTATCGTGTGACTAGTCACCACACTCTCTAAGATAATCAAATTACACTAGGTGGTAAGAGGCTATCAGAAAATTCTAGGGAATTGGAAGGAGGCAGTGAATAGAAACCACACACTTCTGGAAATAAGGTTTTGTTTATAAGAAAAAAACCATGTACAAAATATTTACATGAGCAAGAACAATTCAAAATTCAAGCATTCTGTTTAGATATCAAGAAAAGTCAAATTGCTGTTTAGTTAGAATCAGTTCTCGCAGAAAATCAAATTCAGATTCTTCGTATGAAAATAAACTTGTACATCCAACCGTATTAACTCCTCTGCGTCATTACACATTTCGTTCCTGCACAGGTTCTTCATCTGGGTGCCTCACCATCTTGGTTCGTTGGATGGAATAGTTGATCATTCACAGTACGTCAATTCACAAGCTTGTACAAAACTTGACCAATGCCTTGGTATGATTTTGCAGAACTAATTCCTGACTACACGGTAGGGATTGTGGGTCTCTGCTGATATTGTCTCGTTATAGCTGTAGCTTCAATAAATCTTTTATCGCTATTGTTTGTCCTCCAGGGGTTTCAAGTTAGTAGCGTAAATATACTACTGATTCCACTCTTAACAGTTCATGTCTTCAGCTTCTAATCTTTGCTGTGTTCCTCTCCTTATCCTCCGTGTCCAGCCTGCCCCTCCCTCGCATAGCGTCTTTTTCAAATTCTTTTTTTAATTGGTAAACCTCGTTTTCAGTCCTCCGCAGGTAGAACTTTCTAACATTACAATTTTGGGTTTAATTAATCTAGGTTACAAAAGGCTGTTTTTACACACGAAGCTTGTATGATTGAAGTGTTAAAGTTGCATGGAGACAGTGAATTGCATTATTTGCTTTAAAAACCAACACACCCATGGATGCGCTGAGGGCAGCTCACATAGAATACACATATTACCAAATATTTATGGCATTTTCTATATTTCAGGTCTGTAGTAAGTTGCTCTTTAACTACATGCATTGGTTTATCTGATACACAACAATTATATATCAATTCTGAGAATATCGATGCAGTTACAAAGAAGGCAAAATAGCAGTTAAATTTCATTAGATTAGATTAGATTATGAGAACACTCAGTCCTCGTTTATTGTCATTTAGAAATGCATGCATTAAGAAATGATATAATGACAGGAGTTTGAGGAAACACTAGCAAATTTCTACAAAAGTTCAGTGGAGAGCATTCTAACAGCCTACATCACCCTCTGGTATGGATGGGGAGGGGTAGCACTGCATAGGATCGAAATAACGAAAGGAAATTTCGAATTCAGTCAGCTCCATCATGGGCCACTAGCCTCCCCAACATCCAGGACATCTTCAAGGAGTGATGCCTCAAAAAGGTTGCATCCATCATTAAGGATCTCCATCGCCCAGGACATAGTCTCTTCTCATTGCTAGCGCACAGGAAGGAAGTACAGGAGCCTGAAGGCACACACTCAATGATTCAGGAACTGCTTCTTCCCCTCTGTCATTAGGTTTCTGAATGGTCACTGAATCCATGAATACTACCTCACTACTTTTTCTTGCCCTATTTAATTAACTATTTAATATTTGTGTGTACACTTATAGTTTTTATGTATTACATTGTACTGCTGACACAAAACAACAAATTGCATAACATATGCCGGTTATATTAAACTTGATTCTGATCTAATATACTCCACTCTTTTTAAATTCCGAGTATATCAGGCATTATAGTGCTGAAAAGATGGTCAAAGTTATAATTGTATAACCCCTTTAAATTCACCCGTGTATTTTCATGTAATTGATGACTAATGAAGTATTTCTGAAGTGCAACTCTGTCACAGGAACTACAAAAGCAATTTAATTGTAAGCTTTACAAACAGCAATGTGATGGCTATAAATAATCTGTACTGATAGAGGAATTGTCTTCTTTTAGATAGGGCCATAGGATCTGTTATGAGACGAGTAGATGTCTCCATGTTTCATTCAAAAAATACTGGTGTATGTCCAGTACTTCACATCTCTTGCACAGAAATGTCAGAGCAGATCTTTGTAGATGTGTCTCTAGAGTAGTAAAAGATTAGTGTTGTTTGTAATATGAACATCAAAACATAACCGTGAAATGTATTGTTCACACCACTGTAACATAGCAGTTAGTATGACACTTACAGCTCAGGGAATAGGAATTCGGAGTTCATTTCCAACACTGCTTGTAAGGAGTTTGTACATTTTCCCCGTGACTGCGTGAGTTTCCTCTGGGTGTTCCAGTTTCCTCCCACAGTCCAAAGACTTACCAGTTATTAGGTTAATTGGTCATTATAAATTGCCTTGTGATTAGGTTAGGGTTAAATAGGCAGGTTGCCGGATGGCGCGGATTGATGGGCCGGAAGAGCCTGTTCCGCGCTCTGTCTCTAAATAAATTAAAATAAAATCAGCAAGTGGCACCAACATAACATGGCCGCTGCTCAGTAATCCTAAATGTATGCCTTTGGAATGTGGGAGAATAGAGAGCCCCAGAGGAAACTGCAGCACCTGGAGGAAGCCCACGTAGTCACGGGCAGAACGTCCGAACTCCTCACAGCCAGCGGGGGGAATTGAACCCTGATCAGTGATCACTAGTGCTGTAAAGTGATGCGCTAACCCGATCAAATCCGGACGTGGAAAACAGTGCGTCACTGAGATACAGTCACACCAAGTTCAAATCATGCCTGAAGCTCACACGTGTTCCTCAGTTGTACTTGAACAAATCAGACAGACACACACAGCTCTTTCTGCCCGTGGGCTACAACATCATTCCCAAATGCTTAATGTAAAGCAAGAGCAGCACCTCACCTTGCAACTAGTTTCATTATGGTTGGAGTCAACACTGAATTAAACAACTTCAGGCATCCAGAGTGTCAGCACAGGAAGTTCAGTGTTATTTATTCTGTTGGCACAGTATTATTTACTATTTATCAGGCTGTGCGTAAATGTCAGCTTAGTCTTGTTGTATGCAGGTACTTACAGGTTCATTGCTGTGGAGTTGCAGATGGACATAGAACATTACATCACAGTACAGACCCTCAGTACACAACCTTTTCTGCAACTCACTGAAGAGAAATAAAAAGATAGGATCTCCCAGTGGCCACACATTTCAATTTGACTTCCCATTCCGACATGTTGTCGCTCCATGGCCCTCTCTACAGTCACAATGAGGCCACTCTCAGATTAGAGAAGCACAGCTGCAGGTTAAAAGATATGACATTATGGCCATCACCGAGTCATGGCTAAATGACGGATGTGATTGGGAGCTGAACATCCAAGGATACACAGTGTATAGGAAAGATAGGAAGGTAGGTAAAGGGGGTGGCGTGGCCCTGATGGTAAGTAACGATATCAAATCAATAGAAAGAAGGGACTAGGATCAGAAGAGGTAGAATCCTTATGGGTAGAATTAAGAAATGGCAAGGGTAAAAAGACACTAATAGCAGTTATATACAGGCCTCCAAACAGCAGCCGGGATGTGGACTACAAGTTGCAGCTGGAAATAGAAAAAGAGTGTCAGAAGGAAAATGTCAAGATAATTATGGGGTATTTTAATATGAAACTGGATTGCGAAAGTCAGGAAGGTAATGGATCTCAGGAGAGGGAGTTTCTAGGGTGCCTACAGGATGGCTTTTTGGAGCAGCTTGTCCAGAAGCCCGCCAGGGGACCGGCTGTTTTGGATTGGGTGCTGTGTTACGAACCTGAGGCGATTAGGGAGCTGGAGGTAAAGGAACCTCTTGGAAGTAGTGATCATAATATGATTGAGTTCATTTTCAAATTTGAAAAGGAGAAGCTGGTATCAGGTGTATCGATATTTCAGTGGAACAGGGGAAATTACAGTGGTATGAGAGAGGAACTGGCCCAAGTCGATAGGAAAAGTAAGCTAAATGAAGGGACGGCAGAGCAGAATTGGATGAAATTCCTACAAGAAATAAGGAAGATGCAGGAAAAATATAAATCCAAGAAAAAAGAAAATCATGAATGGAAAAATGGCACAAATGTGGCTAACGAGAGAGGTTAAGGCAAAAATAAAAGCAAAAGAAACAGTGTACAAGGAAGCAAAAATTAATGGGAAAAATGAGGACTGGAAGACTTTTAAAAACTTACAGAAGGAAACTAAGAAAGTCATTAGGAAAGAAAAGATGAATTATGAAAGGAAGTTGGCGATTAACATAAAAAAGGACACTAAGAGTTCTTTTAAATATATTAAGAGTAAAAGAGTGACAAGGGTAGATATGGGACCGATTGAAAATGATGCTAGAGAAATAATGCTGGATAACAAAGAGATGGCAGAGGAACTGAATGAGTATTTTGCATCAGTCTTCACAGTGGAAGACATGAGCAATATACCTGATAGCCAGAGGTATCAGGGAATAGAATTAGGTACAGTCAAGATTACTAGAGAGAAAGTGCTTGGGAAGCTAAGTGGACTAAGAATAGATAAGTCTCCCGGTCCGGATGAGGTGCATCCAAGGGTTCTGAAGGAGGTGGCTTTGGAGATTGTGGAAGCATTGGAAATGATCTTCCAGGAATCAATAGACTCTGGCATGGTTCCGGAGGACTGGAAGGTCACAAATGTAGTTCCGCTATTTAAGAAAGGAAGGAGGCAGCAAAAAGAAAATTATAGACCTATTAGTCTGACATCGGTAGTTGGAAAGATATTGGAGTCAATCCTCAAGGACGAGGTTATGAAATACCTCGAGGTGCATGACAAGATAGGCCGAAGCCAGCATGGTTTCATGAAGGGGAGATCCTGCCTCACCAACCTATTGGAATTTTTTGAGGTAATCTCAAATAAGATTGACAAGGAAGAGGCTGTGGATGTTGTGTATTTGGATTTTCAAAAGGCCTTCGATAAGGTGCCGCATATGAGGCTGCTTAATAAGATGAGAGCCCATGGAATTATAGGAAAGATATTGAAATGGGTGGAGCATTGGCTGATAGGCAGAAAGCAAAGGGTGGGAATAAAGGGATCCTATTCTGATTGGTTGCTGGTTACTAGTGCTGTTCCGCAGGGGTTGGTGTTGGGGCCGCTTCTTTTTACGATGTATATCGATGATTTGGACTATAGATTAAATGGTTTTGTGGCTAAGTTTGCGGATGACACCAAGATAGGTGGAGAAGCAGGAAATGTTGAAGAAACGGAAAGGTTGCAGAGAGACTTAGTTAGTTTAGGAGAGTGGACAAAGAAAATGCAGATGAGATACAACGTTGACAAATGTACTGTTGTACATTTCAGAAGAAGAAATAATCGGGCAGATTATTATTTAGATGGGGAGAAAATTCAAAAATCGGAAGTGCAAAGGGACTTGGGGGTCCTCGTGCAGGATACCCTAAAGGTTAACCACCAAGTTGGATTGGCGGCAAGGAAAGCGAATGCTATGTTGGCATTCATTTCAAGAGGAATAATGTATAAGAGGAATAATGTATAAGAGTAAGGAGGTGTTGATGAGGCTCTATGGGGCATTAGTGAGACCTCATTTGGAATACTGTGTGCAGTTTTGGGCCCCCTATCTTAGAAAGGATGTACTGATGTTGGAGAGAGTTCAGAGAAGATATACGAGGATGATTCCTGGAACGCAGGGGCTAACAGATGAGGAGCGTTTGTCGACTCTTGGATTGTATTCATTAGAGTATAGAAAAATGAGAGGGGATCTCATTGAAACGTTTCGAATGTTGAAAGGGTTGGACAGAGTGGATGTGGAAAGGTTGTTTTCCTTGGTGGGTGAGTCCAGGACAAGAGGTCATTGTCTTAGAATTAAAGGGTACCCAGTTAAAACAGAGATGAGGAGAAATTTTTTTAGCCAGAGGGTCGTGGATTTGTGGAATTCGTTGCCACATATGGCTGTGGAGGCCCGATCATTGAGGGTGTTTAAGAAGGAGATTGACAGGTATCTAATTAGTCAGGGTATCAAGGGATATGGGGAAAAAGCTGGAAATTGGAACTAGATGGGTGAATAGTTTAGCTCATGGGGGAGCTGCGGAGCAGACTCATTGGGCCGAATGGCCTACTTCTGCTCCTTTGTCTTGTCTTGCCTTGTGAACATCTAATATTCTGTCTCAGCAGCCTCCAACCAAAAAGCATGAACACTGATTTCTCTAACTTCCAGTAATTGAGCCCCTTTCCCTCCTCCTCTCTTTTTTTCCATTACCCATTCTGGCTCATTGCTCACCCCTTCTCTTCTCCTCACCTGCCCTCTGGTGCTCCTCCTCCTTTCCATTCTCCCACAGTCCACTGTCCTGTCCTATCAGATTCCTTCTTTTTAAGCCCTTTACCTCTTCCACCTATCACCTATGAGCTTCCAACTTCATCCTGCCTCCCCTACTGACTCACCACCCCGTCTCACCTGGCGTCACCTATCACCCGCCAATTTATGTTCCTTCCACTCCGTCCACCTTCTTATTCTGGTTTCTTCCCATTCCTTTCCAGTCCTAATGAAGGGTCTCGCCCTGAAACAGTGGCTCTTTATTCCTCTCCATAGATGCTGCTTGACCTGCTGAGTTCCTCCACCATTATGTGTGTGTTGCTTAAGATTTTCAGCATCTGCAGAATCTCATATTTGCTGAAATTGTATATGGAAAGACAATTCACTTAATTTCCCTTGTTTAAGTTCCCAGTTCGCATCATGACTTTGAAGATTTTTATGCGACAATTTGCACACAACACAGCAGAGGTAAATGATCAGAAATATTTTTGGTAACGTCAGTTGCATGAAGTTAACCAGCTGAGCAGAGAAATATTTAATTTAAAAATATATTAGTTTTTGCAGTATTATAAAAGGATGGATAACAATCCCCAACATACCAACTTCAAATTAAAAGGTTTTTTGATTTTACATTAGCTACAGCTTTTTCCTCGCTGCCATCAGATTTCTGATTGGACAGTGAACCAATTCATGAACACTATCTCACTATTTTGCTCTGTCTGTATATAGAGTGTGAATAAGAAGTATTGGCCCCCCCCCAGAAGTTTTCATGTTTTATTGTTTTACAACATTAAATCATGGTGGATTTAATTTGGCTTTTTTCAACATTGATCAACAGTAAAAGACTCTTTCATGTCAAAGTGAAATCATCTCTACAAAGTGATTTAAATTAAATACAAATATAAAACAAAATCATTGGTTGCACAAGTATTCACCCCCTTTAATATGACACACCACAACATGTGCAGCCAATTGGCTTCTGAAGTCACATAATTCGTTAAATGGAGATCACCGTGTGCAGTCAAGGTGTTTCAATTGATTTTAATAAAATACACCTGTATATGGAAGGTCCAACTGCTCGTGAGTCAATATCCTGGCAAAAACTACACCAAGAACACTCTAAGCAACTCCATTATTGAAAAGCACAAGTCCGGAGATGGAAGCAGGAAAATTTCCAAGTCACTGAATATCCCTTGGAGTGCAACTAAGTCAATCATCAAGAAATGGAAAGAATATGGCACAGCTATAAATCTACCTTGAGTGGACCATCCTCAAAAACTGAGTGACCATGCAAGAAAGGGACTAGTGAGGGAGGTTACCAAGAGACCTACGACAACTCTGGAGGAGTTACAAGCTTCAGTGGCTGAGAGGGGAGAGACCGCGCATACAACAACTGTTGCTCAGGTTGTCACCAGTCACAGGTAAGTGGCAAAGAGAAAGCCACTGTTGGAAAAAAAAGTCATATAAAATTTCAGCTATAGTTTGCCAGGAGGCACGTGGGAGACTCTGAAGTCAGCTTGAAGAAGGTTCTATGGTCTGATGAAACCAAAATTAGGCTTTTTGGCCATCTGACTAAACACTATGTTTGGCAAAAGCCAAACACTGGTCATCATCAAAAACACACTATCCCTGCCGTGAAGCATGGTGGTAGCTGCATCATGCAGTGGGGGGATGCTTCACTGCAGTAGGCACTCGAAGGTTTGTGAAGGTAGATGGTAAAATGAATGCAGCAAGATACAGGGAAATTCTGGACAAAAAGTTGATGCAATCTGCAAGAGGACTGCGACATGGGAGATTTGTTTTCCAGGAAGATAATGACCCCAAGCATAAAGCCAAAGCTACATAGGAATGACTTAAAAACAATGAAGTTAAATGACCCGGAGTGGCCAAGTCAGAGTCCAGACCTCAATCCAATTGAGAATTTGCGGCTGGACTTGAAAGGTGCTGTTCACTCACAACCCCATGCAATCTGACAGAGCTTGAACAGGATCAGCCAACGACAGTATCGTCGTCAGCAAACTTAAACATTGCATTGTTGGCATTGCCTTTTTTTTTGTTTAATAGAGCCACAGAATTGTACAGCACAAATGCCAAGCCCTTTCTACTTACCTTGTCCATGCTACTTATGCTAATACTATTTGCCCTCATTAGGCTATTTCTCTCCAGGCCTTTTTTATCCAAGTAGCTGTCATTTAAATGTTCACTGGCATTTTGTGCCAAATATTCATCACCCTCCGTGTGCAAAACTTGCACATAGATCTCTCTTAAACTTCTTCCCTTACTCTTGCAGGTATGTCTGGTGGTATGAGTAGCTGGCATGAGTCATGCTTGTGAAGAATATCAATGGCCAAGAACAGAAAACCCGACAAAAAGTTTTGGATATAGCCTTGTCCGTCACAGGAAAAGCCCTCCTCACCATTGAACACATCTATAAGGAGTGCTGCCAAAAGAAAGGAGAAACTATCACTTCTGAACTGATAGTATTATTTATTTATTTATTTATTTTCCTATTTGCACAGTTTGTCTTTTGCAAAATTGGTTGTTCTTTGACTGCGATTGTTTTCATTGATTCTATTGTATTTCTTTGCCCTATTGTGCATGCAAGAAATGTATCTCAAGATAGTATATGGTGACATTTATGTTCTTTGGTACTAAATTTACTTTACTACTTATTTTTCTTTACCTTCACAGAAAAGCAAATCACATTGTAAGCTATCTTGCTAGTTTCACCTTTGTTCTGGACTGCACTGCCAATGGGAAAAACATTCTGACTACCCCATTTATGCTCCTAATTTTATAAACCTCAATACGGTCAGCCTTTAGCTTCCTACATTCCAGTGAGAATAATTGCAAACTATATTTGTATCTACAGCTCTTCTTACATGCAAGTTATTTTGAATCTCTTCTGAATCCTCTTTTTTGCTTACACCTCCCCGGGTGATGTGGCGATTAGAACTGTACACAATGCTCTCAGTGCAGTCTAATCAACTGCAATATGATTGTCTTAAGCTCGCTTTAAGATTTCCACTTAAATCTTTAAACTTCTTCTTCATTTGAATCCTCTACCCGACCTTTCCTATTTAATCAGAATCAGAATTGGGTTTATTATCACCGGCATATGACGTGAAATTTGTTTACTTAGCAGCAACAATTCAATGCAATACATAATCTAGGAGAGAGGGGAAGAAATAATAATAATAAATAAAATAAAACATAATAAGTAATCAAGTAAATCAATTATGTATATTGAATAGATTTTAAAAATGTGCAAAAACAGAAATATCGTATATTAAAAGAGGGAGGTAGTGTCCAAGGATTCAATGTCCATTTAGGAATCGGATGGCAGAGGGGAAGAAGCAGTTCCTGAATCACTGAGTGTGTGCCTTCAGGCTTCTGTACCTCCTACCTGATGGTAACAGTAAGGAAAGGGCATGCCCTGGGTGCTGGCGGTCCTTAATGGACACTGTCTTTCTTCCTATAGATGTCCTGGGTACTTAGTAGGCTAGTGCCCAAGGTGGAGCTGACTAGACTTACAACCTTCTGCAGCTTCTTTCAGTCTCGTGCAGTAACCCCTCCATAACAGACAATGATGCATCCTGTCAGAATGCTCTCTACAGTACAACTATAGAAGCTTTTGAGTGTATTTGTTGCAAATCTCTTTAAACTCCGAATAAATTATAGCCGCTTTCTTGCCTTCTTTATGACTACATCGATATGTTGGGACCAGGTTAGATCCTCAGAGATCTTGACACCCAGGAACTTGAAGCTACTCACTCTTTCCACTTCCGATCCCTCTTTGAGAATTGGTACATGTTCCTCCTTACCTTTCCTGAAGTCCACAATCAGCTCTTTCATCTTACTGACGTTGAGTGCCAGGTTGTTGCTGTGGCACCATTCCACTAGTTGGCATATCTCACTCCTGTACGCCCTCTCGTCACTACCTGAGATTCTACCAACAATGGGTGTATCGTCAGCAAGTTTATAGATGGTATTTGAGCTATGCCTAGCCACACAGTCATGTGTACGCAGAGAGCAGAGCAGTGGGCTAAGCACACATCCCTGAGGCGCGCCGGTGTTGATCGTCAGCGAGGAGGATATGTTATCATCAATCCGTGCAGACTGTGGTCTTCCAGTTAGGACGTTTAGGATCCAATTGCAGAGGGGGGTACAGAGGCCCAGGTTCTGCAACTTCTCAATCAGGATTGTGGTATGAACCTCTGGCTGACAGATTAGGATATTGTTCCCAATCCAGTGTAAGTGAAATCTGTGCAAGCGGAATAGCCTTTCCTGCAACAGTAACACCAGAGCTCCATGAATTAATTCAGAATACAGGTTCAGGCAAGATGCAAATAAATCAGGAGAAGAGAGAATAGAGTAATTGAGCATGCATTAGAATGTCATCCTACTTTCTAAAATCCACGTTGGTTTGAGTTACTGTTTTTTGACTGCTTGGATGATGTCTCATTCCATCTTGTGTCCCTTTCTCCTGTCAAATGCATGTTTGTAGATGGATGCATCATCACCTGGTATGGAGGGATCACTGCACACGATCTATAAAGCTGCAGAAAGTGGCAAACCCAGCCAGGTCCATCATGAGCACTAGCCTCCCTAGCATCAAGGACAATTTTCAAAAGGCAATACCTCAGACAGGCAGCATCCATCACTCAACACCTCCATCACCCAGGTCATAGCTCTTTCTCATTGCTACCACCAGGGAGGAGCCTGAAGACAGACTCGGTGTTATGCTCCCTCCATCATCAAATTTCTTAATGTACACAACCTCACTTTTTTTTTTGCTCTTTTTAATTTTTAAAAAATATATTTCTTATTATAGTTTCTAGCTTATTTTAGTATTATACACTGTAATGTACTGCTGCCGCAAAACAACAAATTTCACCATGTAGGCCAGTGATAGTAAACCTGATTTTGATTCTGGGGTGAGTTTTAGGAAACCTTGCGAAGAAGAACATCTTGTAGGGAACTTCACAGTGAAGCAAATCAAGTTCAAACCATCTTGCTGGTTCAGACAAGCATTCCACTACATTTTTAAACTGGATTGTATTGGATGTAGTCTAACTTCATCAGTGGAAAATAAATGTTTTCTGTCATTAACAGTTGAAATACATGAGCGTTCACGATCAACTAAAAGCTCAAATCTGCCACATTCAATTACAAATGGTGATGTTAATGAAAAGATTGGAGAAAAAAACAACCCCATGACCATCTAGGGCAAAGTTCAGCATAAGTGGAAAAGATGAGGCATTTACAGCCATCTTTAACCTGAGCTGTGATGTGAGGCTATTTACTGAATAAGCAGCTCTGTTACCTGACTAAAATAACAGTAAATCCTTTGGATGTTAACATAGAACAGTACAGCACAGGAACTGGATCTTTGCCCCCCACCTCCAATGTTGTGCCAATCTAACTAAATTAGTAATCAAATGGCCAACTAAACTAATTCCTTCTGCCTACACAATGTCTATATCTACCAATTTCCTCACATTCATCCCTACCTAAACATCTCTTAATAGTCCTTAATGTATCTGCCTCTACCACCACCCCAGGCAGCGCATTCCAGGCACCCACCACTCTTTGTGTTTTTTTTTAAAAACTTGCCTCTCACATCTTCTTTGAACAAACCCTCCCTCATACATTTAATGCCCTCTGGTATCAGGCATATCAAACCTGGAAAAAAGACATTGTCTGTCTACTCTATCCAAGTCTCTTATTATCTTATAAACCTCTATCAGGCTCCTTGGGTTGCTCACCATTCCCCCTTCCCCACCTGAGAATACAACCCAAGTTTGTCCAACCTCTAATTATAGCACATGTCCTCTTATTCAGGCAGCATTCTCGTATACCTCCTCTGCACCCTCTCCAAAGCCTTGACATTGTCCCTATCATTTGGATATTCTCGTTGACAATTCACTTCATTGACCTTCCACGTATTGAGACGGTGGATATATTTAATTTCATACACAGATCATGTCAAAACGCAAAAACTACACTTCGACTATCTGATAGCAGAACTCTATAATAGTCTCTAATTTTAAACCATCAGCAAATATGCACAATTGCAAAATCTTTTAAATTAATTCATTATAGTGGAGTATTTCTGGAGAATGACTGCCCATGACTTTATCCAGGACTCATTAAATATTGGGATAAGCATTGGAAAAATGTAAAATTACAAACTGAGCTGAATATTATTGGAAGCAATAAAATTGGATGGCTCAGGGGCGGGAGTGGCTACAGAGTGCCAAGCTTTAAATGTTTCAAAAAGGACAGGGAGGGAGGCAAAAGAGGTGGGGGTGTGGCACTGCTGATCAGAGATAGTGTCACAGCTGCAGAAAAGGAGGAAGTCATGGAGGGATTGTCTGCTGAGTCTCTGTGGGTGGAAGTTACAAACAGAAAGGGGTCAATAACTCTACTGGGTGTTTTTTATAGACCACCCAATAGTAACAAGGACATCGAGAAACAGATACAGATTCTAGAAAGATGTAATAATAACAGGGTTGATGTGGTGGGAGATCTTAATTTCCCAAATATTGATTGGCATCTCCCGAGAGCAAGGAGTTTAGATGGGGTGGAGCCTTGTTAGGTGTGTTCAGAAAGGTTTCCTGACACAATATGTAGATACGTCTACAAGAGGGGAGGCTGTTCTTGATCTAGAATTGGGAAATGAACCTGGTCAGCTGTCAGGTCTCTCAGTGGGAGAGTATTTCGCAGTTGGTGATCACTATTCTATCTGCTTTACTATGGTATTGGAGAGGGATAGGAACAGACAAGTTAGGAAAGCGTTTAATTGGAGTAAGGGGCAATATGAAGCTATCAGGCAGGAACTTGGAAGCATAAATTGGGAACAGATGTTCCCAGGGAAATGTATGGCAGAAATGTGGCAAATGTTCAGGGAATATTTGCGTGGAATTCTGCACAAGTACGTTCCAATGAAACAGGGAAAGGATGGTAGGATACAGGAACAATGATGCACAAAGGTTGTTGAAAGTCAGGACAAAGAAGACAAGAGAAGCTTACAAAAGGTTCAAAAAGACTAGGTAATGATAGAGATCTAGAAAACTATAAGGCCAGTAGAAAGGAGCTTAAGAATGAAATTAGGAGAGCGAGAAGGGGGCATGAGAAGGCCTTGGCAAGCAGGATTAAAGAAAATCCCAAGGCATTCTACAAGTATGTGAAGAGCAAGAGGATAAGACGTGAGAGAATAGTGTGACAGTGGAAAAGTGTGTATGGCACCAGAGGAGATGGCAGAGGGACCTAAAGAATACTTTGCTTCAGTCTTCACTACAGAAACGGACCTTGGCGATTGTAGGGATGACTTACAGTGAACTGAAAGCTTGAGCATATATACATTAAGAAAGAGGAGGTGCTGGAGCTTTTGGAAAGTATCAAGTTGGATAAGTCACCGGGACCGGACAAGGTATACCCCAGGTTACTGTGGGAGGCAAGGGAGGAGATTACTGAGTCTCTGGCAATGATCTTTGCATCATCAACGGGGATGAGAGAGGTTCTGGAGGATTGGAGGGTTGCAGATGTTGTTCCCTTATTCAAGAAAGGGAGTAGGGATAGCCCAGGAAATTATAGACTAGTGAGTCTTACTTCAGTGGTTGGTAAGTTGATGGAGAAGGGGAGAAGATCCTGAGAGGCATAAGATGATTAGCAATATTCAGCATGGCTTTGTCAAAGGCAGGTCGTGCCATAAGAGCCTGATTGAATTTTTTGAGGATGTGACTACACATTGATGAAGGTAGAGCAGTAGATGTAGTGTATATGGTTTTCAGCAAGGCATTTGATAAGGTACTCCATGCAAAGCTTATTGAGAAAGTAAGGAGGCATGGGATCCAAGGGGACCTTGCTTTGTGGATCCAGAATTGGCTTGCGCACAGAAGGCAAAGAATGCTGTAGATGGGCCATATTCTGCATGGAGGTTGGTGACCAGTGGTGTGCCTCAGGGATCCCTTCTCTTCATGAATTTTATAAATGATCTGGATGAGGAAGTGGAGGGATGGTTGATACAAAGGTGGGGGTGTTATGGATAGTATGAAGGGCTGTCAGGGTTACAGCGGTACATCGATAGGATGCAAAACTGGGCTGAGAAGTGGCAGATAGAGTTCAACCCAGATAAGAGTGAGGTGGTTCATTTTGGTAGGTCAAATATAATCACAGAATATAGTATTAATGGTAAGACTCTTGGCAGTGTGGAGCATCAGAGGGATCTTAGGGTCCAAGTCCACAGGACACTTAAAGCTGCTACGCAGGTTGACTGTGTGGTTAAGGCGGCATATGATGTTTTGGCCTTCATCAACCGTGGGATTGAGTTCAAGAGCCGAGAGGTAATGTTACGGTTATGTAGGACCCTGGTCAGACCCTACTTGGAATACTGTTCTCTGTCCTGGTCACCTCACTACAGAAAGGGTGTGGAAACTATAGAAAGGGTGCAGAGAAGATTTACAAGGATGTTGCCTGGATTGGGGAGCATGCCTTATGAGAATAGGTTGAGTGAACTTGGCCTTTTCTCCTTGGAGCAACGGAGGATGAGAGGTGACCTGATAGAGGTGTATAAGATAATCAGATGCATTGACCGTGTGCACAATCAGAAGCTTTTTCCCAGGGCTGAAATGGCTAGCACGAGAGGGGACAGTTTTAAGGTGCTTGGAAGTAGGTACAGAGGGGATGCCAAGGGTAGGTATTTTTACGCAGAGAGTGGTGAGTGCGTGGAATGGGCTGCTGGCAACGGTGGTGGAGGCGGATACGATAGGGTCTTTTAAGAGACTCTTGGCCAGGTACATGGAGCTCAGAAAAATAGAGAGCTAAGGATAACCCTGGGTAATTTCTAAAGTAAGTATATGTTTGGCACAGCATTATGGGCTGAAGGGCCTGTATTGGGCTGTAGGTTTTCTATGTTTAGTTCCTGATTTTCTATTGCAGAGACCATCATGAAAGCTGGTGGCAAGGCACAGCCAAGCAGTGCTTTACTAAACTGTAGAACTGGGTTGTGGCAATTGGCATTCTATTTTGAAATACATATGATTCCAAACTCAGGACTTGTAGTATACACAAGGGTGCACAGTAACGTAGCAGATAGCGCGACACTGTAACAGCTTGGGGTGTTGGAGTTCAAAGTTCAATTCCAATGTCAGCTGTAAGGAGTATGTACATCCTACCCATGGAAGGTGTACTGTATTTTTCCTCCGGGTGGTTCAGTTTCTCCCACAGTCCAAAGACATGCAGTACTGTGCAAAAGTCTTGGGTACCTATATGGGTGGGAAAGGGATGGGGGGGGGGAATTTATATTTCAACATATTGGATATGTACAAAATGAAAATGTTACCAATGCAATATCATTTTCTAAAGCCGTTTATTGAAGTACACTTGATCATGAAATATTTAAGCAAATGTAGGGTGTGTATAAATGTATTTCTTCAAAACTCTGTACATTCATTAGGAAAGGTGACAGCAATACTATCAGAAATATGTTTTTCTACATTGCTTCTGCACAGTTTTAATTCAAAAAAGGTTAACACAATAAATTTGAACAAACTGTCCTGACATTCTCTTCAGCTGCATAAAGAATTTGCAGAATCACTTGCTGGCAACAGCCTGTACTCTGCTGCAGCAGATCATTAAGTACTAACTTAAACAAAGATGGGTAACATTATGAAGTGCACGTTTTATATTTGGTATTGTTATTGCTTTATTATTGTCATATGTTTCCAGATACAATGACAAGCTTGTCTTGCATACTCTACAGATCAAATCTTCACACAGTACATTGAGCTAGAATAAGGTAAAACAATAAAAATGCAGAATAGAGTGGACGTGGACAAAATGCTTCTAATTGTGGGAGAGTAGGTCTAGAGGACATAGCCTCAGAATTGAAGGACATCCCATCAGAACAAAGGTGAGAGTAATTTCTTTAGCCAGAGAGTGGTGAATCTATGGAATTCATTGTTACGGATGGCTCTGGGGTCCAAGCCATTGGATATATTTAAAGCAGAGGCTGGTAGGTTCTTGATTCGTAAAGGTGTCAAAGCTTATGGAAAGAAGGCAGGAGAATGAGGTTGAGAAAGAAAACAAAGCAGCCATATTCAAATGGCAGAGCAATCTCAATGGGCAAAATTCTGCTCCTATGTCTTAAAAATAAAGTGCAAAAGTTATTGAAAAAGTGTAGTGCAAGTAAACGATAGTAATTCTTAGAGACAGAGAATTTAGATTTAAAAGAGTAGAACGATTCTAATAGAAGTAATGGTTGGATCTGCAGGAGAAAATGAGCCATCACACTCCAGAGACAAATCGGAGTAGATTAATAAAGGATAGCTTCCCAGTTGTAATGCTGATGTACAGAACTTACCCAGCTTATCAACTACTGACTTCTGTACAGCCCCTAGAGATGCACAAGGGTTAAGGAGTCCAGCGGGATGGAGTTACCAGCATCTGTGGGGCTACAGGTGACTGTTCTTGATACTCACTGGACGTCTGTCACATCAAACCCAAGACATGCCATCTGAGTGTGACAGACACCTCTCAGAAAACACACTCCTTACACACACGCAAACATTGCCTTGTCATTCTGCTGTCATTGTACTGCACATACACGATTCAATGCCTTCCCCTGTAAATTCTCATAATGGATCCTCATAAGGTGCTCAGGTTGGCTTTATGGTGCCTTTCTGCCATACATGGTGGAATATTCCATTTCTTTTCACTATTTTTGCTTATTTTTGGAAGTTTGATTTTTGATGCACCCAATGAACACCCTTGCACTAAAGTGCTAAGCGACTAGATATTTTTCCTTTTCGTTATAACCCACATATCTAATACCAAGCCAGCAACCGTGTCCTTTTATTAAACTATTAACAGCATATAAAACCTCAAATATAGTAAAATCTTTCCTTGGACAGGGGTAACATATCTGCACACAAAACTCCAGGTGTAGTTTTACCAGAGCCTTATAAAATTGAAACAAAATGACTTTATGTCGCACTTAAAACTCTTATATAAAGAGTAAGGTACTGTTTTCCTTCATAATTGCTTATACGTCTGTACATCAACTTTCAGTGATCAATGCTGGGCCATGTCCCGTGTCCTTTTATTGTTTTTACTGCCAAAGTGGATCGCCTCAATTTCCATATTCCTTCCTATTCACTTAAGTTCAAGTTTATTGTCATCTGAATGTACATATAATGCAAGCAAACGAAACAATGTTCCTCTGGATCATGGTGCCCCTCACAAAACGTACATCACACACAATACAAAAAGCAAAATATTTCTATAAATATGTTAACAAAATGCAATTCAAAATGCATGAAGTGTGAAGCACAGGTAACAGTAAACAACTCGCTGGCCTAGTGATGAGTCTTCATAGGTAGCAGGGTATTCATTAGTTTCACAGCCTGAGGTAAGAAGCTGTTACCCAGTCTGACAGTCCTAGTCCTGATGCTTCTGTACCCCCTTCCTGTTGGTAGTGGGTCAAAGGGATTGTGGGATGGGTGATGGTTAACAAGTTTATTTGTCTGAACCCTCTCCACTATTTCCTCTAAACCAGTGGTTCCCAACCTGGGGCCCACAGACCTCTTGGTTTACAGTTTGTTGACAAAGTGTGGCCCCACGGCATAAAAGAAGTTAGGAACCCCTGCTCTAAATATACAATGCCATCAAACTGTGCGCCAACAATAAATTTGGATCTATTACACTAGTTCCTCTCATCTAAGACATTAGATTTATTAAGTAACTTGATTATATTTATTCAGGGATACAGCATGGCAACAGACCCTTTTGGCCCAGCAGCTCATGCCACCTAAAATGTGAACAATTATTCTACTAACTGTACGTCTTTGGAATGTTGGAGGAAACCGGAGCACCTGGAGGAAACCGACGCAGTCACAAGGAGAACGTACAAACACTTTACAGATAGTGGTGGGAAATGAACCTGGTTCGCAAACAAGAGACCCCTCCCCCTCTCCCGGTTTCACCTATCACCAACTATTGAGTACTTCTTCCTCCCCTCCCCCCACCTTCTTACTCTGACTTCTCATCTTTTTTTCTCCAGCCCTGATGAAGGGTCTCGGCCTGAAATGCCAGCTGTTTATTCTTTTCCAAAGATGCTGCCTGGCCTGCTGAGTTACTCCAGCATTTTGTGTGCATTCGCTGGCGCTGTAAAGCGTTACACTAACCTCTATGGTCAAACAACTTCATTGGAAGAAAGGAACAGTTGATGTATCAGGTCAAAACAATGTTTATCAGGACCCTGATATAGGTGCTGATCTGAAACATTGATCATCTCATTGCCTCCACAGATGCTGCTTGACCTGCTGACTCCTTCCAGCAATTTACTTAATGTACAACGGCTTTGAAGTGAGGTAAAAGGATCTGAAAGAATAACAGAATTGCTGAATTGCTAACTCCTTTATACTACATGTTTTTCTGTAATGGAACAATTCAGTTACATGGAATGAAGCCAAGGTCTTTGAAGTGAAAGCATAGAGTCAATAGCCTACTTTTAGTTCAACATCGCTATTCATTACCACAACAAAGCTGTCCATCTTCCACTTGGTTGGATCTGAATAATCAAAATCAAAACACCATTCTTAAACAAAAATAATCACAAATACTGGAAATCTAAACCAACAGGAAATCCTGGCTACTCAGCAGGTCACTCAATCGATGTAGAAGGAACATTGAAGTTAATGTTTCAAATGCAGACCATTCTCTAGTTCTGACAAGTTTTAAAAGGAATAGAAGCATCCCAGCCCCACACACTGCCATTCACAGACAATTTGTACAAAGTTTCCAGTCTCTTGATGCAGGGACTTAACATGAAACATTGACAATTCCTTTTCCCCCACCATCCTCAACACACACACAGCACAACCCACTGAGTTCCTCCAACAGTTTCTATTTTTCATTTTTGCCCCAAATTTCAGCAGCTGCAGTCTCTGGTGTCACCATAGTTGGAAAAAAGTTCAAACTAAAATTGATTGGGACTCCCATACTGTTAGGGGTCTAGATGGTTTAGAGTTTGTAAAATGTGTTCAGGAAAGTTTTCTAAATCAGTATATAGAGGGACCAACTAGAGGGGATGCAATATTGGATCTCCTGTGAGGAAATGAATTAGGGCAAGTGACAGAAGTCTGTGTAGGGGAGCACTTTGGTTCCAGTGATCATAACACCATTAGTTTCAATTTGATCATGGACAAGGATAGATCTGGTCCTAGGGTTGAGGTTCTGAACTGGAAGAAGGCCAAATTTGAAGAAATGAGAAAGGATCTAAAAAGCATGGATTGGGACAGGTTGTTCTCTGGCAAAGATGTGATTGGTAGGTGGGAAGCCTTCAAAGGGGAAATTTTGAGAGTGCAGAGTTTGTATGTTTCTGTCAGGATTAAAGGCAAATTGAATAGGAATAAGGAACCTTGGTTCTCAAGGGATATTGCAACTCTGATAAAGAAGAAAAGGGAGTTGTATGAAATGTATAGGAAACAGGGGGTAAATCAGGTGCTTGAGGAGTATAAGAAGTGCAAGAAAATACTTAAGAAAGAAATCAGGAGGGCAAAAAGAAGACATGAGGTTGCCTTGGCAGTCAAAGTGAAGGATAATCCAAAGAGCTTTTACAAGTATATTAAGAGCAAAAGGATTGTAAGGGATAAAATTGGTCCTCTTGAAGATCAGGCTTTGTGCGAAACCAAAGGAAATGGGGCAGATCTTAAATAGGTTTTTTGCATCTGTATTTACTAAGGAAGCTGGCATGAAATCCATGGAATTGAGGGAATCAAGTAGTGAGACCATGGAAACTGTACAGATTGAAAAGGAGGAGGTGCTTGCTGTCTTGAGGAAAATTAAAGTGAATAAATCACCGGGACCTGACAGAGTGTTCCCTCGGACCTTGAAGGAGACTAGTGTTGAAATTGCAGGGGCCCTGGCAGAAATATTTAAAATGTCGCTGTCTACGGGTGAAGTGCCGGAGGATTGGAGAGTGGCTCATGTTGTTCCGTTGTTTAAAAAAGGATCGAAAAGTAATCCGGGAAATTATAGGCCGGTGAGTTTAACGTCAGTAGTAGGTAAGTTATTGGAGGGAGTACTAAGAGACAGAATCTACAAGCATTTGGATAGACAGGGGCTTATTAGGGAGAGTCAACATGGCTTTGTGCGTGGTAGGTCATGTTTGACCAATCTGTTGGAGTTTTTCGAGGAGGTTATCAGGAAAGTGGATGAAGGGAAGGCAGTGGATATTGTCTACATGGACTTCAGTAAGGCCTTTGACAAGGTCCCGCATGGGAAGTTAGTTAGGAAAATTCAGTCACTAGGTATACATGGAGAGGTAGTAAATTGGATTAGACATTGACTCAACGGAAGAAGCCAGAGAGTGGTGGTAGAGAATTGCTTCTCTGAGGGGAGGCCTGTGACTAGTGGTGTGCCACAGGGATCAGTGCTGGGTCCATTGTTATTTGTCATCTATATCAATGATCTGGATGATAATGTGGTAAATTGGATCAGCAAGTTTGCTGATGATACAAAGATTGGAGGTGTAGTAGACAGTGAGGAAGGTTTTCAGAGCCTGCAGAGGGACTTGGACCAGCTGGAAAAATGGGCTGAAAAATGGCAGATGGAGTTTAATACTGACAAGTGTGAGGTATTGCACGTTGAAAGGACAAACCAACGTAGAACATACAAGGTTAATGGTAAGGCACTGAGGAGTGCAGTGGAACAGAGGGATCTGGGAATACAGATACAAAATTCCCTAAAAGTGTCGTCACAGGTCGATAGGGTCGTAAAGAGAGCTTTTGATACATTGGCCTTTATTAATCGAAGTATTGAGTATAAGAGCTGGAATGTTATGATGAGGTTGTATAAGGCATTGGTGAGGCCTAATCTGGAGTATTGTGTTCAGTTTTGGTCACCAAATTACAGGAAGGATATAAATAAGGTTGAAAGAGTGCAGAGAACGTTTACAAGGATGTTGCCGGGACTTGAGAAACTCAGTTACAGAGAAAGGTTGAATAGGTTAGGGCTTTATCCCCTGGAGCGTAGAAGAATGAGGGGAGATTTGATAGAAGTGTATAAGATTATGATGGGTATAGATAGAGTGAATGCAAGCAGGCTTTTTCCACTGAGGCAAGGGGAGAAAAAAACCAGAGGACGTGGGTTAAGGGTGAGGGGGGGAAAGTTTAAAGGGAACATTAGAGGGGGCTTCTTCACACAGAGAGTGGTGGGAGTATGGAATGAGCTGCCAGACGAGGTGGTAAATGCGGGTTCTTTTTTAACATTTAAGAATAAATTGGACAGATACATGGATGGGAGGTGTATGGAGGGATATGGTCCGTGTGCAGGTCAGTGGGACTAGGCAGAAAATGGTTCGGCACAGCCAAGAAAGGCCAAAGGGCCTGTTTCTGTGCTGTAGTTTCTATGGTTTCTATGGACTATCAGAATACATAACATGTCACTGTATACCATCCAGAGATTCTTTTTCCTGCAGCCATATTTAGCAAATCTATAGGACAGTAACTGTAAATAGAAACAATAAACAACAAACTGTGCTAATGCAAATATAAATAAATACCAATAAATAATAAGTATGAAATAACAAGATAAAGAGTCCTTAAAGGGAGACCATTGGTTGGGGAACACCAGAAATAGAATGAATGTAGTCAGGAGTCTGATGTTTGAGGGGTAGTAAATGTTGGTGGTATGAGTTCTGAGGCTCTTGTGCCTTCTACCTGATTGCAGCAGCAAGAAAAGACCATGGCCTGGGTATTAAGGATGTTTGATGATGGATGTTGCTTTTCTATGGCAACATTTCCTGTAGATCTGCTCAATAGTTGGGAGGTTTTTATCCGTGATGTACTAGGCTGAATCCACTACCTTTTGTAGGATTTTCTGCTCAAGGCATTGGTGTTCTCATACCAGGCTGTAATGTATGCAGTCAGCACAATTTCCACCACACATCTATAGAAGATTGCCAAGGTTTTTGATGTGATGCTGAATCCGCAGCACTCTGCAAATTCGAGGAGTAGAGGCACTGTCGTGCTTTCTTTGCAATTATATTTACATGATGGGTCCAGGACAAGTCCTCTGCGATAGTGACATGCAGAAATTTAAAGTTACTGACCCTCTCCACCTCTAATCCTCCAATGACTACTGGCTCTCCTGAGGTCTACATGAGCTCCTTGGTCCTCTTGACATTGAGTGAGAGGTTATTGTTATTACACCACTCAGCCAAATTTTCAATCGCCCTCCTGTATGCTGATTCATCACCACTTTTGATATGGTCCACAACACTGTGTCATCAGCAAACTTGTATATGGTGTTGGAGCTGTACTTAGCCACAGTCATAGGCTTAAAGTGAGTGGAGCATGCGGCTAAATATGCATCCCTGTAGTTCTCCTGTGCTGATGGAGATTGTGGAGGAGATGTTTTAGCCAACCTGAACCTGCAAATGAGGAAATCCAGGATCCAATTACACAAGGGGATATTGATGCCCAGGTCTTGGAGTTTACTGATTAGTTTAGAGGGGATGATTCCATCTTCTCCAGAATATGCTGGTGCAATCCTACTCAGCTACCTTAGAGAATAACGTCACATCAGCCATTATTTGGTTTGGTGCAGCATCCTCTCACAATACACAAAATCTATAGCAAACTGGCAGAAAAAGTCTGTGGCTGCAGTCTACCATCTCTCCAGTACTTGTCCATGCCCAGGACCAAGAAGCAGCAGGGACGATCATTGTGGACACCACCCACCTAGAAAATTGCCTTTTCTAAAAACTCCCTTCTGGAAAGCACTATAGGGCTATTAAAACATAAAAACTTTGCACCACCTTAAAAGTTTCTATCCCCAGGCCGTTAATCTGATCAACCATTCTAGTTAGCCCCTCTACCCCTCCCCCACCATACCTATTACTTCAGTTATTGCACTGAACTGTAAGCACTTTAAACCACTTTTTATAATGCTGTTTACATTGTAAACACAGACTCGAATTTATATATTTATGTACATTTTATTTCATGTCTGCACTTTATATAATTCTTTATTCTTGTTGCATGTTGCACACCACAACAAATTCCTAATACACGTAAATCTTTACAGGAAATAATGTTAACTTACCTTTATCAATTCATTCTAACTTGTAGTGTTTAGAGCATTTTTGCCATGACTTTGATACACTTGCCTTAATCAGTCGAAGCATCATGTTACAACCATACATAATATTGGCAAGTTCACACTTGTAGTACTGTGTGCAGTTCTGGTCACCCTTCTACAGGAAGGAAGTCATTCAGCTAGATAAAGTAAAGATTCTGGATTGGAGGGCTTGAATCATGAAGAGAGACTGGGACTTTTTCCATGGAGCATATTGAAGCGTGACCTTCTAGAGCAAGGGTTCCCAACCTGTTTTGTGGCAAGAACCTCTACCATTAACTGAGGGGTCCGTGGACACCAAGTTGCAAACCCCTGTTCTCAGGAGACCTAAATCACAAGGCGCATAGATAAGGTCAAAGTCTTTACCCGGGTAGGGGAGTATAAAATCAGAAGGCATTGATTTAAGGTGAAAGGGAAAAAAGGGCAGCACAGTAGCATTTTGGTTAGCATAATGCTTTACAATACCGGTGACCCAGATTCAATTCCCGCCTCTGTCTATAAGGTGTTTGTACCTTCTCCCTCTGACCGCGTGGGTTTTCTCTGGGTGTTCTGGTTTCCTCCTACAGACCACAGATGTACTGGTTGGTAGGTTAATTTGGTCATTGTAAATTGTCCTGTGATTAGGGTTAAATCAGGGGTTGCTGGTTGGTGCAGATCAAATGGCCAAAGGGCCTAGTCTGTGCTGTATCTCAATAATAAAAAAATTAGAGCAGAACTGAGAGGCAACCTTTTTACATGTGGTGTTGGCCATGCAAAATGAGCTACCAAGGGAAATGGTGGAGCAGAGTACAAGTCCAACATTTAAAAGGTGCATGGAGAGGAAAGGCTTCGAGAGAGAGAGAGATGGTCCAAATGCAGGCAAATGAAATTAGTTCAGTAGGCATCTTGATCAGCATGGACGAGATTAGCCAAAGGGCCTGTCTCTATGCTGTGTAACTATGATTCTATTGCATTGACTGAGAAGTTTATTTAAGGGATCTGAAAATTTAAAATTATTGATAAAATACTATAACATGAACAAATCCACACAAACAGATGTAAATTATATTAATAAATGACTATATAGGATTTTCCTGCAATTAAAATAACCACTAAATCATTTTTTTTTGCATGACTCTGTACAAACACTTGAATAGAGTGAAGTACATTAAAAATCCATCATTTGCCTCAGTCAAGACAGCAAAGTCCTTGGAAATACTATTCTTTTCTTACAGAGTACAGAGTTAATGGTAGGATCTTTAGCAGGGTGTAGGAACAAGAGATCTTGGGGTCCATGTCCATAGATCCCTCAAAGCTGCCACACAAGTTGATAGGTGGTTAAGAAGTGATAAGGTGTCTTGGCCTTCATTAGTTAGGGAATTGAGTTCAAGAGCCATGAGTTACTGTTTGAGTTCTATAAAACCCCGGTTGGTCCACACTTTGGAATATTGTGTTCAGTTCCAGTCACCTCATTACAGGAAGCTTGTGAAGCTTTAGAGGATGCTGAGGAGATTTACCAGGATGCTATTTGGATTAGAGAGCATATTTTAATATCTTATGAGGATAAGTTGAACGATCTAGAGCTTTACTCTTTGGAGAGAAGAATGAGAGGTGACTTGACAGAAGTGTGCAAGATGATAAAAGGCACAGATACAGTGGACATGACAGACCTTTTTCACAGAACAGAAATGGCTAACATGAAGGGGGATAACATTAAAGTATGCGTAGGAGACAGTCAGAGACATCAGAGAGTGGAGGATGTGAGAAATGCGCTACCTGGGGTGGTAGTAGAGGCAGGTAAGAGACTTAAATAGGCACATGGATGAAAAAAAAATAAGAGCCCTGTGGGATGGAAGGGTTAAATTGATTGTGAAGTAGGTTGAAAAGCTGGCACAACATCACGGGCCAAACGGCCTGTACTGTGTTTTACTATTCTATGTTCTTTCAGTCATACATTTCATATTGGCTTCATTGAACAAAATCTAATACAAAACTATAACTTCTTTTAAAGAATTGGAATAACAATATTTTATGGAAAATCTGGCAAATAAATTCTTATATTATTTAATTAGAATATGTTTTGCATCATAAATTATTGAAGACAGCCAAGAATTTTTAAATAAATTTTACTGCATAAACTAATATCATGCACATTATCAATGAAGCATACACAACAAAAGCAATGCAATTGCTACAGATGATCTAATAAACTACAGGCTCAATTAATGGCAGTCAATGGATTTGGGTGCACTATTTTGAGAATGTAATAGACTTTATTGCAAATCAGTAAACAAATCAGTTCAAAATCTATGAATTTTCAGTCCAAGAGGAATAATGAACTATATTGACCGTGGTGCAATATGCCTTTCACAGCTGAGAATGGAATTCCATGGTCAGAGGTCATTTGCAATGAAAGTTGTTCAAGACCTTGACATTAGTTTCCAGTTGTCTGTCTCTTCCTGCAAATACTACTGTCTTATAAAATCTCATCGTTTCCTACTTTCAAAATTGATGGAATATTACTTTGAAGTTTTTTTTGAATCTGTAACATAATACTAAGAATTATGCATGTGGTCCTTTACCGAACAACATAAAGGACTTGTTTAGAGAGTCATAGAACCTTACTGTAGAAAAACAGGACTTTTGGCTCATTTCGTTCATGCTGAACTGTTATTCTGCATGATCCAATTGATTTGCATCTGGACCGTAGCTTTCCACATCCCTCCCATCCATGTACCTACCCAAACTTCTCCTAAATGTTGAAATCAAAACCTCATCCACTAATTCCGCTAGCAGTTTGCTCCACACTCTCACCACCCTCTGAGTGAAGTTCCTCCCCAAGTTCTTCGTAAATAGTTCATCTTTCAGCCTTAATCCATAACTTCTAGTTCTAATCTCACCCAACCTCAGTAGAAAAAGCCTGCTTGCATTTACCCTATCTATACCCCTCATAATTTTGTATACCCCTATGAAATCACCGCTCATTCACCTATGCTCAGATCCTCAAGTCCAGGCAACATCTTTGTAAATTTTTCTCCAATTATTTCAACAAAATTTTGTTTTAGCACACAGCCTGGCTGGAGTATGGTACAGACTCTACTGATTTAGAAGCTTGTTGCAGGAATGCTTTTCTTTGACTCAACTTTCAGCTATGGTAGTCCATAAAAAGCAAGAGCCACCTTCTGTAGTTTCATATGGGACAGGGAAGGGTGTAGAGAAAAAGACACTAACCTTAAACATCCAGTAAAATAACAATAAAACTCCTTTAAAATTTTAAATTGTAAAATATTACAGCCCTCTGTTTAAGGACAACCTTCTTGAACCACATTCAATATATTCCAGCTGCTACCATCTGGGAAACAGCAGCGCAGCAAAAAGCAGGGACCAACAGGCTCCAACACAGCTTCTTCCACCAGGCCATCAGACTAATTAACTCACGCTGATTTGAGTGTAGTCTATGCTACATTGACTGTTCTATTTATTACAAGTTATTATAAATTACTATGATTGCACATTGCACATTTAGACGGGGATGTAACATAAAGATTTTTACTCATGTATGTGTAGGATGTAAGAAATAAAATCAATTCAATTCAAAGTTCTTATATACCAACAGTACAAAGTTGAATTTTTATTATATTAACACAGCAACAGAAATATAAACTTTCTGCAACTGTGTGAAACTACTATTTATTTAGAGATACAGCGCAGAATAGGCCTTTCCGACCCTTTGAGCCATGCCATCAAGAAACCCCCGACTTAAATTTAAACCTAACACGGGACAATTTATAATGACCAATTAGCCAACTAACTGGTATGCCTTTGCACTGTGGGAGGAAACTAGAACCCAGAGGAAACACGCGCACTCTCCTAAGAGGACATACAATCTCCTTACAGAGGATACCAGGATCCAAACTCCGCCACCCCGAGCTGTAATAGTGTTGCACTAACAGCTACACTTCCGTAAAAAAAAATATTTGATACCATAAGATTTAATAAAAATAATAGAGGAAAGCCTAGTCAAATTATAAGTTCAATATATATATTAGAAACAGTTTGTTGGTCAGCAACTAGTTTAAGAAACTTTAATAATATACCAAAGATTCAGCTCAGTCTTTGAATACACTGGAAATTATTTCCCCTTAAATCAATTAATTTACTTCACATTCAAGATCTTGGAAAAGCCAAAACTTTTGACAACTAGTAAGTAAGCTACTCAGGACAAAACATCAATGTTTAAAAACAACACACCTTTATTCTTTGATATGTTGAAACATAAATCTGCCATTTGACTTAATATTACAAGATACACCACTGTCCCCAAAGCCACATGTAACTAATTTGATTTAGTTATTCCTTTCCATTCATCTAAAAAAGACTTAAACAGTCACAAGCAGATACAGTGCCTATCGAAAGTATTCACCCTGCCCCCAGAAGTTTTCATGTTTTATTGTTTTGCAACATTGAGTCACAGTGGATTTAATTTGGCTTTTTTGATACTGATCAACAGAAAACACACTTTCATGTCAAGGTGTAAAGAAATTTCTACAAATTGGTTTAAATTTATTAGAATTATTAAACACAAAATAATTGATTGTATAATTACTCACCCCCTTCAAGTCAGTATTCAGTAGATACACCTTTGGCAGCAATTACAGCCTTGACTCTGTGTGGGTAGGTCTCTATCAACTTTGCACATCTGGATACTACAATTTTTTCTTATTCTTCTTTACAAAACCGCTCAAGCTCTGTCAGATTGCAAGGAGATCACAAATGAACAGCCCTTTTCAAGTCCAGCCACAAATTCTCAATTGGATTGAGGTCTGGACTCTGATTTGCCTACTCCAGGACATTAACTTTGTTGATTTTCAGCCATTCCTGTGTAGCTTTGGCTTAATGCTTGGGATCATTGTCTTGCAGGAAAACAAATCTTCTCCCAAGTCACAGTTCTCTTGCAGACTGCATTAGGTTTCCCTCCAAGATTTCCCTGTATTTTGCTACATTCATTTTACCCTCTACCTTCACAAGCTTTCCAGTGCCTACTGCAGAGAAAAATCCCCACAGCATGATGCAGCCACCACCATGCTTCATGGTAAGGATGGTGTGTTTTTGATGATGTGCAGTGTTTGGTTTACGCCAAACATAGCCTTTAGTCTGATGGCCAAAAAGCTCAATTTTGGTTTCATCAGACCATAAAATCTTCTTTCAGCTGGTTTCTCAGTCTTCCACAAGCCTTCTGGTAAACTCAGATTTCATGTGAGTTTTTTTTCAACAGTGGCTTTCTCTTTGCCACTCTCCCATTAAGCTATGACTAGTGAAGCACCCAGGCAACAGCTATTATATGTGCAATCTCTCCCATCTCAGCCAAAGGAGCTTTTAACTCCTCCTGAGCTGTCGTAGGTCTCTTGGTGACTCCCTCACTAGTCCCCTCCTTGCACTGTCTCTCAGTCTTTGAGGATGGCCTGCTCTAGGCAGATTTACAATTGCGCCATATTTTTTCCATTTCTTGATGATTGACTAAACTGTACTCCGAGGGATATTCAGTGACTTGGGAAATTTTTGTATCCATCTCCTCACATATGCTTTTCAATAATCTTTTCACAGATTTGCTTAGAGTGTTCTTTTCTTTCCATGGTGTAGTTTTTGCCAGGATACTGACTCAGCAGCAGTTGGACCTTCCAAATACAGGTGTATTTTTACTACAATCAATTGAAATACCTTGACCACACATAGGTGATCTCCAATTAACTAATTCTGTGACTTAAAAAACTAATTGGCTGCAAATGTTATGATATGGAGTGTCATATTAAAGGGATGTGAATGCTTATACAATCAATGATTTTGTGTTTTATATTTGTAATTGATTTAGATCACTTTTCAGAGATCTGCTTTCACTTTGATACAAAATAGACTTTTAAGTTGATCAGTATCAAGAAAAAAGCCAGATTAAATCCGCTGTGATTCAATGTTGTAAAACAATAAAACATGAAAACTTCTGGGGGGGGGGGAATACATTTTATACTTTTTACAGACACTATGTTTGAGCAGAAAATGATTGACTCCGAACAGAATGAAGTCATTGTCATTAACACACTACTGCAGTTAAACTTTATTAAAAATCACAGAAGTTACAGAAAACTTAAATATTAAGATTGATAGAAATATGACATGATAGTTAGAAACATAGAAACATAGAAAATAGGTGCAGGAGTAGGCCATTCGGCCCTTCGAGCCTGCACCGCCATTTATTATGATCATGGCTGATCATCTAACTCAGAACCCAGCCTTCCCTCCATACCCCCTGACCCCTGTAGCCACAAGGGCCATATCTAACTTCCTTTTAAACATAGCTAATGAACTGGCCTCAACAGTTTGCTGTGGCAGAGAATTCCACAGATTCACCACTCTCTGTGTGAAGAAGTTTTTCCTAACCTCGGTCCTAAAAGGCTTCCCCTCTATCCTCAAACTGTGACCCCTCGTTCTAGACCTCCCCAACATCGGGAACAATCTTCCCGCATCTAGCCTGTCCAATCCCTTTAGGATCTTATACGTTTCAATCAGATCCCCCCTCAATCTTCTAAATTCCAACGAGTACAAGCCCAGTTCATCCAGTCTTTCTTCATATGAAAGACCTGCCATCCCAGTTCTGCTAAACTAAACTCCAAAGAATATCCATGAATGTTATGTGTCTCTATTTGGGTGTGAGGTAGTTTCTATGGCAGAGGTTGAGCAAAAGTTTTATATTTCATAATGGTTAACAATGTAGAGCTGTTTTTCTCACCTGCATCAGTTATCCAATTAAGGATTTCTTTCAAAACAAAAAAAAATGTTGATAAACCCATCACAGGTCTGAAAATAGAATCACTCACCTGCACTAATGTCATCATCTGCTAGGTCAGGTTCCTCTTCCTGAACTTTAGTATCTGCCCCTTGTAAATCAGAACTTCCACTAGCTGCTTGAATAGCTTCTGCTGTCACACCAGCTGTAAGGAAACCCATTAAAAATTATAACCATGCATTTTTAAGTTAAATCTAATCTTTAACCTTTGAATCCATATTGTCATATGCAATTCACTCTTTGGGTACGCATACACTCAGTGGCCACTTTATTAGGTACACCTGTTCATTAATGAAAATATCTAATCAACCAATTATGTAGCAGCAACTCAATGCTTGCAGGTATGCAGACATGGTCAAGAAGTTCAGTTGTTGTTCGGAACAAACATTAGAATGGGGAACAAAAGTGATCTAAGTGACTTGGACCGTAGAATGATTATTGATGCCAAGTGGGGTTGTTTGAGCATCTCAGCTTTGCTAATCTTCTGGGATTTTCAGACACAAGTCTCTTGAGTTTATAGAGAATGGCGTGAAAAACAAAAAACACTCAGTGAATGGCACTTAGTGGGTGAAAATGCCTTGTTAATGAGAGTGGTCAGAGAAGAATGGCCAGACTGGTTCAAGCTGACAGATGAAGGTAACTCAAATAACCACACAACAGTGGTATGCAGAAGAACATTTCTGAATGCACAACACATTGAACCTTGAAGTGGATAGGCTACTGTAGTAGAGGACCATGTACATACAATCAGTGGCCACTTTATGAGGTACAGGCATCCGTTAGTCTTGTGAGACCATGGATCTGTGCCTGGAAAGTCTTCACTCTCCAGGGCGCAGGCCTGGGCAAGGTTGTATGGAAGACCGGCAGTTGCCCACGCTGCAAGTCTCCCCTCTCCACAACACCGATGTTGTCCAAGGGAAGGGCATTAGGACCCATACAGCTTGGCACCGGTGTCGTCGCAGAGCACTGTGTGATTGAGCAAGTGCCTTGCTCAAGGACACAACACTCTACTTCGGCTGGGGCTCGAACTCACGACCTTCAGATTGCTAGTCAGATGCCTTAACCACTTGGCCACATGCCCACATTGAGGTACAGGAAGTACCTAACAAAGTGGCCGGTGAGTGTACATTCAGAGCAAGTCAACTGGAAAGCTGGGGTTTCCAGCTGGGGAAATATATCAATGAGTTGCAGTGATGTTCTGTTGCCTAAAACAAGGTGCTAGTCCCACAATTGTTGAATACTTTCCACTCATGTTGATCAACAAAGGACAAACAACAAAGCACAAAGTAAATTTATTATCAGAATATGTGTATGTCACCATATACTGATGTCCAGCACTGGTAAAGTCAGCAGAGCATAAGAAATTTATCAACTAGTACTTCTTGTGGCCCCTATATTTTAAATGTTCACAATCTCCAGCCCACCTTTCAATACTGCTACCACAAGAGTTCTTCCAACCCTTGCAAACATTGGGTCAACAATTGTTCAGATGAATGGTCATTGTGAAATATTATGCCCACAACTCTCTCCAGAGATGCTGCTCAACCTGCTGAGAATTTTCAGTGTTATCAGTTCTTCCGCAAAAATTCGAGCAATCACACTATTTTGATATTGGTTCCATTTTTAAACACTGTGGTACATTGCCATAGTGCTCACCTATCTTCTCTCATACTGTAATGGACACCCCCCCCACCCCCAAGCGAGGTGTAGGGTGACTTACCGTATCTCTATGTTCTCAAAAGCACTTCCTTTCTCCTTTCATACAAATAAAGTCACATCACATAGTTCATCTCCATCCCCATCTAACTCTTGTCCTTTGCATAGCTTTATCTATACATTCAGCAACACTCCCTCAACTATTCAATATTAATCTGGCCAATCTCACATGTTTCTCCATGTGTACGTTTTATGCAGAGTTGTTCTGGCCATCACTAATTTTGGTTATTCATTTTAATAGACTAACATTGGTTTGCAGTTCATTCACTATCAGTCTATATAAAATTCTAATCTATGTACTTCCTGCCTCCCTATCTCTGTAACCTGCCTAAAATTCACATCTGCTCTCAATTTTCTGCCTCAGGCACACGTTACCTCACTCTACCAGTGATATCACCTGATCCCAAATATATGCATTATTTATTTTTATTATTATTTATTGCAGCAGCAAAACAACAAATTTCGCAGCATATGCCAGTGATATTAAACCTGATTCTGATTACATTCTGAATTTCCTTCCACAAATTCCTCCATTTCTATCTTGACCTTGTTGGATCCTGATGCTTTTGTGTTCCAAAGATTCTTTGAAAGTCAACAAATGAGGCACAAAACTTGTTGCTTACGATTGTTTTATTAATTGTTGTAAGAGCAACGAACAGAAATAAAGGAACAAGATGATAGATAAAGAAAAGAGAGCAAGATGAAAAGTGATCATGGTCTTCTCATGCCAGATTACCGATAACAGAAACTGTATTGATAGCCACCTACAAGTGATATCTCAGGTGAAGAACAAGAAATAAATGTGCTCGTGTTAGGGGCCTGTACTGTAACAGATTATACTGTTTGCTGTATGAGCTGAACATTCCAGGGAACTGGACAAGTAAAATGGAAATGTAGCAGGGAACCTTGATTAACAAATTCTGTGATAAAGAAAGAAAATTTTAAAAATCTTAGTTTAGAAAATTATTATGCAGAATTAGTTGGATGCGGCAAACCAAATTTGTTGCAATAATGTTGAAGATGAGTTCATTTTCTGCATTCAAATTGCTCTCCACTTGGACACTGATGATAAAATAGATTACTTATTGCACCAATGAGTCAGAACACTAACGGCGCTGTAATAAGGACTGTGAGTAGGAGAGACAATAATCCAAGATAATTTTAAACATACTGTGGAAATTTCAATACCTGGAACAAAGGAAATCCCACTCTCAGATACATTATGAAATTATGAGAAGAGGCTAAAAAGGCATACAGACAGATTAAAGGATTGAGTAAGGTCATATCAGAAAAAAATTGAGGAAATGTGAACTTACAAACTTTGATAGAAAAAAATAAATCAGTTGATTAAGTGCCTCAAAAACATTGGTATTCAGAGAGACCTGGATGCCTTTTTTGTTTGCATCAGAGTTAATTTGAAGGTATAAGTAAGCAACTATAAAAGCAAGTAATATTTTGGGGATTGTCACTGTGGGATTGGCATACAAGAATTATAAATCTTGGCAATTTCATATGAATAAGGTGAGATCCCACCAGGTGCTAGTGCATGGTTGTTGCTCTTGGAAAAACACCTGCTACACATTATATTCTCTCTGACACGATCTTCCCACTCAAATAGTGTAATGGTTAGCATAACACTTCGCAGTATCAGCGATCAGAAGACTGGGGTTTAATTCCCGCCACTTTTTGTAAGGAATCTGTATGTCCTCCCTGACATCATGTGGGTTTCCTCCAGATGCTCTGGTTTCCTTCCATATTCCAAAGACATACGGGTTAGAGTTAGGAAGTTGTGGGCATGCTATGATGAAAGGAAGCATGGCGACACTTGTAGGCTGCTCCCAGCACTTCCTTGGACTGCGTTGATTATTGACACTTCACTACAAGTTCCAATGTATTGAAGTACACATGACAAATAAAGCTAACCTTTAAATCTTTAAAAGATATTTTTAGCTTCAGCATATAAAGATGACAGGTACTGCCATATATAACCAGAGGAGACATGTAGTTTCTAAACTGAGTTATGTCAGCAATTCACATCATGTTGAGATTAACAGAACTCAAATTAGTGCCCAAAAGTTTGATCATAAATGCCATTTTTATGTGCTAAACCACCTATCATTGAAGCTGCCCTGACCTCGGCAGTGTTTCCCTCAGCTCTGGCAAGCTTGCATCATGTGTCCAATTTAATCTGGCTTGTTGATCAAGGGTTATAATCATTGCTGAGGGTGTGAGAGGTCCCGAGGCTCCTGGATGAGCCCTTTATTTGGGGTGTCACAGTAGCACAGCAGTTAGCGCGACACTAGTACAGCTTGGGGCGTTGGAGTTCAGAGTTCCTCTGTAAGCAATTTTATACATTCCTTCCAGTGCATGCGTGGGTTTCCTCTGGATGCTCCGGTTTGCTCCCACAGTGCAGAGACGTGCCGGTTAGTAGATTAATTGGTCATTGTAAATTGTCCTGTGATTAGGCTGGGGTTAAATAGGTGGGTTGCTGGGTCACGCGGACTGAAGGGCTGGAAGAGCCTGTTCTGCACTGCATCTCCAAATAAGAAAAAAATTGAAAACCTACACCTATTCACCTAACACCAACTCAGTAAATCTACCTCTGGAAATCTCCCTCCCATCCAAATAATCATAGCCACCAACTGCTCAAAATGTATCTGGACCAGTCATAGACCTTTATCTCACCAGCAACTGACCTGATTCCCAAAACACTTTCCAAAGCCCCAACGCAGGCCCTGACCCCTCAGCCCTTTGATCCTATCCCATTCAGATCCTGAACAACGTCAGCACTAATCAATTTCTTTCCCACATTCTGCTGAAGAAAAGATACTGACTATGATGCATGCGGCTAGGTACAGTACTTTTTTTCAGTGAAGGACTATATTGCATCTAATTAAAATATGTTTAAATATTTATTTTTAAAAAAGAATTTTAAAACTGATGTCCTGATAAAAGGCCTCAGCCCAAAATTTTGACTGTTTATTCCCCTCCAGAGATGCTACCTGATCTGCTGAGTTCCTCCAGCATCTTGAATGTATTACACTGGATTTCCAGAATCTTATATTTATAAAACTATGAAGTGGTGCAGAAATTACACATCAAAAGTTCAGCATTTTTTTAAATTAATAGATTTGGATTTTTTGTGTACTTTTCAGATTTGTATACAGATCCTCCAAGATTAAGTTGAAGATTTTGTAAAGTTAAACATTCCAAATATTAAGTAATACTATTTGATGCCTTAAAATTTATTCAATAAAATATGCTGGCTAAAGATATTAATTTAATATCTGGTTCCAGCTGCAGTCATAAACTGAAGCAATGTCAATGGGTTCCTCTTACAATCCATGAGGAAAGGAGCAAAGGCACAAATTATCTCTATCATATATGTAGTTCAGCCCTCCAGTAAATTGAGCTTGCCAGCACCGATCAGTTCTGCCCTAGATTCCTCGAGTGTTTTGATAGACAGACTGACTGCCTCACATTAATTCACTCCACACCATTTCAATCGATCAATGGAAGGCTCCCCAGTTACTTCAGGCAGTGCCTGTCTGGCTGCCAGGCTGCCGAGGAGCACACAAACTCAGACAAAACAATGCTCGGAGTGCGCATAGAATGAGAGTTCACTGCAGTCAAGGCCTTGAAGGTGGAGCCTGATGGGAATCCATATACGGCTGTTCAGATTGGCTGATCATGCATGTCACGTGAAGCAGCTTCAATTTCTCTGCTCATTCATGATCACTAATGTCCAAATGGCATGCATTTGAGTGATAATGAACTGTGGATGGATGACTTACTCCATTTAATCCCTTTAAAGTGAATTTCTTTTTATTTAAGGGACTTAACGATCAAATAAGATACCTGGTCTTTGCAAGTCATTAAACATTATAAAATATAATGAAATTCTTAGTGTATTCTTACTAAATATCATCAACAAAAGGATCAAAAATATTTTTATTTCTCAGTAGTATTTTTAGCACAAAACGATAGTTGTTTTACTATATGTTAAAAATGTAATCACTTCGATAACAGCAGACATAGGATAAATATTATCATATAAAAATAATGGAGTTACAAGACATAAAGGAATTGCTAAAAAACAATGAAAAAGATTATAAGCCTTGAGGACAGTGTATACAAAGTAATCTTTATCCATATAGTCTACACTTTACCAGATAAACTGCAGCAGTTCAAGGCGGGAGCTGTCCACCATCTCCTTAAAAGTAATAATTGGGATGAACAGTATAACTGCAGACTTATTAACGATAGCAACTTGCTAAGAATTCAAAAAATATGTCAGGCCTCAATTACCCAACAATTACATCCTAAATCTGCAATCCACCTGGAATCTATGTGAAAACAAGCTCTTGAGAAGACCTAAAACTCTTGAGGTTCTTCATGCAATCATCATATTCAAACTCTAAAATGGACAGTTGTCTTCTCTTTCTCAGGTAATTGTCATGGCAGCAAGGAAACACCCCAGCCTTGATGCTCTGCCTACCTCAGAAATTCTATTCTGCAATTCCCATCAAGTCAGAATCAGAATCAGGTTTATTACCACCAGCATGTGACGTGAAATTTGTCAACTTAGCAGCAGCAGTTCAATGCAATACATAACCTAGCAGAGAAAATAATAATAATAATGAAAATAAAAAAAATAATAGACAAGTAAATCAATTACGTATATTGAATAGATTTAAAAAACACGCAAAAACAGAAATACTGTTTATTAAAAAAAAGTGAGGTACTGTCCAATGATTTAATGTTTATTTAGGATTCAGATGGCAGAGGGGAAGAAGCTGTTTCTGAATTGCTGAGTGTGTGCCTTCAGGCTTCTGTACCTTCTACTTGATGGTAACAGTGAGAAGAAGGCATGCCCTGCGTGCTGAGGGTCCTTAATAATGGACGCTGCCTTCCCGAGACACCGCTCCCTAAAGATGTCCTGGGTACTTTGTAGGCTAATATCCAAGATGGAGCTGACTAGATTTACAACCTTCTGCAGCTTCTTTCGGTCCTGTGCAGTAGCCCCTCCATACCAGACAGTGATGCAGCCTGTCAGAATGCTCTCCACGGTACATCTACAGAAGTTTCTGAGTGTATTTGTTGACATGCCAAATCACTTCAAACTCCTAATAAAGTATAGCCACTGTCTTGCCTTCTTTATAACTACATCAATATGTTGGGACCAGGTTAGATCCTCAGAGATGGGTTACAAATTTATTGTAGAGTTTAAAACTTTGGTCAATTTCAGTCATCTTAGTTTAAATTGATTACTGACAAATTTATGCATTATCTGACAAAACACTATCTTCACTTGCACTCCTGTTCAATTATAGCAAGAAAACTAAAGAACATTTGCAGTCAATTAATATTTTCAGCCACTTTTTGGAATTAAATGAAATGAAGACCATAGACCCAATCAAATACAGTGTGCTGGCTGCTGGGATTTGTTATTGAACTGCAATTGGATTTCTAAGGAGATTTTGGCCAACAGTAACTATGACTAGCATATCAGATATGCAAGACATGCAAGATGCCAACATTATCACACTGTACAAAAACAAGGTTGACCGTAGTGATTGTAACAACTACTGTGGCATCTCTCTCCCTGGTATTGTGGGGAAAATTTTCGCCCATGTCATCTTAGCATGACTTCAGAGCCTTGCATCCAGTCTACCCAGAGTCCCAGTGTGGGGTCAGACTGCATCTTCATGCTCCTTCACTATGAATTCATAGACTGCACTGAAGGCATCTACCTTCACACCAGAGCTGATGGCAGGCTGTTCTACATTGCTCGCTTGCGCTCCAAGACCAAAGTTAGAACAGCTCTTCTCCACAAGATGCTTGAATTTCCAGCATCTGCAGAATTCCTGTTGTTTACGTTCTCCACAAGATGCTGTTTGCAGATGATGCAGAATTGACATCACACACTGAATGCAAACTCCAACAACTTCGCCCATGCCTGCTAGGAATTTTGGTTAACTTAACCATCAGTCTGAAGACGACAAATATTATGGCCCAGGGTGCAGAATTTTCCCCAAACATCACCTTTGATGATTGCTCTCTCAATGTAGTCAACTCGGAGGGGAGGAGCGAAGTCAAGATGGCGCTAAATGGCGACTCCTTTGCCTGCATCTTCAGAAACAGCTCGATTTCCATCTTTGATATCTCTTTTTTTTCCCTTTTCAAGGTTCTTTTGAAGACCCTAACAGGAGTTACACTCTGACTTGGTTCTTTGCGGGAATGGAACCTGCTCTCAGGGCCTCAAGACCGACTGCTTTTTGATATCCCAAGGACATGGCAAGGAAGGCGAGTGCGCCTTCAGGGTTCTGGATTTTCATGGCTCTGGAGACGTGCTGATTCAGGGTTGGTGCCCCGACGGAGGTGTCGCGTGAGAACACGGAACATCGGGAGCAGCGGATTAGCTCCAAAGAGCTGTGCCTTTCTGGGGCTGACTCTCTGGGCGCAGAGCTCAGAAAAAGCAACGCAATAGACTTTTAAACATCAAAAATCAATGAGTTTATTAACGTCTCTCCTCTCGCTGTGAAACGGAGACACCTCTTTTTCCCTTATTAGGGGGAGAGAGAGAGCCTGTGGTATGTTGAATTACCGGGTGAACGAGTGGTTTTTGGGGTACTGCATTTCTGTGTCTTTACTGATACTTTACTGCACGCTTGAGTGCTCAGTGGAGGGTGCTGATGCTCTTTTGCACGTGGGGGTGGGGAGGGGAGCTTGTTGCCTTGCTGGTGCTTGTGCATGGGAGGGGGGAGCCTTTGGGGTTCTAACATTTAACTGTCATTCATTCTTTGGGGCACTCCTCTGTTTTCGTGGATGTTTGCAAAGAAAAAGAATTTCAGCATGTATATTGTATATATTTCTCTGACATTAAATGTACCTATTGACCTCAAAGGTTTCAAAGGCACATTTAATGTCAGAGAAATATATACAACATACATCCTGAAATATCTGCCCTCTAGACCTATTGACTCCTACTGACTCCTTCACCTGTCTTAGGTCGACCACGCCAATTCCCTGTCCCTCAAAGCAGAGGTGAACAGCAGGATTGTCAAAGCCACAGCTGTCATGGCCAGACCATGCAAGAGAGTGTGGGACAACAGACAACTGACCAAGTCGACCAAGCTGTGTGCGTGCTCAGCACACTCCTCTACGCCAGCGAGGCTTGGACACTATACATCAGCCAAGGGAAGAGGCTAAACTCGTTCCACCTACACTGCCTGAGGCAGATCTTCCACATCTCCTGGCAGAACAGAATCACCCACACAGAGGTTCTATAGTGGACTGACACCTCCAGAATCCACGCACTACTCAGCCACAGATGCCTCAGATGGTTGGGCCACGTCAGACGGGGGGACCAGGGACACATTCCCAAGGACATGCTGCATGGCGAGCTGAGTGAGGGTTACCACCCGCGAAGAAGACCATGCCTCCACTACAGGGATGTCTGCAAGCGCGATATGAAGCTGGCAGGCATCGACCTCAACACGAGACAAAACAGTTGAAGACCAGACAGCATGGAGGGCTGCAGTCAAAAGCGGTGTTCAATGTGCTGAGATAGCTAGGACCAATATGCTTATCAACAAGGGAGCAAGAAGAAAAGCCAGAACCGCATCACCCAGAGCACCTTCCTCCTCCACCCGCAGGCACTGTGAAAGAGACTGTCACTCTAGATTGGGGCTGTACAGAAAGTACCAGTCATCCCAAGTCTACAAGCCCAAAAACCATCAGAAAAAGTGTCACACCATTGTCTCTCGAGATGTACGGATGCTGCCTCCGACAAAATATGATATTATACCACAGAATATACACAGGGTTGCCTCACTATTCACAAGAATTACCTCAATATTTTGATTCTCTATTGGCACTACATATTCAATTTTATGCGCACGCGCATGCACACACACACACAATGGATTCAAATTCATTAGTCCAACAGTTAAGCAGGATAGCCACTTATTTGGGATAACTCTTAAGGAACAAAAACTAATCCAGAAAATAGCCAGGATTCCCTTCATTTATTTGGGACACTATGCCACTTAATTGGAACAGGAGCTTCCGTCACATGCACCTGTGTACCTGTTTTGGATAGCCTAATTCAGAACAGTTTTGCTCACTGAGGTTTCAAGCATTTACACTTGGAAATGCCAAAAATGGCCAGGAGTGAAAATGAAATGATTTCACTACCATAACAAGTTAGGAACTACAAATAGTTTAAAGGTATTAACAATCATCTTGAACGTTACAATGAAAATGAAGATTTGGAGGATACGATTGTTGACAGCATTTTATGAAGACAATCCATTATCTGCACTAATGTTTGCGCTGATTTTGTTCACTTATACTCACTCACACACACACACACACATATATGTTTTCCTTGTTGTCATTAAAGTTTGTTTTTATGTACTGCTGGTGCAAAACAACAAATTTCATGACATATGTCAGTGATATTAAAACTGATTTTCATTGTTCATGACATGGGGTTAGTTTCCTCCTCACAAAGTCAGTTTTCATTTAATTAGGGTTTTTTTTCTTTTGCAGGCAAGGTTAATATAACATCTTGAAATACAGTTGAGGCATCTTTTCTTATTATTTAAACTAATAGGTCAATTTTATTTCAGGAAAAGTAAGTAAACCTCTTCTCAAAACAATCAATATATTTTTTTCTCTTTAATAAAATTGTTATTAAGTTCTATTGGGAAACATCCGAACAGTGAAAATAATTATTTCCTAAGATACCAAATTTCAGACCAAATTTTTTTTAAATAATAGAATGGGAGTAGGCAGTTTAAATGGTTTGGCACAGTCTCAATGGGCCAAAGGGCCTGTTACTGTGCTGTATTTTTATATGACTCTGCGGGTGTAAGAATAAAGGAATAAAGATAACAAATTGGAAAATATCTGGTATTTTGGAAGGATCTTTTCAAATGCATTTGGAACTCTTGAATCTTCTTAAAGTTTCCTGAAATAGCTCTGCTCTTCGTACAGACCAGAAAGCAACTGGCGTTTCAGCAACACTGAATGTTCTCTTAAACAACAATTCCCTTCAACCAATATCACTTTAAAAACATTCAACAGCTCTAAAGGAACAGATTCCTAAGGAAAACACACCAGCTAACTTTCTATTGATCAGTTTGGCACTCCATGATACTATCCCATTCATGCTTTTCAATGCCCTTGGTGTATAAATCAAGCAGATACAACTTGAAACTTAATTGCTGGGAATGCCATTTCTGATTCATTGAGTAGAATTCTTTTTGATCCAGCATATTGAAACAAATTCCATGTGTTCGTCTGTGCATCAATACCACTGATGAACCTATATGGTTCAACCATGTTGAAATCACAGCCAAGAAAGTTCATCACACCTCTACATCCTCAGGAGGCTGAAGAAATTCAGCATATACCCATCAAATCTTAATTTTTATTAACACACCATAGAGAGCATTCTGTCTGGATGTATAACGGCTTGATGTGGTAACTGCTCTACACATGACTCTAAGAAACAGCAGAGAGCGCAGGCAAGGCTCAGAACAGAGGAACCAGTCCCCACGCTATGAAACACACACAAAATGCTGGAGGAACTCGGCCTCAGAACAGAGGGGCATTCTTTAAGAACAGAGATGAGGAGAAATTTCTTTGGAGAGAGAGTGGTGAATCTGTGGAATTCATTGCCACAGGCCAAATCTCTATTTATATTTAAGGCAAAGGTTGATAAATTCTTGATTAGCCAGGGCATGAAGGGATATGCGGAGAAGGCAGGAGATTGAAGCTGAGAAGGAAAATGGATAAGCTATGATGAAATGGTGTAGCAGACTCAGTGGGCCAAATGGCCTAATTCTGCTTCTATATTCTATGGTCTTATGGTTTATTTGTCACAAGTATATTCAAATGTACAGCAAATGGCATCATTTGCAATAACCAAGACATTCCAGGGGCACCCTGCGTGGTTGTCATGCTTCCAGTGCTAATATAGCATGTCCATAACTTACTAACAGTCTTTGGAATGTGGGAATGTGGTACATGGAGCTTAGAAAAATAGAGGGCTATGGGTAACCCTAGGTAATTTCTAAAGTAAGGACATGTTTGGCAAAGCTTTGTGGGCCGAAGTGCCTGTATTGTGCTGTAGTTTTTCTATGTTTTCTATGAGGGCGTGGAGAGAACTGGAACATCCGGATGAAATCCACACGGTCATGGGGAGAACGTACAAGCTCCTTATAAACATGGCAAGCAGCTATCTATGCCTTGCATAATATTATGAACTTGTATCTAAACTCCTTTCAGCCTCTATTGCTCTAGAGAAAACAGCCTCATCTGACCAGTTTCTCCAAAGACTCCACATCCTTCCTGTAACGAGGTGACCAGAATTGAACATAATTCTCTAAATGTGACCTAGTGTTTGATAAAGCTGGAATATAACTTGAACTCATTGTCTCCACTAAGGGAGACTAGTATGCGATAATTGTCATGAGCCTCCAGTCATAAATCACCTTCTACCATTACCTTCTACCTCACATTCCCAAACCAATTTGGATCCAATTTGCAAACACGTCCTGAATCCCACTAGCTCTAACCTTTTAGACCAGTCCTCCATGTGGGGTCCAATAAAAAAAACAATGAAATCCACAGAGAACACTTTAATCACTCTGTCTTATCATAAGACCATAAGACAAAGGAGCAGAAGTAGGCCATTCAGCCCATCGAGTCTGCTCCGCCATTTTATCATGAGCTGATCCATTTTATCCTATTTAGTCCCACTGCCCCGCCTTCTCACCATAACCTTTGATGCCCTGGCTACTCAGATATCTATCAATCTCTGCCTTAAAGACACCCAATGACTTGGCCTCCACTGCTGCCCGTGGCAACAAATTCCATAGATTCACTACCCTCTGACTAAAAAAATTTCTTCGCATTTCTGTTCTGAAAGGGCGCCCTTCAATCCTGAAGTCATGCCCTCTCGTACTAGACTCCCCCATCATGGGAAACAACTTTGCCACATCCACTCTGTCCATGCCTTTTAACATTCGAAATGTTTCTATGAGGTCTCCCCTCATTCTTCTAAACTCCAAGGAATACAGTCCAAGAGCGGACAAACGTTCCTCATATGTTAATCCTAAATAACCCTAAATATATGTTATCAATGCAGGGTTTCTCCTTAACAAAGCCATATTGTCTTTCTTTGATTAATCCCTTTCTTTCCAAGTGCTGGTTAATCAGTCCCTCAGAATTTTTTTCTCCAATTACTTCCTCCTTTGTCAGAGCTGGGGAGCAGCCAATACCCGCCAAAAGAACATTTGCAGGCATTCTGACCTCTGCAAGGGACTGGCAGCTGTTGGTGGACCTCGAAGGGCAGCTGAAGTTCCCCAACTATATCGCAGCCACCACCCTGCGACCAGACATTGTCCTAGTGTCTGAGTCTACTAAGCAAGTGGTGCTGCTGGAGCTGACAGTCCCATGGGAAGATAGCTTGGAAGAAGCCTTTGAAAGGAAGCTCTCCAAGTACGCAGGACTAGTCAGCAACTGTCAGCAGGCTGGATGGAGAGCGAGGTGTCTCCCAGTGGAGGTTGGTTGTAGGGGATTCATAGCCCGTTCTTTAGTTAGAGCCTTCAGCATTTTGGGCATTGAGGGAGAGAGGAAGAGGAGAGCCATCCGCAGTACCACCGATGTGGCAGAGAGGGCCTCAAGATGGCTGTGGCTCAAAAGAGGGGAGCCATGGAGTCATAAGTAGCTAGCCATCTGGACACAAGCTGGGGTCTGATCAGCCCCGGCTGGGTCACCTGGAGGAGGTTGTATGATGTTGAAAGACCCGAAACACCCGATGATTCCAGGAACATCACTGAAGATGTGTCCAGAAGCATCAATTGATATATGTACACAGCCTACTAATGATATTTTTATTGGATCTTTCTCTTATTTTATTTCTCTACAGCATAGTACAGTACAGAGCAACATCACAAAATGCTGGAGAAACTCAGCAGCTCAGGCAGCAGTTGACATTTCGGGCCGTGACCCTTTATCAGGACTGTAAAGGAAGAGGGAAAAAGCCAGAATAAGGAAGTGGAGGAAAGGGAAAAAGTATAAGCTGGAAGGGTGGTGGGGGGGGGATGAAGTAAGAAGCTGGGTGTTTAAAAAAAAAAGAAGCTAGGTGTTGATGGACGGAAAAGGTAAAGGGCTGGAGACAAAGGAATCTAACGGGAGAAGAGAATGGGCCATAAATGAAAGGGAAGAGGATGGGCACCAGGGGGACATAATAGACAAGTGAGGAGAAGAGAAGAGGTAAGAGGGGACCAGAGTGGGGAATTGAAGAAGAGGGGAAGGGGGGGGAATTACTGAAAGTTGGAGAAATCGATGCTCATGCCATCTGATTGAAGGCTACATAGACGGAATATTTAGTGTTGCTCCTCCAGCATGAATGTGGCTACATCATAGCATTAGAGCGAGACATGAACCAACATGTCAAAATGGGAATGGTGATTGGAATTAAAATGTTTGGCACTGGAAAGTCCTGATTTTTGTGAATAGAGTGAAGATGCTCAACAAAGCAGTCCGCCAATCTATGTCTGGTCTCACCAATGTCAAGAAGCCCGTGTCAGGAGCACCGGAAACAGTAGGCGACTTCAACAGATTCGCTAGTGAACTGTTGCCTCACCTGGCAGGACTGTTCGAGGCCCTGAATGGAGGTGAATGGGCGGGAGTAGCATTTCTTCCGCTTGATCAGCACAGAACAGGTCTTTGGCACATGATGTTGTGTCAATCTTTTAACCTGCTCTAAAATTAATCTAACCCTTCGCTCCCACACAGCCCTCCATTTCTTTTTCCATTCACGTGCCTATTTAAGATTCTCTTATATGTCCCTAATGCATCTGTCTCTACCACCTCCCCTGGCAGTGCATTCCACGCACCAATCACTATGTGTATAAAAAATACCACTGACGGCACCACTGCAGTCACCTTAAAGTTATCTCCTTTTTAAGTGCAAATGAGGTTGAGGGCAACATTAATGTTCCTTCTCATGAACAATGGTCCAGTCCAGAATTCAGAGATCTAGGGAGACTCAAGAATTCAAATTGGAGACTGATTAGACAGTGCAAACGTTACAGAGACAAAGAGGGGAAGGTGGAAAAGAAATCAGATACAAATTCAGATTTATTTATCATATGTACATTGAAACATAGTGAAATGTTTGTGGTTAACAACCAAAACACCAAGGTCAGCCCACAAGTATTGCCACACATTCCATTGCCAGCACAGCATGCCCACAGTGGTTCAGCAAACAACACACGTGGTAACACTGAGCCTCCAGCCACAAGACAGGTCACCTCCAGGCCTCCAGTCCTTGGCCCCAGATTCTCAGAGATCGGGCCTCCAATTTCCCCGACCTCTGCGTATCAACCCCTGGGCTCACTGATCAGATTTGTCCTTCAGGCCTAGGCCTCAAGACTCACCAATCACAGGTAGGGGAAAGGGCAATTCTAAAACAGAGATTTCTTCCAACCTCTCCATTCTTCCCTCGGCACACATACAGGGATAACAAGCATATGAAGAAAATTAATTTGTAGCTCACCAAATTATACCAAAAAGAAAATCAAATAAATATTCAAAGAGGAAATCCACAACCAGGATCACATGTGTGGCAAGAGGCAATTGAACCTCTATTACTAATCGGTGGTACTGTGGCTGATTTGTGATCTAACTCCATAAATCTGCCTTCTGCTGGTATTCCTTTGTTCTACAAAAATCTATGAACCACAGATTTAAAATTAATAATTCATACAGAATCAATTCTGTATGTCAAAGAACTTCAAACCTCAACACTCTGTGCTTCAAAGTATGTCACTAAAGACTCTAGCAAATTTCTGTAGATGTACAGTGTACTGAGAGCATGCTAACTAGTTGCATCACTGGTATGGAGGAGCCAATGCAAGGAATTGGAAAAAGCTGCAGAGGGCTGCAAACCCTCAGATCTATCATGGACACTACCCTCCTCACCATCGAGGACACCTTCAAAAGGCAATGCCAACAACTGGTTATCACTGGATACTGTTGGAGGGGGGAATGTTCTAACAGAGGCTCTTTGACTCAGAAGGGAAGGGAGAAGAAGAGGCATGCTGTGGTGATAGGGGTTTCTTTAGTTAGAATGGACAGGAAGTTCTGTGGGCAAGAACGAGATTCTGGATGGTATGTTGCCTCCTGGGTGCCAGGATCCAGGATATCTCCGATCAAAACCTCAGCATTCTTAAGGGGGAGAGTGAACAGCCAGAAGTTGTAGTTCATACAGGTACAAATGACACTGGTTGGATGAGTGACGAGGTTCTGCAAAGACAGCTCATGCAGTTAGGTACTAAGTTAAAGGGCAGGACCTCCAGGGTTGTGATCCCAGGGTTGCTAATCATGCCATGAGCTAGTGAGGCCAGAACGAGGAAGATTATACAGTTTAATAAGTGGCTAAGGAATTGGTGTAGGAAAAAGGGCAGAATAGCAGGATAGAATTAGTTGATGCTGTGCATTTGGATTTTCAGAAGGCCTTTGACAAAGTGCCACTCGTGAGGCTACTTAACAAGGCACGAGTCCATGGTATTACAGGAAAGATTCCAGGATTGATAAAACAGTGGGTGACTGGCAGGAGGCAAAGAGTGGCTGCCAGTGATTAGTGATGTTCTACAGGAGTCTGTGTTGGGACCAATTCTTTTTACGTTATAGGTAAATGATTTAGATGATAGAATTGATGGCTTTATTGCAAAGGTTGCAAATGTTATGAATCAGAATCAGGTTTATTATCAACGGCAAGTGACGTGAAATTTGTTAACTTAGCAGCTGTAGTTCAATGCAATACATAATTTAGCAGAGAAGAAAATAATAATTATAAAAAAAACATAATAACAAATAAACAAGTAAATCAATTATGCATATTGAATAGATTTTTTTTAATGTGCAAAACAGAAATAGTGTATATTTAAAAAGTGAGGTAGTGTCCAAAGCTTCAATGTCCACTTAGGAATTGGACGGCAGAGGGGAAGAAGCTGTTCCTGAATCACTGAGTGTGTGCCTTCAGGATTCTTATGAGGATAGGTGGAGGGGCGGGTAGTTTTGAGGAAGTGGATAGGCTACAGAAGGACTTAGACAGATTTGGAGAATAGGCAAAAAAATAGCAGATGGAATACAGTGTCAGGAAGTGTATGGTCAAGCACTTTGGGAGAAGAAATGAAAGGGTTGATTAAACAAAACCCAATTTCCCTCGGGATCAATAAAGTATGTCTATCTATCTATCTATCTATCTATCTATTTTCTAAATGAAGAGAACATACAAAAAACTGAGGCGCAAAAGGATTTGGCAGTCCTTGTGCAGGATTCCCTAAAAGTTAGTTTGCAGGTTGAGTTGGTGGTGGAGAAGGCAAATGTATTGTTAGCATTCATTTCAAGAGGACTAGAAAATAAAAGCAAGGATGTAATGTTGAGATTTTAGAAAACCTCACTTGGAGAATTGTAAGCAGTTTGAGGTCCCTTACCTTAGAAAGGGTGTGCAGAAACTGAAGCGGGTTCAAGAAGGAAACAAAAATATTTCCAGGATTGAGTGGCTTGTCATATGAAGGGCATTTGACGGCCCTGGACCTTTATTCAATAGAATTCAGCAGAATGAGGGGTGATCTAGTTGAAACCTATCGAACGGTAAAGGGCCTTGATATAGTTGGTGTCGACAAAATGTCTCTTATGGTGAGAGAGTCTAAGACCAGAGGACACAGTCTGAGAACACATGGACATTCTTTTGGAATGGAGATGAGGGGGAACTTCTTTAGCCACAGAGTGGTGAATCTGTGGAAAATTCTTTGCCACAAGCAGCTGTGGAGACCAAGTCTTTAAGTATATTTAAGGCAGAGGTAGATAGATTCTAGATTGGTCAGGGCATGAAGCGATACAGAGAGAAGGCAGGAGAATGCGGCTGAGGGGAAAATTGGATCAGCCATGAAGAAATGGCGGAACAGATTGGATGGGCCAAATGGCCTAATACTGCTGCTGTATATATTGTGGTCTTATGGTTTTAGGAACAGATTTTTTTCCCGCAAATGAAGCAAATCCTAATAGTGGTGTGGACTGATTTAGGATGGATGGATGGATAGATGGACCTGATACTGAATAACTCTTAAGTGTTTCAATAAAAATATATCTTGACACCAAACCTTTTGGATCATCAGTCCACACCAGTATTAGAATTAACCTTTACTAAAAACTTTTCTTGAGTTGTTATAATTTCTTGATAATTACTTGTTATATTCCTTATTGTAAATTATGGTTTTTTGTATTTCTGCCACAAAATAACAAATTTTATGACAAATGACAGTTATTTAACCTGATTCTGATTCTAAGTGTTTCCTAACTCTTGAAAAGACCTAGATTTTAAACAAATTCCTGCATTCCCCAAATAATACGAAGTTTTTCCTCTATCCATCCTAACCCTCCTTAATACAGGACACCTTTCATTAATTCATCAATTAACTTATTTCAGAATTAGGTTTTGCAATCCTGTTACTATTCCTAAAATGCAGCTGTTGCTACTTGCTTTATTATAACAGTGCTCGTAACATTGCACTACATGCACCTCATACTTTATGTCAACCTGCCAACCTTCAGGCCATGTCACTCAGGGACTTGTGTTAATATTATTTTGTGTCTGCATGTGCTGGATTGTAACTACATGTGCTGTTTGTGACTACATATATTGTGATTTACACCTTGGCCCCAGAGGAACAATGTTTCATTTAGCTGTATACATGTGTATGGCTTAATGACAATAAACTTGAACTTAAACCTATTGTTCTGTACTTAAACAAGGGTCCATATAAAATTCCAACATTTGTGTAACCACAGCTCCTCAGGTGTTCCAACATTGTCTATAGACAGTCTTTCATCATTAGCCTGAGGGCGGTAGTCATTTTCTTGAGGGAGCTTGAATTAAAGTGTCTGTTCTAAGTTACACCACAGCAGAAAATAAACAGTGAATAGAGAAAACAATTCAATGAAGTCTTCATAGCCTCCTCACCAGAGCTCTGAGTATCCCTGACCATGGTTGCTCAAAACTGAGAAATAATGACTGGGAGTGCACAGAAACCTGTCATAGGTGGTAGAAGGAGCAGTGCCAAACCATCCATCCACTCAGCCCGTCGAGATTCTGACCCACCTGTGGGCAGAGTCTGCACAATCCACATCGGCCAAATTCACCACCTTGGACCCCCTAGAACTGCTGTGGAAGTTCCCAAAGGGCAGCATAAGCAAAAGGAGTGAGATAGCACAACTCCATTGCAATGAATGAATGAATATGCTCATGTCCACTAAAATGATTCTAACTAGGATGGTTCCACACTTCAGATATTGATCCATGGTCTTGCAGATTTGTGTGAGAAATTATTTCTCTCAAATCTACTTCATTACTTTTTAAGAGGTAAAAACATTGTGGAGTGCAAACTGGTAGATGTTGTCTATATGAACATTTACAAAACCTCTGACAAGGACTTGTGCGGTAGGTTAGTCCTGAAGGGTAGATAATATTGAATCCAGCATGAGCTCGCCAATTGGATACAAAATTGGCTTGGTGGTAGGAGTCAGAGGATGGTGATGGAGACTCATTTTTCAGAGTAGTTTTGTGATCAGTGGTGTGTTACAAGGATCAGTGCTGAGGCAACTGTGGTTTGACATGTAAGCTAATGAGTGGGATGCCAATTTAGTTGTCATGGTTAGGAAGTTTCCAGACAACATCAAAATTGCTAGTGGACAGCGAAGAAGGTTGTCCGAGATTACAGTATGATCCTGATCAAAAGAGTACTTGGGTCAATGAAGTTCCCAACCCAGACATGCAAAGCATTGTATTTTGGGAAGTCAAACTAGGATGGGACTTAAACAGTAAGTGATAAAGCCCTGGAGAAAATTGCAGAACAGGGAGGCCACGGGGAAAATATGCGTAGTTCTCTGAAAGTGACAACACAAGGTGGATAGGATGGTGAAGAAGCTCTTTGGCTTGCTTGTCTTTAATTGGTCAGGGTATGAGTACAAGAGTTGAGACATCATGCTACTGATATACAAGACATCAGTGAGATGCATTTGCAGTACTCTGGTCACTCTGATATTGGAAGGATGTTATTAAGTTGGAAAGATGGGCTTGAGTTACAAGTAGAAACTGGATAGGTTAGGGCTTATTTTCCTGGAGGATAGGAGACTGAGGGGTGACCTTAATGAGAGTATACAAGATCAGAGGGGCATAGACAAGGAAAGTGATCACAACAGTATAGGGAAAGTGCAGGATTTAAAATGAGAGGCTTAAAGAGAGAGGGAAAAGGTTTAAAGAGAGAGGGGAAAGGGTTAAAATGAGAGGACCTCAAGGGCAAGTTTTGCAATATAGTGGGTAGTGGGTATACAGAACGAAATGGACAAATCAAGCTAAGGGGCCTGTTTACATGCCATCTATATAATTCTATGACTCCAGAGCCTGTTTAAAGCACACAAGTTGTCTGGCATGAACGATGGAAGGATTGATACACCTCACAAATGACATTGAAAATAGAACAGCACAGTACAGGCCCTTCAGACCACAATTTGTGCTGACCTTTTAACCTACTCTAACATCAATCTAACCCTTCCCTCCTACATAGCCCTCCACTTTTTAATCGTCCATGTGCCTATCTAAAGATAATTTAAATGTCCTTGAATTATTTGCCTATACCACCACCATTGACAGGGTGTTTCACATTCCCATCGCTCTCTGTGGAAAGTATTTCCTTCTCAAAAGAATTGCCTCTCTCGTCAGTTACCTCAACTCAACACTCCTACATTCTTTTAACCTAGTTCTTTTCTCTTTCCCACTCTGTATGATATGCCACACTTTAGCCAAGCTTTTGCAGCTTTTCCTATGGCTCCCATATTTTGTTATCTGTAACAATTACTATTAAATTTTCCTATATGTATTAGAAATTTAGAACAAAGAACAGCACAGCACAGGCCCACAATGTTATGCCGATCCAATTAAATGAGTAATCAAATGGGCAACCTAACTAATCTGCTTTGCCTATACATAGTCTATATCCTTCCATTTTCCTCACATTTATGTGTCTATCTAAACATCTCTAAAATGTCTTTAATGCAGAGGTTCCCACCCGGGGCTCCACAGACCCCTTGCTTAATGGTATTGGTCCATGGCATAAAAAAAGTTGGGAACCCCTGCTCTAATTCATCTGCCTCTACCATCACTCCAGTAGTGCATTCCAGGCACCCACCTCTTCCTGTGTAAAAAATTTGCCCCTCACATCTCCATTGAAATTACTCCTCTCACATTAATGGAGCTCCTCTGGTATTAGATATTTCAGCCTGGTGAAAAACTACTGTCTATCTACTCTATTTGTAAAGATGTTCTGGAAAAGAAAACTAATGTTTCCTGCAGTATTTTCAAAGCTTCAGAATTGAATGAATTCCCTATGAAGCCAGCAATCTTATTTTAATGGCAAAAAAAAATTAAACACCCATCCATAGATGACCACAGTAAGATATTTATATACTTCCTGCTAAATTTTCAGAATCAATGCCATTAATGGGTAAACTTACAAGAAAAAAACTACATATCAAATAAGAAAATGAGCAGACTGGCTCCTGGTTCCATTTCAGTGTGATACTCAGTAGTTGTGGTTTATTCTTAAATCCTGATATATACCCACTTTTCTAAATATGGGAGAACTAAGACTTTTACTGGAATTTACAAAGCAGTATCCTACTGCAATTTGCTTACAGAAGATCCTTGCATTAAATTAATATCATAGGTATTCTGTTTACACAGAAGCAGAAAATAGATTTTACCATAACAGAAGTCAAGTCAAGTCACTTTTTATTGTCATTTTGACCATAAACTGCTGTTACGGTACACAGTAAAATTGAAACAACGTTTCTCCAGGACCATGGTGCTACATGAAACAACACAAAACTACACTAGACCAAGTGAGACAACACAAGGCTACACTAGACTACGTAAAACAACACAAAAATTACACTAGACTACAGACCTACACAGGACTACATAACGTGCACAAAACAGTGCAGGGCAGTACTATAAATTATAAACAAGACAATATGCACAATAGAGGACAAATTACAATATAATAATAAATGATGTGGATGTCAGTCTAGACTCTGGGTATTAAGGAGTCTGATGTAGCTTGAATCTACTGAATAAATATCAAAAACTGATAGGTCTAGAAAACTATTTACAAATTATGAGATACGACTGGGTCTAAGAACCATTTCAATGACAAATTGATTTGTTGATAATCTTTTTGGAAAACGAGAAATAACTTCATACGGTACATACTTACATGCATACATACTTTGATAATAAATGTACTTTGATACAATTTTCCTTCAATTCCAATTCCACTATCATTTTTGTTTTTCCTCATTTTTCTTATAACAATAACAGCAATATAATTCCCAATAAGTTATCTTCTCTTTTGGGTTTTTCTCTTCAGAGCGAGACGATGAGAGGTGACTTGGTGTCTTGAAGGTGGTGTACAAGATGATAAGAGGCATAGAAGAGTGGACAGCCTGATATTTTTTCTCAGCACAAAAGTGGCTAATGTGAGAGGTATAATTTTTAGGTGATTGGTAAAAGTATGGGGGACATCAGAGGTAAGATTTATTTATTTTTACACAGATTTCCTTACTTGCAGATGTCAGATTAGCAATAACATACCCTCCACAAACTGTATCAGCACAGCAGCACCACAAGGCTGTGAGCTTAGCTCCCTGCTCTACTCGCTTTACACTTATTTGACAGCATGGCTAAGCACAGCTCCAATGCCACACTTGCTGATGACAACATTGTCACTGGCCAAATCAAAAGTCGTGGCAAATCAGCAATCTCAGAACAGGATTGAAAATCTGGTGGAGTGCTGCCATAACAACAACCTCTGACTTAATGTCAGCGAGACCAAAGAGCTGATTATTGACTTGAGGAGGAGGAAACCAGAGGTATATTCCCCAGTCCTCATCAGGGAATCAGAGGTGGAGAGGGTCAGCAACTTTAAATTGCTCAGTGTTATCACATCAGAAGACCTGTCCTAGGCTCGGTACGCAAGTACAATTATGAAGAAAGCATAGCAGTGCCTCCATTTCTATAGGAGTTTGCTGAGGATCAACATGACATCTAAAACCTTGACAAGCTTTTACAGATGTATGGTGGAGAGTATATTGACTGGCTGCATCACAGCCTGGTATAAAAACACCAATGACCTTGAACGTTAAATATCATAAAAGGTAGTGGATACAGCCCAGTCATCACGGGTAAAGCTGTCCCCACCATTGAGTACATCTACATGGAGCATTATCGCAGAAAAGCAGCATCCATCATCAGGAACCCCACTACCTAGGTCATGCTCTCTTCTCACTGCTGCCTTCAGAAAGGTGGTACAGGAGCCTCAGGACTCATACCACCGGATTCAGGAACAGTTATTCCCTGTCAAACATCAGGCTCTTGAACCAGAGAGGATAACTTCACTCACCCCATCACCAAATTGTACCTACAAACTATGGACTCACCTTCAGGCACTCCTCATCTCATGTTCTCGATACTTATTGCTTATTTATTTCTTCTTATTATTTCTTTTTCTCACTTTTGTATTTGCACAGTTCGTTGTCTTTTGTACACTGGTTGTCCGCCCTGTTGGGTGTGGTCTTTCATTGATTCTATTGAGTTCGCCCGCAAGAAAACAAATCTCAGGGTTGCATATGGTAATATATACATTATGTACTTTGATAATAAACTTACCTTGAACTTTGAAAATGACTGTTAGAAAAATAGAGGCTATGTCAGAGGAAAGGGTTACACTGATCTTAGAGTAGGTTGCAAGGTCAGCACAACATCACAGGCCGACGGGCCTGTACTGTGCTGCAAATGTTCTATTTTCTATGTTCTTATATAAATGTTTTCATTTTTGAAGAGCTAAATGTCGCTGGCAATGCCAGTATTTATTGTGCATCTTTAATCTGCCCCATGAAGGTAGCACTCCAGTTAGGCAAGTGCCTGGCGGCTTTTAACTTGTGGCTTCTCAACAGAAAAACCTTGGCAGCGTCAGGAAGTGAGTCTACTAGAGGACACCAAACCTCTGACCTCCTTATTTTGAAAGGTTTGAGTGGTTGCCAGAAGACCCACACTCAACATTTTAGGAACACTTCTTCCCCTCTACCAACAGATTTCTGACTTGGCTCTGAACCCAAAACGCTATCTCATTATTCTTCTTTAGCACTATTTATTTATTTTTATTGTACCTTATAGTAATTTGATGTCTTGCACTGTACTGCTTTCACAAAATAAGAAATTTCAAGATATATGGCTAATATGAGTAGGGGTTGGCTTGGGGCTACTCTGGCTTGAAGTTTCTTGCTTCGTGACCTCCTGTAAGCGAACAAATCTCAAGGTTGTATAATTTATACATTCTTTGATAATAAATATACTTGAATCTTGATAAGAAACTTGATTCTTATTTTCTGCATAACTATGCAAAAATCTATCTGTGTCTTAAATATATTTATTGATGTAGCCTCTATTGCTTCCCTGGGCAGAGAACTCTACAGATTTACTATTCTCTGGAAAAAACAGTCCCTTCTCATCTCCATTCTAAATCTACTCTCCTCAAAACTTGAGGCTATAATGCCTAGTGATACATTTCCTATGGTAATTGAAGTTTGTTTTTATGTATTGCACTTCACTGCTCCTACAAAACAACAGCTTTCAAGTCATATGTCAGTAATAAGAAATCCAATTCTGATTCTGATGCCCACAGAACATCCTTGAAACTGTTCTATGTCCTGCTCTCTGCAAATCCCACTCCAACCTAGGTCAGAATAGGTGATCCTCAAATCTACAAAATTATCTGAGAAGAAGGAAATGTATTATGAATTGTTTCATGTCTTACCATTTTTGTAACACAAATATATTATTGTTACAACATGTTTACGCACAGGCTGTGTTGAGATCAAAAGGCAGTAACTCAAAAAGGAAGCATCTGTCATTAAGGATCCTCACCATCAAGGACATGGCCTCTTCTTTTTACTTTCATCAAGGAGGTGGTACAGAAGCCTGAAGACACATACTTAACATTTCAGGAACAGCTTCTTCCCCTCTGCCATCAGATTTCTTAACAGTCCATAAACACTTCCTCACTATTTTTGCTTTCTTTTTGCACAAATAATTTATATTTTTCATGTATTTCTTACTGTAATTTATAATATTTTATGTACTGCACTGTACTGCTCCTGCAAAGCAACACATTTCATGGTATATGTCAGTGATATTAAACACGACGCTGCCTCTTATTTACTTGAACCTCGCCACTTTGGAGGATCAATGTAAATCGCATGCATTCTTAAAATACTTGAATTATTATTGCTGGAATGTATACTTATGCTACATAAATCTGCCAAGCCACATACCTCTCCTGCCTACCCCAACTAAGTCAACACGATGAAGACGGTGTACCTCTATTCATTCAAAATTGAACATATAAGGTATCTACTGTTCTCCCAAACTGAAAAATCAATGTATCCCTGAATCTGCTGCCCATCTACCAAGGCTTTTGTCCAGCTACAATTTCTGCACAAGCCTCCATCAGAATTTGTATTAACACACTTCAAAGTCATTCTTCAAGAGATAACATAAATTATTTATATAATGTAAAATCTATTATGTCCAACAAAAATTCTTGGACAAATCACAAAATACCAAACTCAAAAACATTCCCCTCGCCCTTAAATCTAAGTAGTTTTACAAAAGCCTATTACATGTCATTCTCCTGAAACAAGTTGCCTTAATATTTAGGAAACTTAAATTAGCCAAAAAACCTAAAATCAAACAATACTGTTACATTCTGAGGTACACCTTACCTCGAGCTATAACCTGCAATATCATTTAACCCAAGGCAATTTTTAAAAATATAATTTTCAAATATATATATTTGAAAAAATGCCTTGGGTTAAAACGGTATTGCTGGTTACAGCTTGAAGTGAGATGCATTTCAGAATCTGAGAGCTTGATTTTTTGACTAAACTATATATAGTGTATACAATCAATCTACGCATATTAGATATCTTACGTATTTATACCTTTTGTACTTTTTATTATTACTATTATTATGTTCTCTATCTTCTTGTATTTTTTATGCTGTATTGGATACAGCGTAACAATTATTTTGTTCTCCTTCACACTTGTTTACCAAAATGACATTAAACAATCTTAAATCTTAAACAATCATGAGTCTATATAGTGGCTTGGCATTTGGACCACTAGTTCCAAAGCCAGTTATTATTATGTAGTTTGAACAGATACCTTTAACTTGATAACTGTGGTTGTAAGCTTGCTGCAAACATTGTTAAAATATAAAACAAAGGAATTTGGTCACCATATTTCTAAAAAAAAAATAAGTGCCAGGTCCATTTGTTTCCTAAATAAGCTTTAAAGGAGTTTAAATTTAGAGCAAAATGTCTTTTCAGGCAGTATTGTACATTTTAATGCACAAAATAGGTTGATGTCAAAATAAATTTGGTATCCCATGTCACTTTAGCTGGCAACTCTAATTTCGATTGTTTAAGGGAATCAGTGGCTTTGATCAGACTTCTACAGATACTGACGTAATGAAGAAATAGTTTAACGTGCATCTTGTTTGCCAGCTGCATCACAAAGCAATATACCCCAGTGCATCATCATTTAATCAAATAACGAATAACACACCAACTGACATGTACAAACGTATTTGTCTGAGAAATGAGCAGAAATGAGTGAACCGGGCCCCTGTTGTATTATCAATATAGTCTCCAGGGACGACCATTTGACATATTATCCTTTAGAGTATGAACTATGATGACTGAATAAATGTTATTTGAACAGTGGAGGGCAGACACCATGTTGTTTCATTTGCCCAAAATAAAAATTTGTAAAATTAACATATTTATTGCAGATAATCCAAGTGATTACAAGATTTAATGTAAGCAAAATGTCATTCTATCACCCACCACAATCCATGCTGACCCACGTAGAAATAATTGACCAATTCGTCTGGAGAACAAAAAATGGATAACGTACCAAGGTAAGGCAAAGATGCTTTCAAATACTACTCTAATATTTTGTAAAAATTTACTGCAGTAAAATTTTTATAACAAACAAATGTAACCTAAATCCACTTTGACTGACTGCATTAAAAGAAAAGACATTGGTTTGGTGGCCTGATGATGGTTTGACTGCTACAGAATATAAAATACAATTTAGTGACCTCATGACCCAAGTCACAGAGGGGTCAGGCAGCATCACTTTAGCAGAAACAAAATACTGACCATCAGCCGTTGCTATGGAAGTTGCTCCCTAGAGCAGGGCATCGACTGCTTTCAGCATCTAGTCATTCCTCTGACTGACCAAAGCTTGCAGCAGATTTCACAAAACAAATACTTAATTACAGCTACACAATTCATGCTGCGCCATTTTCTTTTTCACTTTCAAAAGCTACTTAGATCAAAATCAAATACACAAGATGACAAGATGCTGGAGATCTAGAGTAACACCAGTATTTTGTGTGTGTGTTTCTCTCAAATATACAAAATTATGAATGTCAACGATGTGACATCGGAGGGCAGCTTTATTTAAACTATATATTCCCTTAATTTCTCTAGATTAGAGATTCCCAACCTGGAGTACACAGAACCTTTAGTTAATAGCAAAGCTCATTAGCATAAAAAAGGTTGGGAACCCTTGCTCTAAAGTCTAGACTACACAGATATAAGACTCACACAGAGTGTTTTACAGGCTCCTTCCCCTCCGCCATCAGACTTCTGAACGGTTCATGAATTCATGAATGCTCCTCACCAGTTCTCTTTTGCTTGGTTAATTTATTTATTATTGTAACCTATAATAATTTGTCATAGTTGCACTGTACTGCTGCCAGAAAAACAACAAAATTCCATGACTAATGTCAGTGACAATAAATCATATACTGAAAATTGCTTAAGCACACTGGGTATTCCTTTTGAAACAACAAGTATAGATTTTATTATGCAAAGATCTATCAAATCATTATCTCAAATGCTTATTTGCGGATTTTAAAGAACTGTTTAATGTACTTATTAGACTGGAGTAGGATTTTGTACAAGACCACAGTTATTTGCAAGATATCTCCAAAACCCTTAGGTTGCATTTAAACATCAAAAAACCATGTGAGCTGCAGATTCACATCAAGGCTAACTTAAACCACAACACTGGTTCAGATCCATGAATTAAATTTTGTTTTAACCACATTACAAAGTAAGCATCTTTCCACAATCTATGAGCCAACTTGTCTTCTCATCAAAAATGTGGCTTCAGGTGCTTACATTTAGTTATGTTTACTGGACTGCTGAAATTATTTGAATGACAAGTGCAATAACCAAATCACAACGCTAGCATATAAATGCACCAAAGAGTAAAAAAAATAAAATCAAGAGATGATAGAAGTGAGAAGGGAAACATTCAATATGTCAGGCAGCGCCAATGCAGAAAATAGCAGTATTAATACTTACTTTCCACATCAAAAAGAATCAAAGAGCTGAAATACTATGCACTGGTCAGTTTCCATCATAATTAAAATGGTCATTTTGGCAATATCTTATCATGATTTCCACATCAAAGCAGTAATTTTTGCCCAAAGTTTAACAATGGCCACAAGACAGAGGAGCAGAATTAGGTCATTTGTCGCATTAAATCTTCTCCACCATTCAATAATGGCTGATTTCTCAACCCCATTCTCCTGCTTTCTCCCCACAAAAATGACTACACCACCTCAACAACAGTAGTCTGCAAAACGCTATTACAGCACAGTGACCAGGGTTCAATTCTGCTGCTGTTTGTAAGGAGTTTGAAACCCCACGACTGTGTGGGTTTCCTCCGGATGCTCCAGCTTCTTCCCACATTCTAAAGGTATATGGGTTAGCAGGTTAAACGGTTACATGAGTGACAGCATGAGTTGGACATAAATGGAAGTTGAAATTTAATGCAGACAAATGTGATGTACTGCATAACACAAAAGGAATATTGTTCTGAGACAATTCCACAGGGGTCTACGAATATATAAAGCTAAGTAAGTCAAACAAATACAGTACAGCAATCATAGAATCAGAATAAGGTTTATTATTAATGACAAATGCTGTGAGGTAAAGAATAGAAGTCAGTAACTGTAATAATCAGCTTTACAGTGCTCTGATCAGAATTTAATCTTAAATAATATGTCCAATTCTGGTTGCCAAGAAACAAGTGAGAACCTCAGGCAGCAAAGAGGGACAGTGTATTGCTCTTAATATCAGCGACAGGAATTTTCACAAATGTAAAAACTTGAATCCTTCAGCCTAAAAGGTGCCTGATTAGGATTTTATAGACATTTGCGAGATGATCAAAGGTGTAATAAAATATTAATCGAGAAAATCACTTTAAATTAAATTGTAGGAGTAGGCTCAGGGAACAAAGGCGCAGATAAGGGATGTCCTGATGAAGGGTCTGGGCCCAAAACGTCAGCTGTACTCTTTTCCCAAGATGCTGTCTGGCCTGCTGAGTTCCTCCAGCATTTTGTGTGTGTTGCTTGGATTTCCAGCATCTGCAGGGTTTTCTCTTGTTTGAGATACGGGATTTAGTTGATATGTAGCAATGATAGCAAGAAAATTCTTTTGGAAGTAATCATTTAGAATAATCTCCTGAAACATCATGCAGGCAAAAATTCTGCCATCTTTTAAGGACTAATTGATCTCTGTAACTGGTAAAAAAAAATATTGTTAACATACGCCAAGCCTCTTGCCTCAACCTTTATTATTTTCGACATTTGTGATAGGGAGTCTTCAAAAACAGTTGAATCTCATTGTACTCCTACAACTACTGGAGACTTTTTGCTATGGAAACTGCAGGAGGGATTTAAATTTTGTCAAAATGGAAGTCAATGATAGTGCAGGGGGATAATGTATGATATTTTATTTTACATGTTAAATTGTTAATACAAGGGGCATAATTTTTATAAAATAAGAATAATAATGGGACATAATCGCAATCTCAGGTTGGAGGAGCAACACCTCATATTCTGTCTTGGTAGCGCCCAACTTGATGGCATGAACATTGATTTCTCCTTCCAGTAATTTTGTTTTCCTCCCGCTTCCTTCTTTGTTTATTCTCCACTCTGGCCTCTTACCTCTTCTCCTCACCTGCCATCACCTCCCCCGGTACCCCTCATTCATCCCTTTCTCTTGTGTATCAGATTCCTTCTTTTCCTGCCCTTTACCTATCCCACCCACCTGACTTCACCTATCATCTACTATCTAGTCCTCCTTCTCCTCCCCCCATCTTGTTATTTCTGGCTTCTTTCCCAGTTCTGAAGAAGGAACTCAGGCCAAAACATTGACTTTTATTAATTTCCATAGATGCTGCATGACCTGCTGACTTCCTCCAGCATTTTGTGTATTTTCTGGATTTCCAGCATCTGCAGAATCTTTTGTGCTTATAATACTAAGGTGTTCGTAGAAAGTACAAAGGGGATATCAGCGGTAAATTTTTCTGACACAGTGGTGGGTGTGTGTAACATTAGAGACATTTAACTCATAGATGGAAAAGAAGACTAGAATACAAGAGCAAGGATGGGATACTGAGGCTTCATAAGGCACTGGTGAGGCCTCACCTTGAGTATCGTTAACGGTTTTGGGCCCCTCATCTTAGAAATGTGCTGGCATTGGAGAGTGTCCAGAGGATGATTCCAGGACTGAAAGGGTTATCTGTACTCACTGGAATTTGGAAGGATGAGGGGGATCTCACTGAAAACTTTCGAATGTTGAAAGGCCTTGACAGAGTAGATGTGAAAAGGGTGTTTCCCATGGTGGGAGAGTCTTGGACGAGAGTGCACAGCCTCAGGATAGAGGGGCACCCTTTCAAAACAGATGCGGAGAAATTTCTTTAGCCGAAGGGTAGTGAATTTGTGGAATTTGTTGCCATATGCAGCTGTGGAGGCCAGGTCGTTGGGTGTATTTAAGGCAGAGATTAATAGATTCTTGATTGGACTTGGCATCAAAGGTTACTGGGAGAATGCTGAGAACTGGGGTTGAGGAGGAAAGAGAAAATAAAAAAGATAAGCCAAGATTGAATGGCCCAGCAGACTTGATGGGCCAGATGGCCTAATTCTACCTCTATGTCTTATGACCTCTTAGGAAAATGGAGGGCTATGTGGAAGAGAAGGGCTACTTTGATTTTAGATAAGATTATAAAATCAGTACAACATTTTATTTATTTATTTAGAGATACAGCATGGAATAGGCCCATCCAGACGTTTGAGCCACACTGCCAGCAATCCCCCAATTTAATCCTAGCCTAATCATGGGATGATTTACAATGACCAACTAACCTACTAACTGGTAGATTTTTGGCCTGTGGGAGGAAACCGGAGCACGCAGAGGAGACCCACGCAGTCCTAGGGAAAACATACAAACCCCTTCAAGGCAGTGATGGGAAGGAGCCAAGGGCCTGTACTGGGCAGTACTGTTTTATGTATCTGCCATAAGATACATTAGGAACATGTAAGAAATTCTCAGATAGACACGTGGAAGAAGGAACAATGGAGGACTACGTGGGAGGGAACTGTTAGATCGACTTTAGAGTAGTTTAAAGGGTCAGCACAACATCATGGTCCGAAGAGCCCTTACTGTGTTCTATGTTGTAAGTTGCATGTATTTACGCAAGACTGTTTTGTGGAAAAGCACTGGCAATGCATCTAAATAATAACTGCGTCAAAAGATTCATTCAATGTATTTCATTAAAATCATTTTGGAACAACACATGTCACATTTGTGCTCTGCATGGTACGGAGAAGATGCAAGTTTTTTTTGATTGTAATGTTCACAATGATGCAATGTCCTGGTTATTTAGATACAGTTACCTGCAATTTAATTAACACAAAAATCTGAACAAATGCAGAGGCCTCATAAAGCACTGGTCAGACTGCACTTGGAGTATTGTGAGCAATTTTGGGTCTCTTATCTAAGAAAACGTGCTAGCAATGGACAGGAAGTTCACAAGCATGATCCCAGGAATGATGGGATCAATGTCTGAGGGATGTTTGATAGTTGAACATGGATATTTGACAGAAGAATGAGGGGGGATCTCATAGAAACATTCAGAATGTTAAAAGGCCTGAACAGATTAGATATGGCTAAGTTATTTCCCATGGTAGAGGATTCTAGGACAAGAGGACACAACTTCAGAACTGAAGAACGTCCTTTTAGAACTGAGATGCGGAGAAGTTACTTTAGTCAGAGGGTGGTAAATCTGTGGAATTTGTTGCCACGAGCAGCTGTGGAGGCCAAGTCATTGGGTGTATTTAAGGCAGAGATAGATGGGTTCTTGATTAGCCGGGGCATCAAGGATATGGGGTGAAAGCAGGGGAGTGGGGATGACTGTAAGAATTGGATCAGCCCATGATTGAATGGCGGAGCAGACTCAATGGGCCGAGTGGCCTACTTCTGCTCCTATATCTTATGGTCTTATAGTACTGGACTCATACTACTGGAGCTTAGAAGAATAAGAGGGGGATCTAATTGAAACCCATCGAATATTGCCTATTGAAAATTACTGAAAATTGAGTGCAGATGGGGAGGGGAGTCTAGGACCAGACAGCAATGCCAAGTAACCTCAGAATAAAAGGACGTCCTTTTAGAACAGAGATGAAGAAGAACTTCTTCAGCTAGAGGCTGGTGAATATGTGGGGTTCATTGCCACAGACGACTTTGGGGATATATAAAGTGAGGTTGACAGGTTCTTGATTAGTGAGGGTGTCAAAGGTTATAAGAAATAGGCATGAGAATGGCGTTACTATCTTACAGTGATAATAAACTGATTCTGAGGCGGCAAAGTTATTGGATATATTTAAAGCAAAGGTTGATCATTTCTTGCTTAGTCAGGATGTCAAATGTTATGGGCAGAAGACAGGAGAATGAAATTGAGAGGGATAATATGCCAGTTATGATGGAATAGTGTAACAGACTCAATGGACCAAATGGCCCAATTTTGCTCCAATGTCTTATGGTCTAAAAATCTAGTGGGACCATAATGTAACCCTCACAGTCTGAGTTAGCTGTGGTTTATCCAAGCTATTCTAATCTGTAATGTTAATGTATAATTACATCAAAAATTTTCCAAGTACATTACATCTTCAAAATAAAGAAACCAGACCAACACGGTCTCATTTTAAGATGGTGGTTAAGATTGCGTTTGTGAACCTCCGCGACTTCTGGCTGGTGTTCAACCAAACAAGGATAACAACTAAATACTTTGTTAACCACACTTTTTCTGGTAAATGATCATCACAAGTAATAGCCTGTAACTTTCCTTTGGACTTGGATGCAATTCAATGTGGCAGAACCATGGCAAGGCAAGGCGACGGGCCCATTGCCGAGGCCGTAGAAGAGCATGAAAGATCAAGCACAGACCAAACCAAAGCCACGGGGGTCCAGGCACCAGACACGACTGAGCACAATGTGCTGAAGAAGATTTAAAGGCTGCATCGAAATGGTAAAGTCTGGCATATCCAAGGAGAAGAACCTGTTGTTTGGACGGAGAGTTAAGTACTAGGCTAGATTACAAAGGTCAGGGTGCCGAGGCCTGAGGTGAAGTACGGACCGGTTCAGATTGTTGCTCAAAGCGGTAGAAACCAATGTTCAGATGGAGCCAGGCCACATTGAAAAGGTTAAGGTATTAGTAAGGCCAGGATGTCAGGGTCCGAGGTGAGGTACATACCGATTATGATTGCTGCTCCACGATGTTTACTCAGTTCTCTGCTGAACTATGGGCCTCTTCTGCAGACTTCAATTCAGAAACAGTATTTGCTTGCTTGCAGAATAAAGTGTGTCAGTTACAGAGAAAGCGTAGTTCAGCAGACTATAAGGTGAAAGGTCATAATGAGGTAGACTTTGAGGTCAAGAATCCATCTTATCTCACCACTCAATCGTTTTCTAAGTGCTCTAACCCTGTCCTTGAGCCTGGTGTTATGTATTTGCAAGGTTCCAATGCGATTTCGAGGAAATAGCCCTGATGGAATCGAAAAGGGTCTCGGCCTGAAACGTCGACTGTACCTCTTCCTAGAGATGCTGCCTGGCCTGCTGCGTTCACCAGCAATTTTGATGTGGTTTGCTTGCAGTTACTGTTTGCATGTTCCTTTTTTTTAATTGCACGTTGAGTGTTTGACGCTTTTTTTAATGGGTTATTTATTCTTTTATTTTCTTATGGACAGGATGTATTTTTTATTTTCTGCGCATTGGGTGTTAGACAGTCTTTTTCTCATATAAATGGGGTTTGCTTTTGGGCTTCTTTGTGTCGTGGCTGCCTGTTAGGAGACGAATCTCAAGGTTATATAATGTATACATACTTTGATAATAAAATGTACCAATAAATTTTTGGACTTTGGACTATCATCACATCAGTCTACTCTAATTATTAAAGAATAGTCAATGACACTAATTTTCGATTCCATCAGGACCATTTCCTCGAAATCGCATTGGAACCTTGCAAATACATAACACCAGGCTCAAAGACAGGGTTAGAGCACTTAGAAAATGATTGAGTGGTGAGATAAGATGGATTCTTGACCTCAAAGTCTACCTCATTATGACCTTTCACCTTATAGTCTGCTGAACTATGCTTTCTCTGTAACTGACACACTTTATTCTGCATTCTCTTATTGCTTTTCCCTTGTACTACCTCAATGTACTGTTGTGATTAACTGATCTGTATCCAACACAAAGTCTTCCACTGTAAGAATAATAAACCTCTTTAAACTTACCAAGTTGAACACAAACATGAGTGATAGTGATAGAGTACAATTCCAGAGGTGGCACTGATCGCTCAGTATGTTAAGGCAGTGTTGCATCCAGAGTAACCTCAAAGAGACTGTGTAAAAGTGAAATTCATGGCTAAAAACTGTCTACTGCTGGTGTTATTCTTCAGACAAAGTGAAGTAACTGTGGATGTTTAAGGCCCTACATATCCATGAAAGATGGTATCTCAGGTACCAACCATTCTCCACAATGACATCTCTACAATAGTGGGGGAGGCTAAGATCAGAACACAGCCTCAGAACGTCCCTTGAGTACAGAGATAAGAAGGAATTTCTTTAGCCAGAGGGTCGTGAATCTGTGGAATTCATTACCACAGGTGGTTGTAGAGTTCAAGTTATTTGATATATTTAAAGAGGAGGTTGATTGGTTCTCGTTTAGTAAGGGAATCAAAGGTTACAGGGAAAGGTCAGGAAAATGGTGTCAAGAGGATGAATAAGTCATCCATGATGGAATGGCAGAACAGACTCCATCGGCCAAATAGCCTAATTCTACTGCCATGTCTTATGGTCCATCGTGAGTTGAGATGTGGAGACAAATGCCACTGAAAACAGAATGTACAGCTCCATTTTCAGTTCCACAACTGATGATGCATTCTACACTCACTTGAAACAAGAGCTAAGCATTATCCCAGTGTGGCCTAAAAGATGGTTAGAGATATTCAGCTCACTTAACTGCTGGGGGAAGACCATAAACAACATCTCCTACTACTACTCAATAACATTACCACCATCAACTTTCTTGGAATCATCACTGACTAGAAGTTCAACAGTACCCATTATAGAAATACAGTACTAAGGCTATAAAAGTTGATAATAATTATTATTACTGGGGCAGCATGGTAGCATAGCGATTCGCACAGCACTTTACAGTTCAGGTGACTGGTTTCAATTCCCACTGCTGCCTTTAAGGAGCTTGTACTTTCTCCTCATGACTGTGTGGGCTTCCCACAGGTGCTCTGGTTTCCCCACAGTCCAAAGGTGTACCAGCTGGTAGATTAATTGGTCATTGTAAATTGTCCTGTGATTAGGTTAGCGTCAAGTCAGGAGTTTCTGGGCAGCACAGCTTGAAGGGCTGGAAGGCCCTACACCATGCTGTATCTCAATAAAGTCAATAAATAAACAAACAAACAAACAACTTACTCATTTATACAGCACTTTTCATACAGATGTTGTCTTCAATGTGTTTTACAATGAGATAAAGTGCAAATATGAAAAAAATTAAAAATAAAAATAGAAAATAAACATGTAAATAAAAGACAAGAAGTTGTCAGTTAGAGCAAAGTTAATTAAATAGGTATTAATCTAGTGTTTAAAGGTATCAACTGAGTCTGCATCCTTACAGTTATGTACAGTGCCGGAAAAAGTATTCAACCCCCTTGGAAGTTTTCATGTTTTATTGTTTTACAATACTGAATCACAGAGGATTAAATTTGGATTTTTTTTTTGACACCGATCAACAAAAAAAGACTCATTCATGTCGAAGTGAAAACTGATCTCGGCAAAATTATCTAAATTAATTACAAATATAAAACATAAAATAGTTGATTGCATATATGTTCACCCCCCCCGCCCTTCAGTATGACTCGCTAAATCATCACTGATGCAGCCAATGCATTTTAGAAGTCCCATAATTAGTCAAATGGAGATCTGTTTTCGGAGACCTGTGTACAGTCAAGGTCTTTCAAATAATTGTAGTAAAAATACATCTGTATCTGGAAGGTCCAACTGCTGCTGAGTCAGTATCCTGCTAAACACTACACCATGAAGACAAAAGGATGCTCCAAGCAACTCCGCGAAAAGGTTATTGAAAAACACAGGAGATGGATGCAAGAAAATTTCCAAGTCACTAAATATCCCTTCAAGTACAGTTGTCAATCATCAAGAAATGAAAGGATAATGGCACAGCTGTAAATTTGCCTAGAGCAGGCTACCCTCAAATACTGAGTGACCGTGCAAGGAGGGGACTAGAGAGGGAGGCCACCAAGGGACCCTATGACAACTCTGGAGAAGTTACAAGCTTCGTAGCTGAGATGGGAGAGACTGCACATACAACTGTTGCCCAGGTGTTTCACCAATCCCAGCTTTATGGGAGAGTAGCAAAAAGAAAGCCACTGTTGAAAAAAAAATCACATGAAATCTCAGCTAAAGTTTGGCAGAAGGCACGTGGAAGGCTCTGAAGTCAGCTGGAAGAAGGTTCTATGGTATGATAAAAACAAAATTAAGCACTGTGGCCAGGAGACTAAACCAAACACTGTGTATCATTAAAAACACACCATCCCTACCGTGAATCATACTGTGGGGATGCTTCATTGCAGAAGGCCCTGGAAAATGAATGCAGCAAAATACAGGGAAATCCTAGAGAAAAAACCTGATGTAGTCTGCAAGAGAACTGCAACTTGGGAGAAGATTTGCTCCCCAGCAAGACAATGACCCAGGTCAGTATTTAGTAGATGCACCTTTGGTAGCAATTACATTCTTGAAGTCTGTGTGGATAGGTCCCTATCAGCTTTGCATATCTGGACACTGCAATTTTTTTCCATTCTTTACAATACTGCACAAGCTTTGTCAGTTTGCATGGGCAGCTTTGCATCATTCCAGGATTTCCCTGTATTTTGCTGCATAAAGTCAAAGCTACAAAGGAATGTCCTAAAAACAACAAAGTTCATGTCCTGGAGTGTCCAAGTCAGAGTCCAGGCCTCAATACAATTGAGAATTTGTGGCTGCCCTTGAATAAGGCTATTCACTTAACATCCCCATGCAATTTGACAGAGCTTGCACAGTTTTGTAAAGAAGAATGGGAAAAAATTGCAGGGTCCAGATGTGCAAAGCTGACAGAGACCTATCCACACAGACTCAAGGCTATAATTGCTGCCAACTGTGCATCTACTAAATACTGACTTGAAGGAGGTGAATACTTATGCAATCAGTTATTTTGTGTTTTATATTTGTAATTAATTTAGATCTGTTTTCACTGACATGAATGAATCTTATTCTGTTGATCAAAAAAGCCAAATTAAATCCACTGTGATTCAACGTTGTAAAACAATAAAACATGAAAACTACCGGGGGGGGGGGAGGGTGAATACTTTTTATAGGCACTGTAGTCAAAATCTAATAGTTTTAGGCATTGAGTTCCACAATTTAGGAGAGTAGTTCAGAAAAACTGACCTACCAATTATCTTTTGAGGGAGATTGTTTAAATTTAAGAGACCAGCAGAAGAAGACCAGAGAGCTCAAGCAGGATTATAAAACGAAAACGATTTTGTGATGTAGATATTAGCCAGTGAGTTCAGTGTAATGGAAAATTCTCCACTTGACTTGATGAGTGCAACTCAAACAATACTCTTCTTTACAAAAGGTAAACTGATAGATGGCTGGAACATGCTGCCAGGAGAAGATGTGGAAGATGATGCAATGATAATGGTTAAGAAGCATCTAGACAGGCACAAGAACAAGCAAGGAATGGAGGGATATAGACCTTGAATAGGCAGAGGTGCAGTTTCAAATGCCATCATGGTTAGTACAGATATTGTGGGCCAAAAGGCCTGCTCAGGTACTGTACTATTCGACCTTCCGTGTACATTTGATTGCCATTAATCTACTAGCTTAAACAATTATTCCTAACACTACTGTCAGGTCTTCATTATAGTGTTGACCATCTTCAAGATGTAGTGCAGCAATTCTGCAAGATTTTGATGCCATTTCCAAATCATACAGAAAAATGGGAATAGACATACAGAATAATATCATCGCCATCAAATTTCCTTCTAGGATGTCACCTAGGTCTTAAAGAGAAAAAAAATTGACAGTTGTAACAGTTTAAAGGAGCTAGCTTCAAGGATAATACATACTAGCTTTAACAAAAATAAATATGTCCATGCATGAATAAAAACAAAAAGGAAATCAGCATCTCAATTTTGGATTCTGCCTCCTGATTCTTCTTTACAAACCACTCAAGGCTTGAGTATTTCTGTCCTAAGATGACCAAAATTGAATGCAATAGCCTTGGTCTAAGAACAGTGCAGACCTTCACCATGGACAATTCAAGCATCCATTTCAGGATATATAGTTCAAATGTATTTACATAGAAAATAGTGCAGGAGTAGGCCATTCGGCCCTTCCAGCCTGCACCACCATTCAGTATGATCATGGCTGATCATCCAACTCAGAACCCTGTACCAGCCTTCCCTCCATACCCCCTGATCCCTTTAGCCACAAGGGCCATATCTAGCTCCCTCTTAAATATAGCCAATGAACTGGCCTCAACTGTTTCCTGCTGCAGAGAATTCCACAGATTCACCACTCTCTGTGTGAAGAAGTTTTTCCTAATCTCGGTCCTAAAAGGCTTCCCCTTTATCCTCAGACTGTGACCCCTCATTCTGGACTTCCCCAACATCGGGAACAATCTTCCTGCATCTAGCCTGTCCAATCCCTTTAGGATCTTATACGTTTCAATCAGGTCCCCCCTCAATCTTCTAAATTCCAACGAGTATAAGCCTAGTTGATCCAGTCTTTCATCATATGAAAGTCCTGCCATCCCAGGAATCAATCTGGTGAACCTTCTCTGTACTCCCTCTATGGTAAGGATGTCTTTCCTCAGATTAGGGGACCAAAACTGCACACAATACTCCAGGTGTGGTCTCACCAACGCCTTGTACAACTGCAGTAGTACCTCCCTGCTCCTGTACTCGAATTCTCTTGCTATAAATGCCAGCATACCATTCGCCTTTTTCACCGTCTACTGTACCTGCATACCCACTTTCAATGACTGGTGTATAATGACACCCAGGTCTCGTTGCACCTCCCCTTTTCCTAATCGGCCACCATTCAGATAATAATCTGTTTTCCTGTTTTTGCCACCAAAGTGGATAACTTCACATTTATCCACATTAAATTGCATCTGCCATGAATTTGCCCACTCACCTAACCTATCCAAGTCACCCTGCATCCTCTTAGCATCCTCCTCACAGCTAACACTGCCGCCCAGCTTCATGTCATCCGCAAACTTGGAGATGCTGCATTTAATTCCCTCATCCAAGTCATTAATATATATTGTAAACAACTGGGGTCCCAGCACTGTGCCTTGCGGTACCCCACTAGTCACCGCCTGCCATTCTGAAAAGGTCCCGTTTATTCCCACGCTTTGCTTCCTGTTTGCTAACCAATTCTCTATCCACATCAATACCTTACCCCCAATACCGTGTGCTTTAAGTTTGCACACTAATCTCCTGTGTGGGACCTTGTCAAAAGCCTTTTGAAAATTCAAACATACCACATCCACTGGTTCTCCCCTATCCACTCTACTAGTTACATCCTCAAAAAATTCTATAAGATTCGTCAGACATGATTTTCCTTTCACAAATCCATGCTGACTTTGTCCGATGATTTCACCGCTTTCCAAATGTGCTGTTATCACATCTTTGATAACTGACTCTAGCAGTTTCCCCACCACTGATGTTAGGCTAACCGGTCTATAATTCCTTGGTTTCTCTCTCCCTCCTTGTTTAAAAAGTGGGGTTACATTAGCCACCCTCCAATCCTCAGGAACTAGTCCAGAATCTAAAGAGTTTTGAAAAATTTTCACTAATGCATCCACTATTTCTTGGGCTACTTCCTTAAGCACTCTGGGATGCAGACCATCTGGCCCTGGGGATTTATCTGCCTTTAATCCCTTCAATTTACCTAACTCCACTTCCCTACTAACATGTATTTCCCTCAGTTCCTCCATCTCACTGGACCCCCTGTCCCCTACTATTTCCGGAAGATTATTTATGTCCTCCTTAGTGAAGACAGAACCAAAGTAACTATTCAATTGGTCTGCCATGTCCTTGCTCCCCATAATCAATTCACCTTTTTCTGTCTGTTAGGGACCTACATTTGTCTTAACCAATCTTTTTCTTTTCACATATCTATAAAAGCTTTTACAGTCAGTTTTTATGTTCCCTGCCAGTTTTCTCTCATAATCTTTTTTCCTCTTCCTAATTAAGCCCTTTGTCTTCCTCTGCTGAACTCTGAATTTTTCCCAGTCCTCAGGTGAGCCACTTTTTCTGGCTAATTTGTATGCTTCTTCTTTGGAATTGATACTATCCCTAATTTCCCTTGTCAGCCACGGGTGCACTACCTTCCTTGATTTATTCTTTTGCCAAACTGGGATGAACAATTGTTGTAGTTCATCCATGCGATCTTTAAATGCTTGCCATTGCATATCCACCGTCAACCCTTTAAGTGTCATTTGCCAGTCTATCTTAGCTAATTCACGTCTCATACCTTCAAAGTTACCCTTCTTTAAGGACATGTACATCCTCCACAAAAGATTTTTAAAAATATACACAACAGATCTACATGTCAATTAAAATTCCACCAAGTTACATGTCAGAAACACTAAGAACTTTGGATATTTTTTTAATTTTTAAAAATCTCTTTAAATACATCCTAAACATATTCTAGCATAGATCACAAAGCATTTGGGTTTCTCTTGAAGTCACTCTTCCCCCAACTCTTAACAAGATATTTATCAAATCTGATTCACAGATCAGGTGACACAAAAGCTCATGTTAAGTCCTCATTCAGTGTGCTTTCAAACAGAAGTTAGCAGAAAGAGAACTCTCCATTGTCAGCACAAGATCAGTGTTTCCAACTGTACCAACCCAACTGCTGGTATTGTTGCAATCTAATTTAGGGTAAAATGATCAAACCTGATACAGCTGTGTAGCAAACCATTAAAGTCTTTCAATCCATAGGTCAAAAATTCAAAGTAAATTTACTATTGTAGTCGCGCTGATACGCTATCAGTGAAAACAACACACTGACCCGAGCAGGGTCGGGTTGAACTGTTTACTGTTTGAATCGGCGTGCGCTTAAGTAACCTGCTCCCAGCAACCCCCGCTCTTTGCAGGGCAGAAGCAACATCGGCTTCTGGGCCAAGGTCTGCCCGGCACCCAGAGTCCTCTCAGTTGCCGCTGACTGCGGGCTCACCGGCGACTGCTGGAGCCGGTTCGCTTGCTGCGTGGGCGAGCCGCCACACTATCAAAGTACATATACATCACTATATACAATCCTTGTGGGCATTCACAGTAAATACAAAGAAACACAACAGAATCATTGGATAAACAAACTTAAGATTATCAAGCAACCAATGTGCATATACAAAAAGAAAAAATATAACAAATGTAATAAAAATAATAAATAAATAAACAATAAATATTGAGAGTCTGAAATGAAGAGTCCTTAAAAGTGAGTCCATGGGTTGTGGAATAGTTCAGTGATCGGGTGAGTGAAATTGTAAAATTATGCCTCTGGTTCAAGAGTCTGATGGTTGAAAGATAATAACTGCTCCTGAATGTGGTGGTGGGTGATTTGAACCAATGGTTCCCAATGTATGTTAAATGAAAACTGCACTTATTCACTTTGGATTAAGTGTGCCCCACCCCTGAAAGAGAGTTGCTGATGTTAAGGCCACTCATTTTAGGGAGTTGGAGCCATGTTGAGAATTCCCCAGTTTTAATCATCTTAGGCCAACAGAGATATTCAAATCAATATTGGTTTACAAAGGAGGATGATGAACATATTACAAAGGCTACATAACTGCTGTTTTTATTGTGTTCATTAGTAAGATGTGTAGTTAACAAAGACAGTATATACTATCCTTTAGAGCAGCGGTTCCCAACCTGGGAACCTTTGCTTAATGATATTGGTCCACGGCACAAAAAACATTGGGAATCCCTGATTTGGAGAATCTCCAATTGTCAGTCTTTACTTGTGAGTGGTCTTTCATGGATTCTATTGCATTTCTTTATTTTCCTGTAAATGTCTAAAGGAAAATGAATCTCAAAATAGTATATGGTGACATATACGTACTTTGACAATAAATTTACTTTGACTTTGACTTTTTGAAATACAACAATCTCTCATTTTTTAAAAAATAGTTAAAACCTGTAACTAGTGCAATTAACACGTAAGAATATTTGTACAGGTCAACCTCCACTAACCCGGCGCTATTGAGACCTGAGGAATGCCAGATTAGTGAAAATGCCGAATTACAGAAGGGTCATATTAAGCATAATCAATGCCGGATTATCGGAGGAACTGGATTGCAAGTAGTCGGATTAGTGTAGGTCGACCTGTATTTACTTTTACTATGTGAATTTTGTCACTGAATTACCTCAAAGTAATTAAAATCTTCAAAACCCCAGCAATCATTGTCACCTCTCCAACCCCTCACCAAGGCAGGAAAATGGAAACGATACACAAGGTGTTGATGAACAACTGTTCTAAACTATGACACATACAAGCTGTTTCAGAATCTATCCAGTTAGAAGAAACACCAGGAATATTCTGATCGCTTCATTATAGGAAGGATGTAGAAGCTTTAGAGTGGGTGCAGAGTAGATTTAACAGAGGAATCTTAAAATGCAAATGTATAATTCCTTAAAACTGGCATCACAGATGGACAGGGTGGTAAACAATACACTTGGCATATTGGCCTTCATATATCAATGTATTGAATACAGGGGTTAGGGTGTTACTTTGACTTTGTATACGATGTTGGTGAGGACTAATTTTGAGTTTCGTGTGCAGTTTTAGTCACTTACCTACAGGAAAGATGTAAACAACGTTGGAAGAGTACAGAGAAAATTTAAAAGGATGTTGCCAGATTTGAGGACAATAGGTTAGGACTTTTTTCACTAAGGTATAGGAGAATGAAGGGAGATTGGAAAGAAGTACAAAAATTATGAAGGGTATAGATGGGTTAAATGTAAGCAGGCTTTTTCCACTGAAGTTGGATGAGACTAAAACTAGAGGTAATGGGTTAAGGATGAAAGGTGAAATATTTAAGGGAACATAAGGGAACTTCTTCACTTAAGAGGGCAGTGAGAGTGTGGAACTAACTGCCAGTGGAAATGGTGGACGCAGGTTCGATTTCAACACTCGAGAGAAATGTGGATAGATACATGGATGGGAGAGGTATGGTCCAGGTGCAGGCTGATGGGACCAGCAGATTAATAGTTTGCCATGGACTGGATGAGCCAAAGGTCCTGTTTCTGTGCTATAGTATTCTATGATTCCATTTATCAGGATGTTGCTTGGACTAGAGTGCATGTCTTATGAGAATAGGTTGAATGACCTTGGGCTTTTCTCTTTGGAGCGGAGGAGGGTGAGAAGTGACTTGATAGAGATGTACAAGATGAAAAGCGGTATAGATTGAGGGGACAGCCAGAGACTTGTTCCCTGGGTGAAAATGGCGAATACAGGGGGACATCATTATAAGGTGATTGGTGGAAAGTATAGGGGGATGCCAACAGTAAATTTCTTTACACAGAGAGTGGTACGTGTGTGAAACGCTTGCCAGTGGTGGTGATAGTGGCAGATACTTCAGGGGCATTTAAGAGACTCTCAGGTAGGCCCATGAATGAGAGGAAAGTGGAGGGCTGTGGGGAAGGGAAGGGTTAAATTGAACTTGAAAGCAGGTTAAAAGATCAGTGTTGGATCATAGGCCAAGGGGCTTGTACTTTGCTATAATGTTATATAAACCAAGAAGATACTTACGTGACATTATGTTATCAACATATTGCGGCAAGTAAGGCGCCCAGACGTCAATTGTTTCTTTTCGTCCTTCTTTCCCAATTCTGCGAAGCTCTGCTAAAAGTAAAGCTTGAGCAGCTTCTCTCACCTATTTCAGAAAAAGTAATTGAAATGTTGGAATTTTAGTTTGAAATTATGGACAGAATACAGAAACTTCAAATTTATAAATCATATTAAGATTAGCAGTTCAGTTAGAAGCTGAAATTTCACTGCAATGCAACCAAACAGACTCACTTCAACAAGCTCTGGGGGTTGGCGATTTTTTTTCACACTCCTTCACTAAATAAAGAATAGCTTTTCTATAAAAAGAGCATGGAGCTTTGATAACAGGTGTATGATCTGAGTATCATCTATGACCCTGATCATTGTGTCAATTCCACAATTCCTATACCAGATGCTTATCAAACAACACCAGTGCAAAACTAAGTAAAGTGACCTTAGGCGATCTCAGAATGGATATTTGGCACAGAGGCCCATGAGGTGATATTATGATTTAACTAACAGCTTAAACAGAGTAGACAGTTTTCAGAGGTGTCCAGGGCAAAGAGAGGAGGAGTTGAAGGAAGGATTTCCTGATCGCAGAGTTCAGTTAGCTGAAAGCAAGGACTACAGATGTGAGCAGAGAAAAGATCAAAGGATTGTCGAGCCAGAAGAAGCTACAAAGGAAGGGAAGGACAAGGCCTCAGTGAGATTTGAAAACAAGAACAAACAACTTAAAACGGAACCTCTGCCAGACCAAATGGCAATGTTCATCAGCAAGTAAGCAAATGATACATGAGCAAATTGTGATGAGAATTCATTTGCTGGCAGAGTTCTTGAGATTCAAGAGTAGGAAGACCAGCTAGAAGAATAATGGAATTGTCAACACTTGACCATAAGACACAGGAGCAGAATTAGGCCATTCGGCCCACTGATTCTGCTTCACCATTCTATCATGGTTGAATTATTATCCCTTTTTCCTACCTTCTCCACATAATCTTTGAAACTATCAACCTCCACATTAAGTGTACCCAATGACCTGCCTTCACAGCCATCTGTGGCAATGAGGTGGCAACAACACGGATAAAAGATTCTGCAGTGGATGAGCTGAGATAGAAAGTCAAGATGTGAGATATTACAAATAAATTGCCTCAAAAGCAGTAAATTCACTTTTCCACCGTGAATAGCAGAACGATATGAACTCTTCCAAAGAATAGCTCTCCAACAGAATACAATGTCAATGTTCATCTTGAAGGCTGGACAATAGGAACAGCTACACCAGCTAGGAACAGATTCAGATTAATTGGGCCATCAGTTTATCCGGGCAGTTGCTTGTTTGGGACAACTCTTAAAGAACAAACACAAATTGAGAAAATATCCATGATTCACTTTGTTTAATTGAGACATTACGCCGCTGTTACATACCTCAAGGAGATCTTGTGACTTTCTTGTGAGAATGGTGTAATGGTCTTTTGGAGGTCACCTGATGTAATTTTCCTGCCGATGTGAGGTCACGTGATGACATGTTCACCACGGGTATAATAGGGAAGACCTCTGATGACGCAGTAGGTTTTCTAGCTAGGACGTTCGTCAGTGTCTCCGTTCCGTTGCGTATTTGTTTTATGACGCAGTTTCATTTTTAAAACGGAGTGTTACATTCTATTGTAAAGTACAATAGAGCTGGACTGGCAATTTCTGCCAGGTTTGTTGATGTACCTTTTTAGTAGTATTGGAGAGTGAAGACTTTATTGAAGTACAGGATATGAAGGATTAAAAGAAGTTGGTAACATTCGGCAGCTTAATAAAGGATCGACCTTATTGAGTCTTCATTGAAGAAGTAGCGACCTGCATCGAAGATAACTCCTGCCAAAAGACAAGGTAGTTCATGCAGGATTTGCTCACCAGAAGAAAGGTCAGTTGTTTTAAGCCATTTATTTCCTTCAACGTGAATCCTTTTGGACAGAACCAGCAGGGAAGTCGCGTCTATGAAGATATCCTTCTCCAGAGAAGTCTCTCCCAATTGAATGTAAAAATCTGTTGGATTTTCTAAGTTACCATATTAAGAACTGTATTTGACTTTACCGCTTTAAGAACTGTTTTCGCATTTATCACCTTAAGAACCAATAGCGAGTGACGATTCGTTGAACGGCCGCATAGCGGTTATCTTCCGGTTAAGGTTTTCATTTATTTTTTATTGTTTATCCGTGTTTAATAAATGTTTGGTTGCTTTTATATAACCTGTCTCAATTGATATTCATTGTGGCCGGTTATGTAACACCGCGTAGTTGACTGTTGTCGAACAGTTTCTAACTATTGTCAAGCGTGCACTTGCTTGGTCGTTAAACACTCCACCGTGCTTAGAGCAAACAGTTTTTAAATAGCATCAGTTACGTATGCCTATGCTTGTGTGCTTATTCATTTGGGCCAACAAATGCCAATTTAAAAAGCAATGATTTTTGATAATTTAGTTTTTCTTTATTTTGACTTAAAAATATTTCGGATGCTTGACAAGATGCCATGAAAAGATATGACACTAGTCAAAAGAATTTCCCTAGTTGCCTGCACTGATTTTGTTCATTTACAGTCAATCAAAAGAACATGGCAGCATACACTATATGAATTCCTCCATCGATAATTATTATGAACTAATACAGTTTTGTAGTACTGTAGTAGTATTGGTGGCATTCTAATTTGCTCTGTATTTCATTTAAATACATAATTTCTTACCCAGTTAAACAGTAGTTTTTCTTGTTTATACTTTTTAACTATTTTCATGAAACATGGACAGCCGCTTAATTGGGACAAAATGTACTGGTCCCGATTGACCGGAATCCACTGTATTTATTTTAAGAAAATGGTGGATGGGATGGGGAAGGAGAAGATATGAAATCCAAATACCTATTCTTCTATAAAAGAGATTTCAAAATTAGGGAATGGCGAGGAGGGTTGTTCTTGAATACCAGGCTAATAATGATAAAATTTATTTTCATACGGTAACCTTTGGTTGTGTAAACATCAGGTAATAATTTTTTGTTCATATTCAAACAATTTATTAAAATAATAGTCACTGCTGGTCTCCATTCAACTCATAAACTATCTTTTTTCTTCGACAAAACTGCAAATACAGTGACATTTTTGCCATAACAGCAGAGGTGTGATGTCAAGGTTACCTTCTCATTTATCAAGCACTAAATACCATTTACCAGCCTCTATGAAATGCTCTAAAACTACAACCATCAGCAAAATGTCAACAGGTAATAACACTGCATATTTTGCAATTTTTTTCAAATAAACCAACAACTTAAAGTATCAGTTAGACAATGGGTCATGTAGAAAAGAGATTAGAGTTTCTGCAATATTTTAGAGTCAGAGAATAATACAGAAGAGAAACAGGCCCTTCAGTCCACAGAGACCTCAGTCTCCTTCCTGCTAGTCCCAGTTGCCTGTGCTCGACTCATAACCCCCAAGTCCCTCTCCTCCATGTACATATCCAAATGCCACTTAAATGTTGCAACTGTACCTGCCTCGACCACTTCCTTTGGCAGCTCATTCCATCTAATCACTTCCCTCTGTGTAAAGAAGTAACCTTCTGGGTCTTTTAAATATTTCCCATCTTATCTTGTATCTGTGCCTGTAGTTTTGGATATCCCAACCCTGGAGAAAAAGACTATGACTGTCAAACTTATCCACAGCCCCCATAATTTTGAAACTTCTGTGAGATCACCCCTCTTTTTTTTTAATGCTCCAGGGAATAAAAATCCAGTGTGGCTAACCTCTCCCTATAACTCAGATCTTCTAGTCCAGGTAACATCTTTGTAACACACACAAAATGCTGGAGGAACTCAGCAGGTTTTCTGACGAAGCGTCTCAGCCCAACACAATCGACTGTATTCTTTTCCATAGATGCTGCCTGGCCTATAGAGTTCCTTCAGTATTTTGTGTGTGCTGCTTGGATTTCCAGCATGTGCAGATTTTCTCTTGGTTATAACATCCGCGTTCGAGCCTCAGCTGAGGCAGCGTGTTGTGTCCTTGAGCAAGGCATTTAACCACACATTGCTTTTCGATGACACCGGTGCCAAGCTGTATCGGCCCTAGTACCCTTCCCTTGGACAACATCGGTGGCGTGGAGAGGGGAGACTTGCAGCATGGGCAACTGCCGGTCTTCCATACAACCTTGCCCAGGCCTGGGCCCTGGAAACCTTCCAAGGCGCAAATCCATGGTCTCACGAGACTAACGAATGCCTATAAAAATAACATCCTTGCAAATCTCTTCTACTGCCTCTCCAGGTTGACAATCTCTTTCCTGTAACAGGGTAACAAAAACTATACACAATACTCCAAAACTGTGGCCTCACCAACTACTTCTATAGCTGCAACATAATACCCCATTTCTAAACGATGCCCTGACTGAAGGCCAGCTTGCTAAATGCCTTCACCACTCTGTCAACTTGCACAGCCATTTTCCGTGAACTGTGCACTTGTACTCCCAGACCTCTCCGATCAACATCACAAATCAATACCCTTCCATTCACTATAGAAGTCCTACACTGGTTTGAATGTCCAAAATGCATCCACACTTACCTAAGTTGAAATTCATTCATATTTTAAAATTGAAAATAAGGCATTTTCAATTTTCTGACTACAATTTATGCAAGTTTAAAAGATGCTTACAATCCTTTTGGAAAAGTTAACTAATGATCAGAGCAAGTTTTCATTTTGGCATCTTATTGTAGCATGCTTTGAACACAGAGAACAATTCAGTACCTCTGACTCACAATGTTGTGCTGGAATCAAACTGGTAATCAAATGCCCAACTACACTATGTTAATATCCATCTATTTCATGCACATTCCATAAGGCAGTGGAGCAGAATTAGATGATTCAGCCCATCAAATCTGCCATCCCATTATCATGGCTGATTTATTATCCCTCTTAATCCAATGTGTCTGCCTTCTCCCTAGTACCTTCATCACAACCGATCAGCCATCATGGGTTTATCTAAGAGCCTCATCATGTTTGCTTCCACCATCACTCCATGCACCAACCATGCTGTGTAAAATACCTGTCTCACACATCTCCTTTGAACTTGCAAAGCGGCATTCGAAAAGGTAATTAGAAGAGTGGTGAGGGCCATGAATTGCAGAAGAGGGTACGATTAAGGAAAATCCCAAAACATGAAGAATGAGAGGATAACCAGGAAAATGTTAGGTCGTTTTAGCAATCAAAGTGGCAATCAGTGTAAGGAGCTAGAGAACAGCGATGAGGTCTCAAAAGAAAACTTCAAAGGATATTGTAGTTGAACATAGATGAAGAACAGCAGAACTGTAGATCAAACTACCACATTGAAGTTTAATTGTCATTCAACCATACATAACTACCCATGTATACAGCCAAATGAAAGTGTTACTCTGGGGCCAAGGCATAAAACACAGTACCAACAATCACACACAGTACAATCATACAAAAAATATAGTTCAAGACCCTGAGTCAATGAATGTGCAGCAGTCCTCAGTCTAACACAATACACCTTGTCTTCTGCCAAGCAAACACTTGGGGGGGGGGGGGAGGGGGAACAGAACAAGGGGAAACACTTGGTAGGGGGACAATACAGGGGAACATGGGGGGGACAGCTTGGACACCATGCCGCACCACCTCCAGTGGAGTGTGCAAACTCTCCTGGGCAGCTGTAAACACCAACACCAGGCTGTAAACACTAGTCCTCATCATGACCATGCAGACCATGCAGCTCCCCTGCCGTCATTCAGTAGAGGTATTAAATAGCTTGATGAACTTATGCAGAGTAAATCCCCACAACCTCACGCTGAAAATCCCAGGCAGCTGAGGGAGGTAGGGAGGAGATTGCCAGGGTCCTGATAAAGATTTTGAGATCCTGCTGGACACAGATGAGATATAGAGAAAATTTACAAGGATGTTGCTGGGTTTGGAGGACCTGAGTTATAAGGAAAGATTGAATAGGTTAGGACTTTATTCCTTGTAACACAGAAGATTAAGAGGAGATTTGATAGAGGTATACAAAATTATGAGGGATCTAGACAGGGTAAATGTATGCAAGCTTTTACCATTGAGGTTGGATGGGATTATAACCAATGTCCTGGTTTAAGGGTGAAAGGTGAAAAGTTTAAGAGGAACATGAGAGGAAATATCTTCATTCAGAGGGTCATAAGAGTGTGAAACAAGCTACCAGCACAAGTGGTGCATGCGAACTCGATTTCAACACTTAAAAGAAGTTTGGATAGGTACATGGATGGTAGGGGTATGGAGGGCTATGGTCCCAGTGCAAGTTGATGGTAGTAGGCAGTTTAAATGGTTCAGCATGGACTAGATAGGCCATTTCTGTACTGTACAGTTCCATGACTCTAAGATGCCATGAGGTACCAGACAACTGGAGCAAATGCGGTACTCTTATTCAACAAGAGCAGTTGGGAAAGGCCAGGTAATTACAGGCAGTAATCAGTGCCAGAGAAAATGTTCTGAGGAACATTTAAATATGCGTTAAGAGACAAGTAGACTTATTGCTTTAGATTTATTTGTCACGTACATCAAAACATACAGTGAAATGCATCATTTTGCAACAACAACACAATCCAAGGATGTGCTGGTGGCAGCTTGCAAGTGTTGCCATGCTTCCAGTACCAAAAATGTATGCCTACAACTTACGAACCCTAACTCAAGCAACACACACAAAATGCTGGTGAACGCAGCATGCCAGGCAGCATCTATAGGAAGAAGCACAGTTGACGTTTCGGGCCGAGACCCTTCATCAGGACTAACTGAAGGAAGAGTTAGTAAGAGATTTGAAAGTGGGAGGGGGAGGGAGAGATCCAAAATGATAGGAGAAGACAGGAGGGGGAGGGATGGAGCAAAGGCTGGAAAATTGATTGGCAAAAGGGATACGGAGCTGGAGGAGGGAGAGGACCATGGGATGGGAGGCCTGGGGAGAAAGAAAGGGGGAGGGGAGCACCAGAGGAAGATGGAGAGCAGGCAAGGAGTTATTGTGAGAGGGACAGAGAGAGAGAAAAAAACGATGGATGGGTGGATGGATGAATAAATAAATAAATAAATAAATAAATACGGGATGGGGTAAGAAGGGGAGGAGGGGGCATTAATGGAAATTAGAGTAATCAATGTTAATGCACCCTAACTCATATCTCTTTGTAATGTGGGAGAAAGCAAAAGCACCCAGAAGAAGCCCACCAGTCACAAGAAGAATGTACAAACTTCTCGTAGACAGCGCTGAGTATTGAGCCAATATGTCTTCTATTTGAACCCAAGAAAAAGTCACAGACTGGCAGGCCAGATCTTCTTGGATATCTTCAGCACCAGGGTTACACAAGATTTCATGCTCTGATCAGCAAGGATATATGGAGACACTTAAAAACTATTAACGTCATTTATAACAATATGCCTCTTTAGCACTTAGTTACTTTTTGGACCTTGCTACTGGAGTTGAGGATGTGTCGACAGAGAAAGGTCACTTGCATTAAACCAGAGGTTCCCAACCTGGGATTGACGAACCCCTTGGTTAATGGTAAGGGTCCCATGGCATTAAAAATTTGGGAAGCCCTGCAGTGGACCCATGTAATTGCAGGCATCTGGGAATCATGAGAAGTGAATGCTGGAAACGGTTCTGGACAGTAGTCCCAGTTGTAACATGAACAAAGTCACCAAAGAAAACACTGAAGATAATAGACTTAGAAGTATTTTATACAACAAAAGCGAGTAGCAGGCAACATATTGAGACCCTTTCAGAGGAAGAGGCCTGTTCGACTCAATATTACATAACATTTTATGTGCTAAAGATCAAAAGACAATTCTATAGTCACAATGGATCTACAATGCTTCCTTTGAATAACAAATAGTTTTCACAAACCTCTTTCTTCATGCCCAAAGTCCAGATACCCAAAATAAATGTTAATCAGCATCGTCTGGCTTGCAATCAACTCCAGAAAAACTACTGTTCAGGGCTGCATTTTAAATTCAATCTACAATTCACATTCATGTCTGAAGATTGGTTGCTGGTGAAAATAATATTTGCTATATTCCCTAACTCCAGAATACATCCTAACAGTCCCAAGTAATATTCAGCCTCACAATACTTAATTTAAAGCAGTCTTACTCTATACTTATAACAAATCTATGTTACAGCACCTTGTGTATTTATTCATTTCAAAGCAAACCATCAGATGACAAAAAAAGCTGCATCAATGGACACGATACAAAACACTTGCAAATCAGCAGGAATCAAAACAGTATTCCATCACCTAATCAGCTTAGCACAATCCTACCTCTAAACACCGATCTTGCCATCTCCGAGCCAACATCTCCAGAAGCGGAGGTCGGAAATTGTTCTGTCCAAGGTGATCAGGAAGCATGACACAATGCATGGCTGCAAGCTGACTCCAACCTATGGAAGCAGAACAAGTGTTTTGTTAATGACAGAATTAAGAAGCATTGACTATTGATCTAAATTTCAGCAAGTTTAATAGTCTGGTGCACAGTTCATTCAAAATGATATTTCAATAATTACAGTCAGCTGAAATTACTGTTGCCTTGGTCATCATTAACATTTCCCTTATCTTGAAAAAGGTTCCAAAATACTTTTCAGTGAAAACATACTTAAACCCATTTGAAATAATTATTTACTTTTAATGCAAATATATTTGGCAATAAGTGGAAGTATGCAACTTTTTAATTTTTTTTCCAAGATAAAGATCAACACAAACTAACAGGGATCCAAACCAACACACACAAAATGCTGGAGGAACTCAGCAGGTCAGGCAGCATCTATGGAAATGAATAAACAGTTGATGTTTCAGGCCAAGATCCTTCCTCAGGACTGGAAAGGGAGGGGAAAGACACCAGAATAAAAAGGTGGGGAAGTGGAAGGTGATAGGTGAAGACAGGTGGATGGGAAAGGTAAAGGGGTGGAGAGAAGGAATCTGACTGGACAGGAGAGTAGTTGATAGGAGAAAAGGAAGGATGAGGAGATCCTGGAGGAGATGATAGGCAAAGTGAGAAGAGATAAGAGGCTATAGTATTGAATAGAAGAAGAGGGGAGGGGAAGGGAATTTTTGGAAGGAAAAAAATCAATATTCAAGCTGCAAACACGAGGAAATCTGCAGATGCTGGAATTTCAAGCAACACACATAAAAGTTGCTAGTGAATGCAGCAGGCCAGGCAGCATCTATATGAAGAGGTACAGTCGACGTTTCGGCCGAGACCCTTCGTCAGGACTAACTGAAAGAAGAGCTAGTAAGAAATTTGAAAGTAGGAGGGGGAGGGGGAGATCCGAAATGATAGGAGAAGACAGGAGGGGAAGGGATGGAGCCAAGAGCTGGACAGTTGATTGGCAAAAGGGATATGAGAGAATCATGGGACAGGAGGTCCGGGGAGAAAGAAAAGGGGGAGGGGGAGAAAAAACTAGAGGATGGGCAAGGGGTATAGTGAGAGGGACAGAGGGAGAACAAGGGGAGAGAGAGAGAGAGAGAGAGAGAATGTATGTCTATAAATAAATAACGGATTGGGTACGAGGGGGAGGTGGGGCATTAGAGGAAGTTAGAGAAGTCAATGTTCATGCCTTCAGGTTGGAGGCTACCCAGACGGAATACAAGGTGTTGTTCCTCCAACCTGAGTGTGGCTTCATCTTTACAGAAGAGGAGGCCATGGATAGACATATCAGAATGGGAATGGGACGTGGAATTAAAACGTATGACCACTGGGAGATCCTGCTTTCTCTGGCGGACAGAGCGTAGGTGTTCAGCGAAACAATCTCCCAGTCTGTGTCGGGTCTCGCCAATATATAGGTCACATCGGGAGCACCGGACACAGTATATCACTCCAGCCGACTCACAGGTGAAGTGTCGCCTCACCTGGAAGGAGTGTCTGGGGCCCTGAATGGTGGTAAGGGAGGAAGTGTAAGGGCATGTGTAGCACTTGTTCCGCTTACAAGGATAAGTGCCAGGAGGGAGATCAGTGGGGAGGGATGGGGGGGACAAATGGACAAGGGAGTCACGTAGGGAGCGATCCCTGCGGAAAGCGGGGGGGGGGGAAGGGAAAGATGTGCTTAGTGGTGGGATCCCGTTGGAGGTGGCGGAAGTTACGGGAGGATAATATGTTGGACCCGGAGGCTGGTGAGGTGGTAGGTGAGGACAAGGGGAACCCAATTCCTAGTGGGGTGGCGAGAGGCTGGAGTGAGAGTAGATGTGTGTGAAATGGGGGAGATGCGTTTGAGAGCAGCGTTGATGGTGGAGGAAGGGAAGCCCCTTTCTTTAAAAAAGGAGGACATCTCCTTCGTCCTGGAATGAAAAGCCTCATCCTGAGAGCAGATGTGGCGGAGACAGAGGAATTGCGAGAAGGGGATAGCATTTTTGCAAGAGACAGGGTGAGAAGAGGAATAGTCCAGATAGCTGTGAGAGTCAGTAGGCTTATAGTAGACATCAGTAAATAAGCTGTCTCCAGAGACAGAGACAGAAAGATCCAGAAAGGGGAGGGAGGTGTCGGAAATGGACCAGGTAAACTTGAGGGCAGGGTGAAAGTTGGAGGCAAAGTTAATGAAGTCAATGAGCTCTGCATGCATGCAGGAAGCAGCGCCAATGCAGTCGTCAATGTTGCGAAGGAAAAGTGGGGGACAGATACCAGATTACGTTTGGAACATAGATTGTTCCACAAAGCCAACAAAAAGGCAGGCATAGCTAGGACCCATACGGGTGCCCATGGCTACACCTTTAGTTTGTAGGAAGTGGGAGGAGCCAAAGGAGATAGTATTAAGAGTAAGGACTAATTCCGCTAGATGGAGGAGAGTGGTGGTAGAGGGGAACTGGTTAGGTCTGGAATCCAAAAAGCAGAAAGCTTTGAGGCCTTCCTGGTGGGAGATGGAGGTATATAGGGACTAGACATCCATGGTGAAAATAAAGCGGTGGGGGCCAGGGAACTTAAAATCATTGAAAAAATTCAGAGCGGGGATAAAACAGTGTCGAGGTACGCAGAAGTGTGTTCAGTGGGGCAGGAGCAAGCTGAGACAATAGGTCTACCAGGATAGGCAGGTTTGTGGATCTTGGGTAGGAGGTAGAAACAGGAAGTGCGGGGTGTGGGAACTATAAGGTTGGTAGCAGTGGATGGGAGATCCCCTGAGCGGACTTAAGTCGGTGATGGTGTGGGAGACAATGGCCTGGTGCTCCTTAGTGGGGTCACGATCGAGGGGTAAATAAGAGGAGGTATCCGCGAGTTGTCGCTGTGCCTCGGCAAGGTAGATGTCAGTACACCAGACTACAACAGCAACCCCCTTATCAGCAGGTTTTATAGAAAGGTTAGGATTAGTTCGAAGGAAGTGGAGAGCAGAGCGTTCGGAAGGAGTGAGGTTGGAATGGGAACAAGGCGCGGTGAAGTCGAGATGGTTGATGTCCCGTTGGCAGTTAGCAATAAAGAGATCCAGAGCAGGCAGAAGACCAGAGCCGGGTGTCCATGACCCCGCCATCAGGTTGGCAGCTACCCAGACGGAATACAAGGTGTTGCTCCTCCACCCTGAGAGTGGCGTCATCTTGGCACAAGAGGAGGCCATAAACTGACATATCAAAACAGGAATGGGAATTGGAATCAAAATGTTTGGCCACGAGTATGTTCCGCTTTTGGTGGCTGGAGCTGAGATACTCAATGAATCAGTCCCTCAATTTACAACAGGTCTCACCAAGGTAGAGGAGGTCGCATCAGGAGCACCGATGTTGCCCAAGTCAACAAACAAACCTAATTAGATCTAAAATTGTGAAAATTACTGATAATGGGAAACTAATTCATCAGTTATACCATGGCAATCTTGTTAAGTACAGCAGTGACAAAATCAGGTGTAGTCCAGATAATTAATGCACAAATTTGACAAAATACTCAGCAGGGATTATGAAACATTATTCAGCCATAATTATCTTCAATTTTTTATATTTGCATCAGTAATTATACTTTCATATCTTATTTGACCAATTCTTAACAAGATTACTAAAATGGAAATCTAAGGATCTCTGATGTCTTGAAATAATTTCCAGTACAATTCTAACTACAGATTTCTTTTAAATCATTGAAAATGATATTAAAAGGAACAGAGTTCTATATTTTCTGGTGTAATTTAGTTCCCCTTGTTACCATATCTCATGTTTTAAAACTTGTCTTTAAAAGGCAATCTGACAGACATTTGAAAATGATTATTTCAAACTGGCAAATTACGCACTTTTTTGTGTGCAGATTCTCTGCCTAATGTGACTAAAATGATATTACATTTTTTTGCATCCGAAGTCAAAATGTGTAATTTCTGAAAAATGTTAAGCAAGGGGCAGTTGAACTATGTCACTCATTACACTATGTCTATTGTTTGGCCAATAAACATCTCCTTTTGGCACTTGTGATAGTTTTGGATGTTTGTGTGTGGATGCCAGCACTAGAAATATTTCTTTCAGTATCAGAATTAATCTAATGCCTATTATATACTGAATTTTAATGAATAAAAACACTACTTTATTTCCTCAAATAGGTAAAGAAAGATTCATCAACAACTTATCCTACTGCAAGAACACTAAGCAGATTCTCTCCTGCGTGGATGCACTTACCTGTGAGTGAATAAAGCTGCATGGAAAATAGCTAATGAAATTAAAATAAATTTTGTTAAGGTATTAGAGAGGGAGGAGAATACCTTCATTTACTGAGGGGCAGCTATGTAAAACAGTGCCAGAGCAGACAGCCTCATTGACAGCAACAGCAGCTTGGAGAGGAAAAGGAAGACAGAAAAGAGAAGCAGAGTAACTTTTAGAGGATAAAATAAAAATAGTAGCATTAGTAAGAATGGAAAAAATGAAACAATAAAGCTATATTATAATGAGTTTTATCTAAAGCAGTGTAAAATTTGCATTGAGGAGAATTCCCAATGATTTCAACCAAAAGATCTTTAAAAATAAGCAAGACATTCTTAACACTTGTTGTTTTCCTTTGAAGCTCTTAAAGTATTGGCATATAATAAAATATTTAGCAAAATTTAAACAATATGCATCAGAAAGTACCTGAACGCTAAAACTTTCTTCTTAATCTATCTAGTAATTAACATTGCAGATATGTAACTGAAGTTGCATTTGTGCAAAAATTGCAGTGTGTTTTCTTCACATGCAAGTTCTTTTAAACTCTTTTTGAGACCAAAAGCAATTTATTTTGGAATCCATTTTTATTCAGAGGTAACATTATTTATATAAACCTGAATTGCATATAGTAGGATTTTAGTGACTTTTATTTCATCCCTGAATTGAATACTTTGACCCATTCCTAACTGTACATAAACCATTTGAAGGAAGGGAAATAAAGAGACAACATTCTATCTAAAATCTTTCTTCTGGGGATATTTAGCATAGCAGTTAGTGATTGGGGTTCAATTCCTTCCTTTGTCCGTGAGGAGTTTGTACGCGTTCCCCGTGGCCATGTGCATTTCCTCCAGGTGCTCCGGTTTCCTCCCACATTCCAAAAAGACACAAGCAATAGTAAGAGTAAGCAAATTGTGGAAATATTATGTTATTGCTGGAAGCATTGGTAACATTTGCAGGCTACCACCAGTTCAAATTCGTGCTGAGTTGGTCAATGACGCAAACACATTTCACTGTATAGTTTGTTGTTTCAATGTACATATGACAAATAAAGCTAATCTAATCTAAAATCACATGTAAAATGCATTATTTTCATCTTCCTTGAAGTTCTGCATAAGCCATTTTCTCTGATCTTTAAGCATCTGTTGTAGACAGTAGTACATACTGATTGTATATGTTCAAAGGCATGCATTTGTTTTCACTATTTCCCCTTCAGTTTAGATTGTTGGCGAGTTGGAACATCCAACTAATGGCATCAGTCTCAAGGCAGTTTCTCAGTTTTTCAGTTTTTATGCTTCATCAGGGATTCCGAACCTGGAGTCCACGGACCCTTTGGATATGATAGGGGTCCATAACATAAAAAAGGTTGAGAACCCCTGACATAGAAACTTAAAATAATGTTTGGGTGAAAACCATCAAGCATCACCCTAACATGAATATTAAAGAAACATTCAAACAAATTGAATATTATTGTTCTTGGAACAACATTCATAGGTTTAGAATCACATTCAAGTCGTGTTAATAAAAGTAATTTGCACTTTCATTGTAATTTTATCTTATTCACTGATTATAAAATTAAATAGCACAGACACCAAGTCTTTCGACCCACTTTGAAAAGTCACGTGAAGGCCAAGTCAATGGGTATATTTAAAGTGTAGGTTGATAGGTTCTTGATTAGTAAGGGCATCAAATGTTAGGGAGAGAAGGCAAGAAAATGGGGCTGACAGGGACAATAAATCAGAGTAATACTGTTTTGTTTGGCTGTATTCATGAGGATTTGTGTATGTATGAATGACAATTCAACTTAATCTTGAAACAAATCAGCCATGATTGAATGGTGGAGCAGACTCAATGGGCTGAATGGCCTAATTCTGCTCCGATGTCATATGGTTTTGCTCATGTCGAACATGGGACCTTTCTATTCTAATTCCATTTGCCCACATCCACTCCATATCCCTTCCAAGCTTTCCCTCTCCAAATACCTGTTCAAATAACGTTCCCAAGTTCTAATTGTTTCTGACTCCACTACCTCCTTTGCCAGGTAGTTCCCAGATATTCATCACATTCTGTGGAAACACTTAAATTCAGATCACCATTAAACTTCTCCTCTTCCACCTTATTCTGGGCCTTCTGGTTTTTGATGACTCTGCCCTGGGAAAAAGATTATCTATGCTGCTCAGGATTTTATAAAACACAATAAGATCATCCTCTCAGCCTCCTATATTCCAAAAAGAATAAATGAGGTCAATCTAGTCTGTTTTATAGCATCAGCCCTCCATTCCATCTGCACTCTCTCTATTGCCACCATATGCTGTGTGAGTGATCTAATCTATCTTTATAGCATCAGCTCTCCATTCCAAGCAATCTCCACTGCATCCTCTCTATTACTACACACATATAGAGCTGTACTCAATCTGTACAGACCTCTAATCGCCTCTATAATTGTGTGAAAAGTAAAGTACCATTAAACAGTTTAAAGCCATCAAATGTTGCTGTTCAGAGAAACCTGGGTGTCTTCTAACTAGAAAACCCAAAGAGCAAGCATTTTATAATCAATAAATAAGGTAAAATTACGACATAACTACAAAAGCAAGTGGCGCAAATGTTGAAGATAGCAAAGAGAATATGGATGTTTTTGCACTGGGGATGAAGTACAGGAAGCTTTGCCACAACTATACACAGGATGTTGGTGAGCTTGCACCTGAGGAATGTACAGTTTTCATACAGGTCATACCCTCTCCTCACTACTAACATTGGACCTGACCAGTGACCTAGTCAGGTCACTCCTCTGAGTGCTACTGATACCATGTATCCCAGTACTACCGGTCGCATGGTCGGCGACTAAACCAGCTCCCCCACCAGGTTTGCCTGGTAAGGAGGGTGGCTCGACACCCTGCAGGACAAAAAACAAGACCCCTCAAAGGGCGGATGAACCCTCTACCCTCTCGTAGGATCAACGACCATCTAGCAAACACGTGCCGTGAAGCGCGGAAAGGGCATCCCTTGCATCGAAGACTGGTCTGGCCATTCACTGCAATAGAACTTCCCCCAGCTGTCTTGGACCCCACCATGCCGCTGGATCCAGGAGGGGATGTCGAGAGGGTGGGTCTGGACCTATGCAACCCCCTACGCACCTAAAATCCACTCACACACACACTGTTCCTTTCTGAGGAGTGGGGGACCAACCCACTAACTGACCGAAAGGAACCAACATCATCCTATGGGATGGATAGCCAGAGAGAGAGAGAAACTAACATTGGGCAGGAGTTTAGGAGCCTTGGGTCCCACACCACAGGACCACCATGTTCAGCAACAATTACCAGGTTCCTGAACCCACGTGGATAACTTTGCTCACCACATCTCTGAACTGATTCCACAACCTACAGACTCACTTTCAAGGACTCAACGACTCATGCTCTCTCAGTAATATTTTCCTGTAAATGCCTGCAAGAAAATTAATCTTCAGTTAGTATATAATAACATATACGTACTTTGATAATAAATTTTACATTGACTTCCTTATTGATGAGCGGATTTAGTTACCAGGAACAGCACAATTAAGGTTCACTGATCAAGATGAGGTGCTCATCTGATAAAGTTCAAAGTTTAAAGTAAATTTATTGTCAAAGTTCACATATGTCACCATATACTTTCCTGAGATTCATTTTTTTCACAGGCATTCACAGTAAAACAAAGTACAATAGAATCATTGAAAAACTACAAAGTCTGAAGAATCAACCAATATGCAAAAGAAGACAAACAGCAAATACAAAAAAAATAAATACATAATACTGAGAAGATGAGTTGCAGAGTCTTTGTTTTCAGTATTATTTATTTACATGTTTTACTTCTTTTATTTGTATTTGCCCGCTTTGTCACAGCAGAAAATAGGCCTAAACTCAATAGTTCTGAACAGAGAGAATGCTATTCAAAAATGCAAGAGTCTAACAGCATTTATCTGGGGAAATACTGTGAGGATTTGTCAGCAGGTGGGTAAATTAAAACAAGGGAACAAAATTTCGTTGCCACTTATGACTGCCATGAGGAGAAACTACTTCCCTCACAGTACTGTGAATCACTGGCATTCTCTCCCCCAGAGAGCTATTGATGCCAAATCACTAGGCATTTTGCCGCAATAGGCTGCTTTTTGCATTACTGGGAAATCTAAGATTCTGAAATCCGGGTAGGAAAATGGAGTTAAGATCACAAATTGGGTTAACTGTGACCTCACTGAACAATCTGACAGGCTCATGGGGCTATTTAGTCTCCTACTGCCATTTCTTATACGCATCCTCTCAAATATTGCTTCAAATCTAGTTACAATTTTAGGCTGATTTTTCTCTGTTTAATGAACAGACTATTGTATTTGTATACTAATAACAAAGTAATCTAAACAAAGGTGCTTAATTTCAACAACTAGAGAAATGTTGAATGTACATTCTCAGATATGCGTTAAATCTAATTTAAATTAGAAAAACTAGGCGCTAAAATGCCGAAATGAATAAAAAGAAAGAAGTAATTGTCATTTGGGATGATGTTTGATGAAGGAAATTTGATGAAATGAAATGAAATGAAACAAATCGAAAACTGAATTAATTTCAAACACTTAAAAGTAATCAATTTACAAGTCAGGCATAAATCAACAATTTTATGAGAAAAGCATTAGCAATAGTAAATAGAAATGGCATGCTATAAAGTGTGCAATCTCCACCTCAACTGAAAAGTCAACTTTCCCAGATGACCATGAAACAGCTGGCTAAAGTCTTGGCCAGATACATGAAAATCCAGAATCACAATCAGATTTAATATCACTGGCATACGTTGTTAAATTTGTTAACTTTGTGGCAGCTGTAAAATGCAATATATCGTAATAGATTTTAAAAATCTGTGAATTACAGTATATATATTGTTACGAGAATACACTTAAAATTAAGATGTTTGCTGGCCTGGGCTAGCATCAGTGGCATCAGCAGTTGGTCTGCCACCTGCCCTCAGGGGAAGGAGAGATAAGGAACAATGGAGCAGCGTCTGGAGATGTGTAATGAAGGGACGGGGGAGGGAGAGCTGTCTGGAGCGGCTCCCCCCTTTGAACCCTGAACTCTTTGAAGTGATGGACAGGCGATACCCCAGCAGGGGGATAAAAAGGGGACAGGTTCGCTAAGATAGACACACACGCCACCCGAGGTAACAAGACCCTGGAAGCGGTGCGCCTCTCACGAGTGGGTGAGAAGTGCCAGACAACGACAAGGGTGGAAAGGTACGATCAGCGGGAACCCGGTGTGTGTCCGCCCTTGCCTGGGTGCCGGGTTCACTGCAGAGGATCGACCGCATCTGGAGGAGGGGTCACAGTCGGTGACCTCAGGTGACATCACCAAGGACCCGCCCAAAAGCTGTTTGTGAGCCATCTCGCTGGTCTGTGAGTGAAGCTGTGCTGAATGATGAGTTGTTCCTATTCTATCTCTCTCTTCCCCCACGTTGTCCACCGCCATGGCAACGATTACTGCGAACTGAACTACTAACTGGACTGAACTTTGAGTCATTTTGAAATTGGTCATTTACCCCTAGACAACGATAGAGCTTGATTGATGCTGTTATCTTAATTCTGTGCACATGTGCGTTTATCATCGCTGAACTGTTGCATTTATTATCCTTTCGATTAATGTGTTGCTTGTTTCTTTAATAAAACTTTCTTAGTTCTAGTACTCCAGACTCCAACTGAGTGATCCATTTCTGCTGGTTTGGCAACCCAGTTACGGGGTACGTAACAATATATATATATTTAAATAATTAAATTACATTAGATGCAACACTGTGCCTCATAGGAAGTCATTCCTGCCTGTGGCCATCAAACTTTACAACTCCTCCCTTGAAGAGTCAGACACTCTGAGCCAATACGCTGGTCCTGGACTTACTTCCATCTGGCATAATTTACATATTATTATTTAATTATTTATGGTTTTATATTGCTATATCTATACTCTATTCTTGGTTGGTGCAACTGTAACAAAACCCAATTTCCCTCGGGATCAATAAAGTATGACTATGACAAAGAAAGTAAAAAAGTAGTGAGGTAGTGTTCATGAGTTCAAGTCCATTCACAAATCATATGGCAGAGGGGAAGAAGCTGTTCCTGAATTACTGAGTGGTGTACCTTCACATTTCTGTACCTTCTGCCTGATGGTAGCAATGAGAAAAGGGCATGTCCTGCGTGATGGGGGTACCATTTCTACCATACCTTCACATTCAAGATTCAAGACTGTTTATTGTCACTTCCAGTACACAAGTAAAGGAAAACAACATAATTGTTACTCTGGATCTGATGCACATCTTAAGATATACAATAATAAAAAAACAATTAAAAACAATTACACAAGAATAGCTTAAAGTGTATACATAGATTGAATGCATGTCCATAAGTGACACTAGTATCTGTACATTTCGTGATTCTGACAAGAAATGATAAAGCAGTGGTGGTAGGGGGTGTGGAAGGGTGAGTAGTGGGTGGAACTGTTGATCAGCCTTATTGCTTGGGGAAAGTAACTGTTTTTGAATCTGGTGGTCCTGGTCTGAACTTTAACTCCTCATTGATGGAAGTGGGACAAAACGTCCATAAGCAGAGTGGGTAGGATGCTTCATGATGCTACTGGCCTTTTTCTGGAACATTTCATATATGCATTATGTCCTTGATGGCAGGTAGGCTGATGCCAGTGATACATTGGGCAGTTTTGACTATCCATTATAGTAGTTGCTATAATACAAACCCTTACTCAGTCACCTGGTTCAGTCGGTAGAAGAAGAGATCATGGTACATGATCATGGATAATGATCATTAAGGGATTTAGCAGTGGGAATATTATTTTCAATAACATTCAATGAAAACTACCGAGGACTGGAAACACTCTGGTTTTATTTATTTATTTAGAGCTACAGCACAGTAACAGACCCTTTCAGCCCATGATGCCCTATTACACCCATGTGACCAATTAACTAGTCCTGGGTATGACTCTCAACTGCAACCAGTGATGAGGCTCTGACTGGGCACTTTCAGAGCTTTGGGGAAAGTGGAGTTACCCCTTTGTCATTCATTGCTCCCGGGGCCGCTCTGACCCGGAACGGTAGCACCTGCAAGGGTTCCTGCTCAGGATATGAGCAAAGGCCAACAGCAGATCCGGCAGGTTCAGTAACTAAACTTATGACGGAGAAGGCGGATGAGCTACAACCTCAAATGTCAATGGCTATAGTATAGGTGGATGAACATTTGGGAAGAGAAATGGCGATTTCTTCAGTTCGCCCAACGGTAGGCAATAGCAAACCACCGTTGCTATTTGCTAAGAAAACCATGGTCAAACTCACAAAATGTATCACACAACAACAGTGTCAAGAAGATCTTCAAGACAATTCTGAAGATGCTTTGCTTGATGGGGTTGATTCTGGGCAGCAAGGGATCCCCGACCGTCATCAAGCTACTGCTCATAAAATTCATGTAACACAAAAGAAAGTTATTGCCACGTGGAATGTAAGAACCCTATATCAAGCAGGAAGATTGGGCAATGTGATAAATGAAATGGAAAGACTAAAGATTAACATCACGGGAATTAGCAAAGTTCGTTGGATAGGTGCTGGAAAATGTCAGATTAGAAATAAAACACTAGTTTATTCTTGTGGAACATCCCAGACTAATGGAGTAGGAATTCTTATGGATGAAAACATGGCAAAAAGTCTTTTAGGACACTGGGCAATATCAGAAAGAATGCTCCTTGTTAGATTCAGAGGAAACCTATTTGATTTAGCAATTATACAGGTATATGAACCAACAACAGATGGAACAAATGAGGATATAGATAAATTCTATGAAGAGCTTGAACAAGCAAAGAACGGATGCAAATCTCAAGATATTGTTATTGTCATGGGAGACCTAAATGTTGAAGTAGGACAAGGTGCTGATGGAAATACCATAGGAAAATTTGGACTGGGGAAAGAAATGAAAGGTAGAGAAATAGGTAGAATGGTGCAAGATGAAAAATCAGGTCATTATGAATACCTACTTTTAAAACCATCCAAGACACTTGTGGACCTGGAAAGGTCCAGGAGATAACACTAGAAATCAAATTGACTTTATTAATATAAACCAAAGATTTAGAAACTCAGTGACTCAATGCAAAACATATCCAATTGCAGACTGTAACAGTGACCATAACATGTAAAAGTCATGTAAAAGTAAAATTTAAAAAACTAAAGAAGCAAATACCTGAACAATCCCCTGACTACTTGCAATTAATTAAAGAAGAAAACTTAAGACAAAAATTTACAATTGAAGTAAGGAATAGGTTTCAAAGTCTAGAAATGGAATCTGTTGAAGATGATAGCAATCATGTAGAAATGAAATTTAACTCTCTAAAGGATGCCTTGATAGAATCAGCAGAGTCAGTGATTTCTAAAAAAGAAAAAAGCACAAAGAATAAATGGATGACAGATGAAATCAAAAATCTAATGGAAGAAAGGAGACGGAAGAAAGCAAATCCTATATAATATAAGTCCTTAGATAAAAAAGTTAAAAGCTTATGTCAAAAAGCCAAAGAAGAATGGTTAAACCAGGAATGTGAGCAAATAGAAAGAATCCCTATTACTGATCCAAAAAGGTTACATCAACAAATCAAAAATATCCCTGGTAAAAAGCTCTTCTGTTCTTCAGGTGGATGTTTGAAAGCAAAGGACGGTACCATTATCATGGAAAAAGATGAGATTATGAACAGATGGACTGAGTATATTCAGGAACTGTTTGAAGACGATTGAGGTGAAAAACCAGAAATTAAGAAAAACATTGAATGTCCAAGTACTTTAAAATCGCCATTCGTAATGCAATAAATAAAATGAAGAAAGGAAAGGCAGCAGGTCCTGATGAATTAGTAATAGAACAAATTATCGTTCTTGAAGATTATGGAATTGAAAAACTTACTGATTTAATCAATGACATTTATGAGACTGGAATAATACCAGAAGAGATGAAAAAAATCAGTATTTATCACTCTTCCTAAGAAAGCTGGAGCAATAGAATGTGAATTACATAGGACCATAAGTTTAATGAGCATATCACCAAAATACTTCTAAGAATTTTGATGACAAGAGCTAAAAGTAAGATACAAGCTGAAATAGGTAAAGAACAATGTGGTTTTGTGAAAGACAAAGGTACAAGAAATGCAATATTGATGTTAAGGATACTATCAGAACGAGCTATTCAAGTGCAAAAAGATTTGTTTGTTTTATCGACTACACAAAAGCATTTGATAAAGTGAAGCACAATAAGTTATTTGAAATATTACAGGAAACTCTAGATCTAGATTCGAAAGACCTCCGCCTGATCAGAAATCTGTACTGGGAACAAACTGCCGCCGTAAGAATAGATGGAGAAGTGAGTCAGTTTACGAAAATCAAGAGAGGCGTTAGACAAGGGTGTGTTTTCTCCCCTGATTTATTTAAGGTGTACAGTGAGACAATATTACAAAAATAAGAGACATCTTGGGAATCAAAGTTGGCAATGAAAACATCGATAATTTCACATATGCAGATGACACTGTGTTAATTGCAAGTACGGAGGAAGAACTACAAAACTTAATTGATATAATTGTTGAAGAAAGTGCAAAAATGGGTCTATCTATCAATTGCAAAAAGACAGAATGTATGGTGATATCCAAAAAGAAGGAGAATCCTATCTGCAGGCTGAGAATAAACGGGGAAGACATAAAACAAGTACAGAACTTTTGCTACTTAGAAAGCTGGGTGACATCAGATGGTAGATGTGACTTGGACATTAAAAGAAGAATAGGGACGGCAAAAGACACCTTTATGAGAATGAAGAGTATACTGACCAATACTAAACTAGGCATGACAACCCGCCTCAGAGTACTGAAATGTTACATTTATCCAGTTATGTTATATGGCTCAGAATGTTGGACAATATCTAGTAACATGAGGAAACGAATTATAGCAGCAGAGATGTGGGTTTTGAGGAGGATGCAAAGAATATCATGGACAAAACGAATATTTAACGAGGATGTCATGAACAGAGCAAACACAAAAAGAGAAATAAATGTATGAGATCATGAAAAAGCAACGTAACTTCATTGGCCATGTGATTAGGAAAGAGGAGTTAGAATGCACGGTAATTATGGGAAAGATTGAAGGGAAGAAAGCAAGAGGAAGGCAAAGAGAAATGATGATGGAGACAGCAGCCAGAGAACTGGAAATGAATACCAACAAATTGATCCACTTGACCCGAAACAGGAGTGTGTGGGCCATGGCAGTCAAAGCTCAAACTGGGCATGGCACCAGATGATGATGATGATGATGATGACAACGACCAGTTACCCTACCAACCCATATGTCTTTGGAAAGTGAGAGGAAACCTGTGTGGTCATGGGAAGAACATACAAGCTTCTAAAAGACAACAGCAGCAATTGAACACTGGTTGCTGGTATTAGTGTTATGCTAACTCCTATGCCACAGTAAGAATGAGAATAAAATTAGCCTTAATCTCATGACAGTGAAGCTGCAAAGAGAGAAGAGATGCACATTGAGATATTTCAATTTTAAATTGAAAGGTTTGGAAGGCCTTAGTTTAAAAATAACAATTGTCAAATGGCAAGACTTCTCTAGATCTATTTTCAGGAGTGCATGAGAGGATAAACAAAATGCTCAAGTTGATCAATTAGATAGTGTAAAGAGAAAATATTGCTTCAAGGGAGTTTAGCAGTTTATAATAGGCATGTTTACTTCAGATTAGAGAAACAAGGTTAAGTATGTACATGGATGAAGCACGAAAAAACTAACACAATACATCACATCAAAGGCTTCCTGCATGACTTGCTGTGTCACCTCTTTCATAGGCATATAGCCTTGTATAAACTTATATTTTAAAACACTAAATGAATTGTGAACAGTATTGTAACTATGAAGCCAATGTTGTGATTTTATTTGCACACTCTATACAGAGCTGCGTGCAGTCAAAGAGATACAGATCTGTACTCTTTGTCAAGTGAATTTTCATGTTCCTTTCAGATTATTTTTTAAACTGTATCCAAGTTAATCAAGCTCTCTAACTTATCTGATTTGTGAATAAGGCAACAATATGATCACAATGAACTCCATATCACTGCCTTGAAATTTGAATTACTTTACATAAGCAACCAGTCACAGTAAGATATATAAAAAAATTAAATCGGAACATGTTTGTTGGACTGACGGAGATTTGTAAGCTGTGCAAATCCCCAAAAGTAGAAAGTTGCTTGCTGTCAAAGAAAATACATTAACACATGCACATACAAGGGGGAAACAGAAAAGCATTCACAGTGAGTACGAGATTTAAGCAATAAATAAACAGCTGTACATTAATCACAGCACAAAGTAATAAAATAAATGTTGAAAATCTAGGAAACACTTGCTAGAGGTTAAGGATGAGGCTAAGATCAAAACTTAAATAGAGCTTGAGAGGATCACATGATGTAAAGTCACAAACTATTCGTTCACTGAGTATATGCCGTGTCCACAAACTATTACAAAATAAATATCAACACACACAAAATGCCAGAGGAACTCAGCAGGCCAGGTGACATCTAAGGAAAAAGAGTACAGTCGACGTTTCGGGCCAAGACCCTTCAGCCGAACGGTCCTGCTGAGTTCCTCCAGCTTCTTGTGTGTGTTGCTTGGCTTTCCAGCATCTGCAGATTTTCTCTTGTTTGTGACAAAAATGAACAGTCAATTAATTCACTGAGGTTATCAATCTCTACCTAAGTCACAAACTTAGAATCTTTTACATAATTCAATAGGTTTCTCTTCAGATCCCAAAACTTACACACCCTTGACATTTCTGTCATGAAGTTTGAAAGATTTTTGCCAAGGATATCAAGAGTTTATTTACATCAATTTCTTTTCTTTTCCCTTTTTTAATGATCTGATTGCTTTGTGTTTATTGATCTATATCCTTGAAGGATGGAAGAAAGAGTCACAAAGAGAGTGACCCCACAAGTAATAAACACACGAGATTCCCTGGAAATATAGAGTTACAGACGCAAAATGCCGAATGAACTTAGCAGGTCAGGCAGCATCAATGAAAAAAGAATGACGAGTCAACATCCTGCAAAGATCTCACAAATAAGGCTTGATCTACTGAGTGTTTCCAGCATTTTATTTTTTTTTATGATTTTCAACATCTGAAGGATTTTTGTTTTGATATGCATCACTTTTCAGAACGGTAACTTCCACAAATTGGTTGTTGACACAATTGATATATTTCAATGTATATTTTGATGCTTCAATGTACATATGACAAATAACCTCAAATATATAAAATAAATAAAACATATAAAGATTCTCCTTAATCTTACTTGCCAAGGACATTTCACATCCCCTTGTAGCCCTCAAAATTCCTGGTTTTAGTTGTTTCCTGTTTCCTTTATATTCCTCGACGGTCTTGTCTGATTTCAACTTCTAATATCTGATGTGTGCTCCCTTTTTCTTCTTAACTGAACTTATGATATCTCTCCTATTTCAAGTTGCCCAAACCTTGCCATCCTTTCATTCTCACAAGAAAGTACTGGATTGAGCTCTATCAACTGGCCTTTAAGACTTCCAAATGTCAAATGTGGATTTATCCTCAAACAACGGTTCATAAACTACTTTCTTCAGCTCCTCTTTAATACTGTTGTAATTAGCTTTCCTGCAATTTAGCACTTGACCCAGACCAATATCATCCATACCTAGAACTATCTAAGACTCAGGGAATTATGTTGCCAAATTGTTTCCCCACTGAAACTTTCAATTACTTGGTTCCATTTCATATCAGAGAATATACACAATATACAACCTGAAATTCTTTCACTTTGCAAACACCCTCGAAACAGAAGAAAACCTCCAAAGAATGAATGACAGAAAAACACTCAAGAACCCCAAAGCTCCCTGCCCCCTCCCACGCACAAGCAGCATCAACCCAGAATAAAATCAAATATTCACCCCATTCCTATTGGACAATCTACATTGGGTTTCAAGAAAACCTCTTCTAACAGCATTATTTTTGCTCCACCAATGGGGATTCCACAATCTGTATTCATTATGGGATGTTATAGGTGGAGAATTCAGAGGTGGGTGGTAAAATCGAATCACATGCTATCAAGGTAAATTTATTATCAAAATACACACTTCACCATATACAACCCTGAGACTCATTGTCTTGTGCACATACTCAACAAATCTATAGAATAGCAACTATAACAGCATTAATGAAAATGCTGAACAAAATATGCAAATAAATATAAATAAACAGCAATAAATACTGAGAACATGAGATAATGAGATAAAGACCCCTTAAAGTGAGATCATTGGTTGGAGGAACGTTTCAATGATGAGTCAAGTGAGTATAGCTATACCCTTTTATTCAAGATCCTGATGGTTGAGGGGTGAGTAACTATACTTGAACCTTGAAATTGTCATTAAAAAAGAGAAAGTAATACATGTCTTAGGGGGCAGAGAGTGGATAAATTTCCAGAGGTTGAAGAGATGTATCTTAGCCTCTCTGTGTGGCAATGGGGAAGACTGATGGGGTGGGCATGACTAATAAACTCAAAGCCCCTGGTGCAAAGGCAGTCCCAGTTAATATTGGGGAAGTTAAAATTAGCTACTACAATAATGCTGCTGTTTTTACATCTTCCTTACCCCACTGTCTACTGGATCTAAAGTAGCCCAATAGTTTAAAGAGTAACATAGCATTTTAATTATACAATTAAACTGTTATTAACCACAGAAAATGCAAAAATTCTTGGTAATCTATTACTCCACACAAATGCAAAATTTGATTTGTGCAGAACATATTACTCCATTTCATGCTAAACAGAAATTATTGAAAGCGAAGATCTTTATATCAAACTACAGACTCTGAACTACAGAATAAAGCTTTAAAATCATCGCAAATACTTTTTACACAGCTATTGAAAGTGTAATTTCCTGAAAGCATCATAAAATCTAGTGAAAGCAAGACTACTTTGAACTTTAATTGTTTTAAAGTAGAAAGAAGAGACAATGATGTTAATTACATTTATTGCAATTTTCAGACATCTGGTTTATTAACTGAGAAATACTAAAATAGAGTTTAGGTCCATCATCATTAACCCCGATTCACTCTAGTGATCTAATACTACTTCTGTCTCAATGGTATTCTGATCAAAACGTTTCTCTTTATTTTTTGAAAGCAAAGGAAGGCACAGAATGAAAAAAGAATAAAATTATGTTTTTCTTTACTTGTAACTAAACTTGAAACTGCATCAGCAAAGAAAACAAAATCTGAAAAAAAAACAAGGCCATCTGTTGGGGAAAAAACTGACAATTAACATAACAAAAGCCAGGGTCTATAGGGTTAAGCTGGCCTTGCACCAAAGGTCAGCATCAAGATTTGGAGGTCATGACTTGGCATTTCTTGTTTTGAAAAAGAAACTACCATATGTCCCACATGAATAGATCAAATTAAAAATACAATTCATTTCATTGTGTGATAATAAGACACAAAATCAAGTAAGCACGAGTCAGTGCTGAACAAATATTATTTTTGCTGTTTCCTTTTAATATTGAGAAGTATATTCTCTCTCTCACTGAGCAAAGCTATTGTTGGAACTTAACTCACTCAAAACAAATTGCATAAACCACACTAAATATTAACGGTCATTGATTGCAAAAGTGATTAGTAAACATTCAATAACCACACTAACGGGTAACCTGGCTGCCTATATCCGGATTTAAAAACTAATCTGAGACACAAGAGGTTCTGCAGATGCTGGAAATCTTGAGCAACACACACAAAATGCAGCAGGAACTCAGCAGATCAGGTATCATTTTATGGATGTGAATATATAGTCGACATTTCTGGCAGAGTCTGTTCTAACAAAGTCTTGGCGCAAATCATTAACTATTTATCTCCCTCCATAGATGCTGCCTGACCTACTGAGATCTTCCTGCATTTTGTGTATATTCTTTAACTTCTTAGGATAGTTTTTAGACTAGACTGCTAATTTTAAACTCTTATTCAATATCATTCCTCTAAGGTTCCTCTCATTTTGCAATCCTGATTGGAGAAATCTTTAGTATATTTTTCTACCTTACCAGTAAGCCTTTCTGGGTGTTTCATTTTAGAATTCCCATTCTTGCTATAAATTCCACTGTAATTTCTTTGATCTCCATGAAGATCTCATTTTTCCTTTACTATAATTCTTATTTGTGTTCACATTTTGTAAATGGTACTCATCTTTTCTAGCCTACACATTCTATATCGTTCCTTTGTTACGTGCCATGTCATATGACATTGGTGATCATGATCTTTCCATGACCACAATTGTTTTTGGTAAACTTTTCTACAAAAATAGTTTGCCATTGGCTTCTTCCGTGCAGTGTCTTCACAAGATGGGTGACTGCAGCCATTATCAATACTCTTCAGAGATTGTCTTCCTGTCGTTAGTTGTCGCATAACCAGGACTTGTGATATGCATCAGCTGCTCGTAGGGCCATCCACCACCTGTTCCCATGGCCTCACATGACCCTGATCAGGGGGGCTATGCAGGTGCTTAATATTGCCAAGGATGACCAGCAAGCTAGCGGAGGGAATGAGGGCCTTACACGCCCTTTGGTAGAGACACATTTCCACTCTACCACCCCAAATTCTATATAGTCATCTGAATTTTGCAAAGACGAATAGCTTTCCATAATTCTTCCTTGCAACTGTGGTTACTTACTTTGAAAGTTGAACTTACTCCTTTCTTTAAGATAATTCTATTTCACTCGAAGTCTATCTGTCTGCCTGCTAGTACAGTTAAATCAGTTCATTTCAATTTCAAACTTCCATGTATTATTCCAGGGAGTATACAGCCAGTGCAGGGTTTCCCCTGTGGCCATTCCCCTGAACAAGTGTACCCTTTTGGAAACTGTTAGAGGGAGGTTCATCAGCGCACAGCAGCAGCAGCTAAGCCAGTGGCACCATGGCTGACTCTGAGGCTCAGCAGGGAAGAGTAAAGTCAGACCCAGAGATGGTTAGGGCAACGGACTGGAGATTCAGTGGCCATGAAAAAGATATGAAGATTGTGTGCGGCCTCGCTGGTGCTATGGTCCAGGATGCCTCAAAGCAGCTACAGAAAATACTCAACAGAGAGGGCGTGTAGCTAGAGGTTGTGCTGCACAATAGTACCAAAGACATAGGTAGGAAGCGGGAAGAGGTCCTATACAATGAGTTTAGGAATTAGGGAAGAGATGGAAGAGCAGGACCTCCAAGGCAGCAATTTCTGGATTACTTCCAGTACCATGTGCTAGTCAGGGCAGGAACAGGATTACAGTACAGATGAAAGTGTGGCTGAGGAAGTGGGGCCGGGAACAGGGTTTCAGATTTTTGGATCATTGGAATCTCTTCTGGGGAAAGTATGGCCTGCATAAAAAAGACAGGTCACACCTGAATCCAAGGAGGACTAATACCCTTGCAGGCATATTTGTTAGAGCCGTTGGAAAAGGTTTAAACTAATTTGGCGGGGGGATGAAAACCAGAGTGAGGATGGAGAAGTTGGCATACAAGTTGATGCTTTGTGTAGTGAGACTGTGAGGAAGGACAGGGAGATGATCGGACATAATTGCCTTTAGTGAGATAAACTGAAGTGTAACATGGGGGAAAAAATCAGAAAGGGTGACAAATAGAGGGCTGAAGATGTAACATTTGAATGCACATGGTATGCAGGGGAATAAAGTAGAATATCTTTTAAGTACAGTTAGAGGTCGGCAGGTGTGACGTTGTGGGCATCCCTGAGTTATGGTTGAAAGAAGATCATAATTGAGAGCATAAAATCCAAAGATGCACCTTGTATCAAAAGATAGGCAGAAGGGGTGGTTTCCTGTTGGTAAAAATTGATTTCAAACCCCAAGGAAGAGGTGATATCAGATGGGAAGATGTATAATGCTTGTAGGTAGAGTTAAGAAACTGCAAGAGTAAAAAAGACTCTAATGGGAGTTATAAACAGGCCTGCAAACAGTAACCAGAGTGTGGGATATAAATTACGTCAGGAGATAGAAAAGACATGCAATGTTACGATAGTCATGGGGACTTCAATATGCAAGTAGATTGAAAAGATCAGATTGGTGCTGGATCCAAAGAGACAGTATTTGTAGGATGTCGCCAAAATGGCTTTTTAGAGCAGCTTGTGGTTAAGTCAACTTGGGAAAAGGCAATTCTGCATTGGGTGTTGCGCAGTGAACCTGATTTGATTAGGGAGCTTAAGGTAAAGGAACCCCTAGTCATCATAATGTGATAGAATTCACCTTGCAGTTTGAAAGGGAGAAGATAAAGTTAAATGTATCAATATTAGAGTGGAATAAAGGGAATTACAGAGGCATGAGAGAGAAGCTGGCTGAATTTGATTCTAAAGGGACAATACTAGAGATGACATAAGAGCAATGGTTGGACTTTCTGGGGGCAGTTCAAAAGGAACAGTACAGAGACATCCCAAATTTGAAGTATTCTAAAGGAAGGATAAGCCAGCCAATAATATCAAAGAGGATACAAAAAGTTTTTTTTAGATATATAAGGAGTAAAAAAGAAACAAGAATGGGTATTGGAATGATGGAGAGATAGTAACAAGACCATAACATATAGGAATAGACGTAGGCCATTCAGCCCATCGAGTCTGCTCCACCATTCAATCATGGCTGATCCAATTCTTCCAATCATCCCAACTCCCCTGCCTTCTCCCCATACCCTTTGATAACCTGGCTAATCAAGAACCTATCTATCTCTGCCTTAAATACACACAATGACTTGGCCTCCACAGCCACTCGTGGCAACAAATTCCACAGATTTACCATCCTCTGACCCTCTAAAGTAATTTCTCCACATCTCTGTTCTAAATGGATGTCCATCAATCCTGAAGTTGTGCCCTCTTGTCCTAGACTCCCCTAGCATGGGAAATAACTTTGCCATAGCTAATCTGTTCTGGACTTTTAGCCTTCAGAATGTTTCTATGAGATCTCCCCTCATTCTTCTGAATTCCAGGGAATACAGCCCAAGAGCTGCCAGATGTTCCTCATATGGTAACCCTTTCATTCCTGGAATCATTCTCTTGAATCTTCTCTGAACCCTCTCCAACGTCAGTATATCCTTTCTAAAATAAGTAGCCCAAAACTGCACACGATACTCCAAGTGTGGTCTCACGAGTGCCTCAAAGAGCCTCAACATCATTATATTCTATATCTCTAGAAATGAATACCAACATTCGCCTTCTTCACCACCGACATTTGAGAATGTCAAGAGACAGACTGAGTGTAAGAGGACTAGAATACAAGAGCAGGGATGTGATGCTGAAGCTTTATTAGGCACGGGTGAGGCCTCATCTTGAGTGTTGTGAACAGTTTTGGGTTCCGCATTTAAGAAAAGATGTGCTGGCATTGAAGAGGATTTAAAGGAGGTTCACAAGGATGATTCTGGAAATGAAAAGTTATGAGGAACATTTGGTGGCTGAACCTGTACTTGTTGGAATTTAGAAGAATGAAGAGGGATCTCACTGAATCTTTCAAATGTTGAAAGGCCTAGACAGAGTAGATGTGGAAAGGATGTTTCCCACAGTGGGATAGTCTAGGACGAGAGGACACAGCCACAGAATAGAGGGGCATCCACTTAAAACAGAAATGCAGAGAAATTTCTTTAGCCAGAGGGTGGTGAATTTGTGAAATTTATTACCACAGGCAGCTGTGGGGGCCAGGTTGTTGGGTGTATTTAAGGCAGAGCTCGATAGGTTCTTGACTGGACAAGGCATCAAAGGTTAGAGGGAGAAGGCCGGGGAGTGGGGCTGATCCTTTTTTCACTTTTCTTAGCCATGATTGAATGGCAGAGCAGACTCAATGGGCCAAAAACCTAATTCTGCTCCTATGTCTGATGGCCTTATGGAAATTGCTATTGGAAGGAGAAGGTACTTAGGAAGCTGAAACGTCTGAAGGTAGGTACATCATCTGGACCAGATGGACTACACCTCAGTGGTCTAAAACAGATTTGGAGGCAATAATAATGATCTTTCAAGAATCACTAGATTCTGGAATGGTCTGGAGGACTGAAAAATTGCAAATATCACTCTACTCTTTAATAAGGGTGGCAGAAGAACAGAAATTATAAGCCAGTTAGCCTGACTTCAGTGGTAGGGAAGATGGTGAAATCCATTATAAAGGATGACGTTTCGTGGCATTTGGAGGCACATGATAATGTAGGCCAAAATCAGCGTCGTTTCCTTCATAGAAAATCTTGCCTGACAGATCTGATGGAATTTTTTGAGGAAATAACAGGAAGGAAAGGACAAAGGAGCATCAGTAGATATTGCTTTCTTGGATTTTCAGAAGGCTTTTGAGAAGCTGCCACACATGAGGCTGCTTAACAAGATAAAAACCATGCAGTAAAGATACTAGCATGGAAAGAAGATTGACTGACTGGTAGGAGGTAAAGAGTTGGAATAAAGGGGCCTATTCTGGTTGGCTGCCAGTGGCTAGTAGTGTGCCACAGGGGTTGGTATTAGGACTTTTTTTTATATTATATGTTAACAATTTGGATGACAGAATTAATAGCTTTGTGGCCAGGTATGTGAACAATACACAAGATAGCTGGATGGGTAGGTAGCATTGAGGAAGCAGAAAGTCTGGAGAAGGACATAGACATCTTAAGAGAATGGGCAAAGAATTGTCAGATGGAATATAGCGTAGGGAAGCGTACAGTAATGTACTTTGGTAGAAGGAATAAAGACGTAGACTATTTTCTAAACAGGAAGAAAATTTAGAACTCAGGGCAAAGGGACTTGGGAGTCCTTGTACAGGATTCCCTAAAAGGTCAACTTGCAAGTTGAGTCAGTGGTAAGGAAGGCAAATGTTCGTATTTATTTCAGGTGCACTAAAATATAGGGGCAAGGATGTAATGCTGAGGCTTTATAAGGCATTGGTCAAAAAGCACTTGAAGGTGAGAGGTTTTTGGCCCGGTATCTAAGAAAAGACCTGCTGGCATTGGAAAGGTTCACAAGGAAGATTCCAGGAATGAAAGGGTTAGCATATGAGTAATGTTTGATTTCTCTGGGCCTGTAGTCACTGGAATTTAGAAGAATGGGGGGGGGGTCCTCATTGAAACCTAATATTGGATGTGGAGAGGATGGTTCCAATAGTGGATGAATCTAGCAGCAGAGTCTCACCCACTATAGGACACAGAATAGAGGAATGTCCACTTTGAAAAGAAATGAAGAGGAATTTCTTAGCCAGAGGATTGTGAATTTGTGAAATTCATTGCCACAGATGGCTGTCAATTGAACTACACTTCTCTTTCAACCACAAATTATGTAAGTTGCTCAATTTCAACATAGAGATCCAAAGAATTCTATGTACAAAGTCAACACTTAAACTCTTCAAAGTGCATTTTATATATAGAACACAAGCCTGTCAAAATTCTAACACTCGTTCTTCTGCTTGCAATACAAGTCAACGTATCATGCGTCTTCCAAATTGCTTGCTGTGGCAGGATATGTACATCCAGTGACTTCTGTATAGTTGGGTCTTCGATTTTTTTAAATTTATTCATTCATGGGAGAAGGTGGTGATGAGCTGCCTTCTTGAACCGCTGCCGTCCCTGGGGTACTGTCAGGAAGGGAATTCCAGGATTTTGACCCAGCAGCAATAAAGGAATGGCGATGTATTTCCAAGTCAGGATGGTGAGTGACTTGGAGGGGAATTTCCAAATGGTGTTGTTCCCAGGTATCTGCTGTTCTCGTTCTTCTAAATGATAGTGGTTGTAGGTCTGGAAGGTGCTGCCTTAGGAACTTTGTTGTGTTGTTGCAGTGCATCTGGTAGATACTACACACTGCTGCAACTGTTTGTCGATGGTGGGGGGATTGGATGCTTGTGGAAGGGGTCTCAATCAAGTGGCTGCCTTGTACTGGATGGTGTCGAGCTTCTTTTGAATGTTGATGGAGCTGCACTCATCCAGGCGAGTGGCGAGTGTTCCATTACACTTCTGACCTGAGCCTCGTAGATGGTGGACAGCCTTTGCGGAGTCAGGAGGTGAGTTACACGCTGCAGGATTCCTAGCCATATAAACACCTGCTCTGATAGCCACGGTGTTTATTTGGCTAGACCAGTTCCATTTCAATGGTAACCCTCAGGATGTTGATAGTAGGAGATTCAATGACGGTGATGCAACTGAATGTCAAGGGACAATGGTTAGAGCCTTAACAGCTTTAAGTTCCTCAGCATACACATCATCGAGGATCTCACGTGGTCTGTACATACAGTGACATGCAGAAGTTTGGGCACCCCGGTCAAAATTTCTGTTACTGTGAATAGCTAAGCGAGCAAAATATGAATTGATTTCCAAAAGGCATGAAGCTAAAGATGACACATTTCTTTAATATTTTAAGCAAGAAAGCTTTTTTTATTTCCATCTTTTACAGTTTCGAAATAACAGAAAAGGAAAAGGGCTCGAAGCAAACGTTTGGGCACCCTGCAAGGTCAGTACTTAGTAACACCCCCTTTGGCAAGTATCACAGCTTGTAAACACTTTTTTCAGCCAACTAAAAGTCTTTCAATTCTCGTTTGGGGAATTTTCACCCATTCTTCCTTGCAAAAGGCTTCTAGTTCTGTGAGATTCTTGGGCCGTCTTCCATGCACTGCTCTTTGGAGGTCTATCCACATTTTCTCGATGATGTTTAGGTCAGGGGACTGTGAGGGCCATGGCAAAACCTTCAGCTTGCGCCTCTTGAGGTAGTCCATTGTGGATTTTGAGGTGTGTTAAGGTTCATTATCCTGTTGTAGAAGCCATCCTCTTTTCATCTTTGGCAAAAATCCCCCAAACAAGAATTGAAAAACTCTTGGCTGGCTACAGAAAGCGTTTACAAGCTGTGATACTTGTCAAAGGGGGTGTTACTAAGTACTGCCATGTAGGGTGCCCAAACTTTTGCTTCAGGCCCTTTTCTTTTTTTGTCATTTTGAAACTATAAAAGATGGAAATAAAAAAGTTTTCTTGCTTAAAATATTAAAGAAATGTGTCATCTTTAACTTCATGCCTTTCGGAAATTAGTTCATCTTTTACTCGCTTAGCTATTCACAGTAACAGAAATTTTGACCAGGGGTGTCCAAACTTTTGCATGCCACTGTATCAGCTGTGTGGTGAAAAAAGCACAACAGCACCTCTTTCACCTCAGACGGTTGAAGAAGTTTAACATGAATCCCCAAATCCTAAGGACTTCCTACAGGGGCATAATTGAGAGCATTCTGACTGGCTGCATCACTGCCTGGCATGGGAACTGTAATTCCCTCAAGCACAGGATTCTGCAGAGAGTGGTGCAGACAGCTCAGTCCATCTGTAGATGTGAACTTCCCATTATTCAGGACATCTACAGAGACGAGTAAGTAAAAAGATCATTGGGGACCCTAGTCACTCCAACCACAAACTGTTCCAGTTGCTTCCATCTAGGAAACGGTACCGCAGCATTAAAGCCAGTACCAACAGGCTCTGGGACAGCTTCTTCCACCAGGCTATCAGGCTGATCAATTCATACTGATACAATTGTAGTTATATGCTATATTGACCGTCCTGTTGTACATACTATTTACTACTACTATTTATTACAAATTACTATAATTTGCACATTGCACATTTAGATGGAGACATAATGTAAACATTTTTACTCCACATGTATGTGAAGGATGTAAGAAATAAAGTCAGTTCAATTCAATTCTTGTTGGAGATGGTCACTGCCTGGCACTTGCGTGGCTCGAATGTTGCTTGCCGCTTGTCCGCCCAAGCTTGGATATTGTCCAGGTCCTGCTGCATATGGGTATGAACTGCTTCACTATCTGAGGAGTCACAAATAGTGCAGAACATTGTGCAGTCATCTGCAAACATCCTCACTTCTGACCTTATGATGGAAGGAAGTTCATTGATGAAGTAGCTGAAGACGGTCGTTCCTAGGACACTTCCCTGAGGAACTCCTGCAGTGATGTCCTGAGGATGAGATGATTGACCTCCAAAGATCACAACCATCTTCCTTTGTGTCAGGTATGATTCCAACCAGCAGAGCGCTTTCCCCCTAATTCCCATTGACTCCTTATGATGGTATCAAAGCTCAAGCATTGTTGCAGGAACATTCATTCCAGTGATCAGTATGCGAACCTACCTCTGATTTCCGCACAATGGGTGTGTTGTCCTGAATCAGGTTGCAAGCCACTTGCCACAGAGCATCCAGGCTTTAATCTGTCCTTGCAGTCAGTATTGATAAGGCTGGGGAACACACATAAAATGCTGGAGGAGCTCAGCAGGTCAGGCAGTATCTACAGAGATGAATTAACAGTTGACTTTTCAGGCCGAGATCCTTCATCAGGCCATCTCAGCTCGAAATGGCAATTGTTCATTCCTCTCCATAGATGCAGTCCGACCTGCTGAGATTCCTCCGACATTTTGTGTGTGTTGCTCTGGATTTCCAGCATCTGTAAAATCTCTTGTGTTGCTGATAAGGCTGATTCAGTTTACCAGTTGCCCCTTTGACTTTGAAAAATTCTACTAGAGGTATGAATGGGGATTATCTGAGGAATTCTGAATACACTTCAGTTCTGTATAACAGCTAGCTAACTGCTCTGGTCTCTTACCACTTTACAAAGGAGAGGCAATTGATAAAAATGAAAAGCTAAGAATGTTTTTTAAAGGAACTGCTTTTGTGCTTTCCTAGGCTGCAACAATATTCCAATGAATATTCTGTCCAGGGATGAGGTCCAGCACCTGGCCACGTGGTGTGCCGACAATAACCTGGCCCTTAACACCAAGGAGATCATTGCGGACTTCATGCATGCTAGGAGCCACACTCACGTCCCCATCTACGTCAACGGGGCTGTAGTGGAGCATGTATCAAGCTTCAAATTCCTTGGTGTCCACTTTTTGAAGATCTCAACTGGTCCCTGAGCTCCTCCATCCTGATCAAAAAGGCAGAACAGCACCTTTATTTCCTGCGGAGCATCAAGAAAGCTCAACTCTGTCCCAGGATACTGACGGACTTTTACCACTGTACCATTGAGAGCATACTTACCAACTGCATCTCAGTGTGGTATGGCAATTGTCCCGTATCGGTCCGCAAAGCACTCCAGCATGTAGTGAAAACTGCCCAGCAGATTATCGGCACCCAATTGCCCACCATTGAGAACGTCTACCATAAACACTGCCTGGGCAGGGCAAAAAACATTATCAAGGATGCATCTCACCCTAACCATAGACTTTTTACTCTCTTCCCATCCTGTAGGCGCTACAGGAGCCTCCGCTCCTGCACCAGCAGGTACAGGAAGAGCTTCTTCCTTGAGGCTATGACCCTGCTAAACCTCACATCACAGCACTAAGCAGTATTGCACCTATATTGTACTGTCTCAGTACTTTTATATTTGTGTGCTGTAGCACTTACTTTTTATTCACAGTTATTTTGTAAATAACACTATTCTTTGCATTTCTGGTCAGATGCTAACTGCATTTTATTGGCTTTGTATCTGTACTCGGCACAATGACAATAAAGTTGAATCTATCTAATCCAATCTAATTTAAATACTTCAGATGTGAGTACCCAAAAGTCTTCAGCTTTCCTTAACTAGCTCCTCTGGTCAAGGGATTCCAAATCTTTTTTATGCTATGAAGCCTACCATTAACTGAGGGGTCATTGGACTCCACATTGGGAACCCCTGCTCTAGTTAGTCCTTTATTTCTCTCAAGTCCATCAGGCAAACAACTCACCACAAACTCTGCAAGAAATCTTATGCCAACTTCTGATCTGTTGTCCCTATCCCTACTTTCACCACTGAATATTAATCAATGAGGTACAAGTTTGGAATAGGAACAGCTTAGTCTCGTTACTTCACTTAAGGAGTTTGGCCTATTTCATAAGCTTGGCATAATTCAAATTACTTCCTAGTCAACGAAACATACACTCCACCTGTAGTACCCATTGCAAGCGCTCCTTAATATCTACTTTTAATGAAACATGATTCTGGTCTCCTTTCCCAATGTTTGCTATACGTTGAGATTTGGTAAATCAGTAATGATGGAATGATGGGGGAGGCTCAAAAGGCCGAATGGTCCAATTCTGCTCTATATCTTGTGGTCTTAAAAGTTTCCCTGATCCTGCACCTCTAATACACCTTGGGATAAATTAGAACATTAAATCATTGTACAAACACAAGCTAATGTTGCTACTGTAGTAGCCCACCAGTAACACCAATGGATCATTCAATCCACAATTGCATCCTGCTGTTATTTGACGGGCTGCAGCACTTATCTCTCTTCTATCTTCAAAGACAAAACTACAAAACTACAGCTATTTATCCCAATTCTACCACTAACACATGAAAAAGCCACACAAAATGCCAATGAATTTATTTTATTGCTGGTGATTTTAGACTAATCAGGTTTGAATTCCATGTGACTCAAATCAAAGTACATTTATTACCTAGGGATATACAAATTATATAGCTTGAGATTTGTTTGCTTACAAGCAGCCACAAAGCAAGAAACCCGAAGAACCCAATTAAAAAAAAGACAATAAAAACTGCACAGATAAAGAGGAAAAAAATACACGTCATGCAAGCAATAGATGCAAACAACGGCATTCTGAAGCAGTCATAAACAACAGAAAATCTGCAGATGCTGGAAATCCAAGCAACACGCACAAAATGCTGGAGGAACTCAGCAGGCCAGGCAGCATCTATGGAAAAGAGTACAGTCGACGTTTTGGACCAAAACCATTCAGGAGTCATTTTGTGTGTGTTGCACTCCGAACCAGACTGAGTCCATAGGTCCGCTCCCAGAAGCAGCCTGTTCATATCAGTTCACATTAGTGGGGCAAAAATACCACAAAACTCACAGAGAAGACAGCTACTGGAGAGAGGGAGTCAGCTGATCCTCACCTCCACACTCATGCTTTCCACTCTGTCTGGGCCAGCATTTAAGTTGTCCAAGCATCAGGTAGTGCCTCGCTCAAGGACCTGGACGCAGACACCGCACAGCCCGAAATCGTTCTCAATCTTGCGCTTGGAACAATCCAATCTCGCACCCGGGTTCGGTGGACAGACATCAAAATTCTTCTGCATCGACTCTTCTCCAAATCGTGCACTCCAATAGTCATAGTCATAGTTATACTTTATTGATCCCGGGGGAAATTCAATACCAACTTGGTCTGCGACCGCATCTTAAACACATTGCATTCTGGCTTTGCAGTACACCAGTACGGCTCATTCTTCAAATCTGCTTCATCACTGCTTGCTTCTTCATTGTTTGCCATGATAGCTGACCACAATTTACTTCAAAAAAAGGTGTTATTAGTAATGTTTTTAGTCTTATTTCTTGCCTTCTGAACTACCAGTACGTTGTTGCACAACTTCAACAGCACCATCTTAAACTGGAAGTCTCATCCTAAATTTTGAAAATTAGAATTTGCCCCATTGAGCCTGCTTCACCATTTACATGTATTAAGAATTTGCTGTCGTGTGTCAGTGCAACATGCAACAAAAAACATTTAACAAATATAAAGAATAAAGAATTATATAAAAATAAAGTTAGAGGTTAAAATATGGACATGGAAATTAATTATGAAGTATACATAAATGCTAACTAGTATTTACAAGTAAACAGTATTATATAAAGCGTTTGCAATGCAGTGCAGTGATGGGGGTAATAGATACAGGGGCATGGGGGGACTAACTAATATGGTTGACCAGACTAACTATCTGGGGGCAGAAACTTTTGAAAGATGATGTAAAATTTTTGTTTTAATAGCCCTAAAGCACTTTCCAGAAGGAAGATTTTGGAAAAGGCTGTTTGCAGGGCAGATAGGGTCCACAATAATTTTTCCTGCCCACTTCTTTGTCTTAGACGTATACAAGTCCTGCAGTGATGGCAGACTGCAGCCAATGACCTTTTCTTCCAGCTTTACAGCTCATTGTTGTTTTCATATATACTGAGATAGAAATTGTAAGCAGAACTATATTTTGTACAATATACCAAACATTTTAGCAGTTATGTGTTGTGTAAAGTCATATTGCTATATTGACAAGTTATTTCATCTTTTTTTTTCCTTCACTGCACTTGCATAATATTCCTGGGAGTAAACTCCATCAAATCAGTGTGGTGAAGCTGACATAAAGCAAGTGCCTTATTCTGAATTGAATAATTAATCTTCCTATCAATCACATTGAAAAATCCTAATATATTATGCAACAGCACAGATAATGTTCAGTCAAACTTGCTTATAACAGCATTCTAAAAACAGTAGTCCATGAAATCCTTGCAGAGAGCAACACAGGTATCACCACGTAGACTTTGATTTAAAGGTGGATTATAGCTGAGATGGAAATAGCTGCATAAAGCCATTCTAACTCAATAAATGCAAGCTTAAAGAGGGAAGTCCTACAAGAAGAATCTAAAATTTAAAAAAATTGATGAATAATTGATGACTGGTTAAAAATGGTAACTTATTTCCCCATTTTTCACCCAAAACAAATCAGCGACAATAAAGACTGCCAATTCCCATCTGAAAATAACAGTTAATAACTTTTTTAAGATGTTGATACCTGATCAGTAATTTGACAAACACCATTCGTTGCCCCAACATGTTACATCTTACTTTTCACTTTTTTAAAAAAAATAGTTGTAACAGTTAAGCTACTGAACTTGTGGGGATAAGTAATCCCAGATGAATGCAGAAATTTATAGTCAGAAAATTTATTTTTGATAAAACTATGATATAAAATTTTCTATCTTCCAAATCTTATTTCAATTATAAAAAGAAAAATGAATTCTAAATACCATTCAAAATTTACTAAAGTACCTACTGGAAAGAAACCACATTCCAAAACTTCCAGTACATTAATGTTAAGTCATTGAATTTTAACTTCTTATCGCACAATTCAACAAAGTAGAATATATTTCAACATAAAAGGATGAAGTGGGATGATTTCACATTGTGTATTTAGCCTTCTGCTGTCACTTTAATACTGTGCTCCTTGCCAAGCTTTGCTTTGTAGTTACCTTGTTTGATCTGTCCCTGTACAGCAGTGAAGACTGGAGGGGAAGGTTTCCCTTTAGTCATCTCTGGGGTGCTTGGTTTCTGTGGTCTGCAAGGAATAAAAATCAAATATTAATTATAAGTCCTTCAGAAGAGGTCAGGATTCCTTGAGGTTCAGGATTTTAAGCTCTACCATATCAGTCATACGGTGTCAGTTTGTGTCATCCCACCTCATCAACAAATCTCTAAGTAACCACAGACTTACGATTATAACCTCTTTAACTACAAAATAATAAATCAGAAAACATTTCTCAGAAACATTTCAGAGCTAAAATGCATTGAATAGAATACTTTAGGCTACATTATTAAGTCAAAGTTATTTAAGGAAAAAAGGAAATAACCAATGTTAGTAAATTGCAAACAAGAGAAAATCTGCAGATGCTAGAAATTCAAGGCAGCACACACAAAGTGCTGGAGGAACTCAGCAGGTCAGGCAGCATCTATGGAAATGAATAAACAGTCGATGTTTCGGGCCAAAACCCTTCATCAGGACTGAATGTTAATGCAGACATCCCACCAAGCAAAAACTCATTTCAGGGAGGTAGCACCCCCGCCTCCCACAACCCCATATCCCCCACCCACCCCCGGTCAACTTCCAAGGATGTATGTCATACTTTGTTTCGTGATTTTGTCTAATCTGTAAACCAAGTTGGGTATATGCAGAAAATGTGACATTAAAATATATACATATATTATATTATCATGTTTATTCTATTACAACTTTAAGCAAGTCTACAGGGAGTTTAGCCTTATCACGTAGGACATCAATAGAGTACCTCCTTAGCAGCCAGTCAGCTAGTTTAAATAACGTTAGCTATGCTAATGAACGAATGACACCTGTTAAATTCATCTCGCCATGTCTTTTGCATTTTAACCCACCACGGGCAATAGAAAAGTCACTGTTGCAAACAGTGCAGTGAGCAACACTGTCATTATTTTTGAGGTCGACTGTAAAGCCCGCCCACAGAGAAAACTGATAGGTCTACTTAGTACAAAGAGAGACCAATCAGGATGCTCGCTCTCGCTCTCCCTCTCCCTCTCGAAAAAATCGTTTTGCGGGATATTGTATATAATTTCCGGGCATCAGGGAGCAGCTATCAATATGCGGGAGACTCCCGGAACTTCTGGGAGAGGTGGGATGTCTGTTAGTGTGTTCTTGAGAAGTCCTAACAGATACCAATGTGCATTATATAATTTAAAATAATGTTAAATTTAATTACAAAACTCAATAAATTCGTGCAAGAGAAATAAAATAATTGACAGGCTTGATCAGAGTAAAAAAAAACAGAAGATTTTGCAGATGCTGGAAATCCAGAGTAACACACACAAAATGCTGGAGGAACTCAGCAGGTCAGACAGCATCCATTGAAATGAATACACGGCGAGACCCTTCAAAGGAAAAGGGTGGTGAAAGATGCCGGAATGACAAGGTGGGGGAGGAGGGAGAAGGACAAGTGAGTGGATTATAGGTGAATCACAAACACAAGAAAATCTGGAAATCCAAAGCAACACACACAAAATGCTGGAGGAACTCAGCAAGTCAGGTAGCATCTATAGAAGAGTAAACAGTCAACATTTCAGAACGAGACCTTTCTTCAGGACTCAAAAAGGGTCTCAGCCTGAAACATCAATTGTTTACTCTTTTCCATAAAAGCTGCCTGGCCTGCTGAGTTCCTCCAGCATTTTGTCTGTGTTACAGGTGATATGTGAAGCCAGGTGGGTGAGGGAGGGGGGAGGAAGAATGAAGCTGGGAGGTGATAAAGTGGAAAAGGTAAATATAAGAAGTCTGATGAGAGAGGAGTGTGGACCATGGGAGAAAAGAAAGGAAGAGGGGCACCAGGGGAGGTAAGGAGCAGGTAAGGAGAAGAGGTAAGAGGTCGGAGTGGGGAATCCTCTCCTTTTACCTTTCCCACCTATCACCTCCCAGCTTCATACTTCATTCCCCCTTCTCCCACCCACCCATCTATCCCCTCACCTGATCTCATCCATCACCTGCCAGCTTGTCCTTCTTCCTTTCCCACCACCTTCTTATTCTGGTATCTTCCCCCTTCCTTTCCAGTCCTGATGAAGGATCTCGGCCTGAAATACGACTGTTTATTCATTTCAGTAGATGCTGCCTGATCTGCTGAGTTGCTTCAGCATTTTGTGTGAGTTGAACAGAAAAATGCTTAAGCCTAGAAAGAAGACACCCTTGAGCTAATCATCAATTCCTAATGAAAAATGCATAGTTGAAGGTAAATTTAAATACTATTAAATCCTAAAATTGGCACTTGGATGATAGAAAAATGGAGGGCTATGTAAGCGGCAAAGCTTTGATTGATCTTACAGTGTTATAAGGTCAGCAGCATATAGTAGACTAAAGGGCCTGTACTGTACTGTGCTATAGTATTCTATGTTCAAAAAATATTTATCTTTGTAAAGCAGGAACAACCCAACTTTAATTTTGTTTTGTTCTTTAAAATTCAGTCAAACTGCCTTATTACAATAATTTTCCATGATTTTTGATTGACTTTTGAATATTTTACTTGTTCCATTTCACAAATCGTTGAAACATCAGAATTAAAATACGTTTGCATCTTTCAAGATTGCTCCAGAATTCACAGAATTCTAAAACCGTACAGCACAGAAGCGGGAACGCAAAGCTAACTGGGATACGTTGTTTTACACTCATCCCATTTATCATATCCCTCTATGCCTTTCCTATCTGAGTACCTGTCCAAATGACTGTCAAACATCTGCTTCTACCCCTCTTCTGACAGCTTGTTGTAGTGAACCACCAGACTTTGTGTGAAAAATAATTTACCCCTCAGATCTCCTTTAAAATTCTCCCCTTTCAAACAACCTACCTCTGACATCCCCCATACCTTTTTCCAAACACCTTAAAGTATGCACATTCATATCAGCCATTTCCACTCCGTTCTGTAATATTTTATGTTCTAATACAGGGGTCCCCAACCTATTTTGCACCGCGACCGGTTTAATATTTACAATCTTCTTGCGGACCGGCCAACCCGGTGGGGCGGGGGGGGGTTAATCACGACCAGAATATAGGTGAAACTATAAGTCACTTATAAGTGGCTAATAATACACTCAATTTTATTTCTAAAAGGGTTTATCTAACGAATTTAATATTAAACACACAGTCCATATTTTCCTCCCATGAATATAGTGATAAGTCAATTATAAGTCACTTGTAAGTCAATAGCATCATAACATTTTAAGTAACGTTTGGATATTAAACACACAGCACACATTTTCCTCGTATGAACATATAAA